>NW_024609879.1:62603928-63145330 GCF_016920785.2 Ixodes scapularis | reverse complement strand
CTTCAAGTGCCGCGGGCACTCCACGCGTGAAACGAGGTACGATTTTAACAGACATTTCCCCGTGAACGCGCATATGCAGGCAGATTGGTTCTGCTACGCACGCGAGTGCTCTGCCAAGGAACGGGAGACTCTGCCCCTACCCGGTAAAAACGTGCAAGCGGACGAAGCGCTATTTCGGGGAAAAAGAAAGGGGAACGTGGGCCGGATGCTGGGAGCGGACGGGTACGGTTCCCGCCGAAATAGTTTCAACGGGAAGGTCTGCGGGCCCTGGGTGTTCGGGATGATCGACGTGCAGCGTGGCGAACTCACGATGGTCAAGGTCTGCAGACGGGACACCCGGACCCTGTGTCGCGAAATCCAACTGCACGTGGCGCCCGGAACCACGATAACCACGGACGAGTGGGCACAGGAGGATTCCCGCGCTCCGGGACGCGGCTGGAGTTTCCCACAGCCGGCAGTTCGCGAATTCCAGGAACGGGGCCCACACTCAAAATATCGAGTCTGCGCGGGGACCCGCCAAGGCGCTGCTCGTCCGCACCATGAAGGGGTGGAGCGGACCGAGTGCCGCGAGGACGAGCGGAGGCAGACCGCATGCTGCAGACCTACCTGGACTGGTGACGATCCATGAACGGCCCCACGAAGTGCAAGGACACCTTCCTGCGGCTCCTCGAAACCATCGCAAGGCAGTACCCCCAAAGCTAAAGGTATGCAGATCTAGCACATAAAGGTTGCCGACATTTTCGTTTTAATGCACTGAAATTCACACATTTATTTTCACCCTTCCAGATCCCGCCGGCGCCAGGTCAACGCGACGACCGGTCCACCCCTGTCAGACGGGCATTCCAAAGGCCTTCGAAACAAACAACTTTAAAGAAGCGGCCAATCAGCTCGCGATATTAGAGTTTTCGTAGACCGTGTTCGCACCTCCGCTAACGCTCGATCGGTCATAGAGTAGTCATGCCTGGGTGTACGTTTCGCTGCGACTAACATGGTTGACGTCCTCGGTGCAAACCATGCCCAGGCATAACTACTCGATGATCGTCCTTGCGTTAGCGGAGGCAGGGCCGTACCCAGGAAAAAAATTCGGTGGGGGGGGGGGGGGGGGGGGGGGGTGGTTTCGGGGACAACGGCGGCCATTTTGAAAATGTCTATTGTCTTATTTTCGCCTATGAATCATGTGCATCGGTGGCAAACAATGGAGTTACAGCAAACCGGAGAACCGGTCCCGGTTTGGTACCTGGTAGCCGACCGGCGCCACTGCGCGTGCGCAGAGGTGGAGATTAAAATCGGCTGGCTGCAAGTGCACCGACCAGGGCCGTACCCAGAAAAAAATTTCGGGGTAGGTCAAAACCCCCCCTCCCCCCCCCCCCCCCCCCCCCCCTGGTTACGGCCCTGAGCGGAGGTGAGAACCCGATCTCTACTAAAGTGCCATCGCAAAGCGTTCTTTTTTTTTGCGTATAGGTTGCGAATTTTCTTAAAATAGGGAGTTCTAGTAGATCGTTTTTCTCCACCGCTACAATAGGGAGTTTTAGCGAGTCGTTTTTCAAGCACACGGTTCCGAAATCACGAACGGTACAGCTAGTCCGTTCCGTGAAACCGTACTTCAAATTTGACATGCTTTAGCGAATCGTGAAAGTGGCACGACCGTGTAAACGATGATGATGATTGGGCTTAACGGTGGCGCCATCTTCTAGTAAACATGTGAAACATTCTGCAACGTGTAAATCCGTGGCGACGGTGGTGGACACCGTGGTGGCGGCTCGTGTTTCCGGCGTACGACTGATGTAAACAAGACGGCCGACGTAACATTTTCCGGTAGGAATTTCAAGAACTGCGAAGCTAGATCGAGTAAAAAGTGTCTGAACGACCGTAAAGGTATGTGGTGTGTCTCTGTCATCTTGAACTTGAACGATCGTTCACGTTGTGTGCCGTCGAACCAAATCATTTCGTCTGCTCGCGGTCGGCACGGCAGCTAGTCTGCCCGCAGATCGCAAAAATTTACTAGCATGCACAGTTTACAGCATTCACGATCGCTTACCATTGTGAGCAGTCCTCCAAATGATTTGGTTCAACCTCTCAAATGAAGCAGACTAACAGGACGGCAAATCACCTCCCGCTGTCCTCAGCCTAAAGGCCCGTTCACACTCTTGCAACCGAGTACGACCGAGAGAGACCAGACCGGTTTTTAAGCCTCTAGCGACCTCTTAGAACCGGACGCGCTACAGCGGAGCTGGTCCTAAGAGGTCGCAAGAGGCTTAAAAACCGGTCTGGTCTCTCTCGGTCGTACTCGGTTGCAAGAGTGTGAACGAACCTTAAAGGTCCGTTCACACTCTTGCAACCGAGTACGACCGAGAGAGACGAGACCGGTTTTTAAGCCTCTTGCGACCTCTTAGAACCGGATGCGCCGCTACGGGGCTGGTTCTAAGACGTCGTAAGAGGCTTAAAAACCGGTCTGGTCTCTCTCGGTCGTACTCGGTTGCAAGAGTGTGAACGGGCCTTAACGCTCAGGTCGGTCGGCGAAGCGACCGCCATCTTTCTTTTTTTTTTTTTTTTTTCCCGAGTTGTGAACGGTGCTGGCTGCGTTGCGATGACGAATCCAGCGGCTGGAATTCGAGATACGAACGAGAAGAGCCTCCCGACTCCCCGAACGACTCGCGCGCGCATGCGCAGTAGCGTCGCGGACACGTTCGAGGGCGAACCGTTCGTGTGGAAACGACCTGCTAAAACTCCCTAGTATCCCCGAAGAAAACGGCGCAGCTGCGCGTGCGCGCTGCCAGCCTTCTCTGCATAGTTCAAGGTCTTGTGGCGGATTACGCAGCGCTATCCGGGTGCTTAGCGGGCTGCGGAAACGGTCTACTACAATCCCCCAATTACTATTGCTTCATCTTCACGTAAAACCTAAATCGCTTATTATTATTATCGCTTAACTTAATTTTCGTTTAGATCAGAGTTCGGAATTTATTATTATCGATTGTTTCATTCATTCGTATACTGTTATGTCAGCTTACGCGTGGTTTGTGCCCCAAGCTTAAAGGGACCATGAAATGACCTTTTTACTTTTTCCAGATAACTTTTACATTAAACCGTCAATGTTCACTGAATGCCGAACAGGCATCCGTTTTCGTCTCGGTTTATCAACTTTTACACAAAAAATTATTGAAATATCGACTTTTTCATTCTCTCCAACTGACCGCAAAAGAAGCCGTGACGTAGACCGTTTCCGGAACCGGAAGTTCTCTCGGCAGTAGGAGAATGGGAGTGTTAGCGGCAACGAGTTGGGGTGCGCCGGTAGGTTTTACTGCGCTGATGTCACCGACGTATTTCCTGAATCGGCGCCTCTCATCGCCGCATCGCAGCTGAGCGAAATTCAATGAGATATGTTGCGCTACAGCGACAGCATGGGACTAGTCCCATACGCCGGTATGCCTGTTGGGAAGTGCAGCGAGTCTTGTCACCACCCCGTCATTGTTGGCAGAAGGGCCGGCCCGTGTCAGTCGTTTGCAAAGCGACGTAGATGGCGTTTTTCGCGGCCTCGGAGATGCAGGAGCGAGCCGACGTTAAAAAAGATACGTTTGAACTACGAGTGTCAGCAAGAGCCACGTAAATACCTGCTTACACTCGGAGCGGACGCGCGCGCTTGATGGAAGTCTTGTATTCGCGCTGTTGGTAAGCGCTTCGGGACCGTTCTTTTACGATTGCAACTCGATACTGACACCCTACTGACGCGACACTCGGCAAAGAAAGGTTGGACCGGGGTCGACACGTGCAGTCTGTCAGAATAAAAATGGCATACCAATAACAAAGTGTACATACCGTGTTACGAAGGCAATCCATACGGCGTTTATTTCAGCTCTATATCACACAAAACAAGAAGATAGAATCGACGAGAGTCCCTTTTCGACGAGTGTTCGTCAACACTGCCTCGGAAAACAAGGGGAAGAGATTGACCTCCTCACCTCTTAATCTAGAATTGAGGTCAGTGATCAAACTATAATACGGGAAGGGTCCACAAGGGTCGCGCGGGCATATTCCATTTAGCACGCCAGCCGGTCGTAGGCAGACGGTCTTGCGACGAAGCAACGCAGCGCCGAGTCGGAATGCCTGCTAGGCCTATACGCTTCGTCGGAGTCGGTGAATCCAGCGTTCTTGTTCGTCGTGGTCTGTTTTAAGTACTGTTTTCTTGCTGCTTGAAGTCGGCACGCGCGGGAAGAACGCGTAGAAAAATAAACGTTCAGTCAGTCAGAGTTTTGAGAGGAAGGAAAACAAAGAAAATAAATGTTCGTCGGTCGCCGTCACCCAAGCAACCCAAGTAACTGGCGGCCCTGCCCTACTGCGCACGCGCAGTAGTTGCTTCGTTTACCACACGATAGATGGCGCTTGGCTCTCAGCATTATCAAATTTGGCAATTTTCGCCACACATCTCTAATTATGCTACAAAATGTGGATCTGAATATTATTTAACAAAACTTTTAGGAAACATTCGCCGGCTATTTATTGTTTACGATCGCGGTGCTGGTGAGGTAGGCTCTTACCCAATAGGCGATGTGGATTCGGCTGACGTGCACCGATTCTGCGTATGCATCGTAGTGAACAGGCGAAAAAAGGAAGGCGCAAAAGAGTCCAGTTTTCTTTTAAAAGTTCTATAGCAAATAATTTTTTTGGGCTCCCTATTTTTGTGTTTTTGTGTTTCTTTTCACACCTTTTACGACGTGCGGTGGATGAAACTCGATTTTAAAATCATTTCATGGTCCCTTTAAAGGGGCACTGCAATCATATTTAAGCGTCTACCTTTTATCCGGTTTCCACGTCTCTTGGGGTTCAGGCAAGCCAGCGGGCACGGAAAGAGTAGCTAAATATCAGTGCGCCATATTTTAACCGGACGACACGGAAACCTCCTCCACCGACGAGGGCGACCCGCGGTACCGAAAGCGCGCAAAATGTGACGTCTTTGGTCCTGGGCTTACTACTGGTCAGAGCTAGAGCACTATATAGCTCCTACGGAGCAGAGTAGCGCAATCCTTTGAACCCCGTGTTTTGCCGACAACATGGCCGACAGAGCGGCTCGGCGCGAGTCACGTGCTACTCAGGGTTCCAGGAGGCGGCCCGCCCTATGGGAGAATACATGGAGATCGACATAACACGGCTGATTAAAAAACTAACGGCGAGTTCACATTTTTCAAAACTAGCCTGTCGTAAAGTTAGTAAAGCGCTAAACACTTTATCAAAGTTTTAATAATATCGGATGCGTGTGCAAATTTTGAGAAGGCAATTTCCAAGGCAATGGCGTTTGAAGCAGACGATTTTTGCTCGCAGCGGAGATGGGCTTTTCGGGTTGGCCGGAGCGGGTCACGTGAATGGTGTGACGTCGCCGTGTCGTCTGCTGCATGATGCCGCTCAGGCAATTTTAAAAAAAAAAAGTTACTTCCTTGTATGGCACAAAACTTATTGCATATTATTCTAAAATGTTTCATTATTATGTCAAAAATGATTTCCATTCCGCACATCCCCACAAAACTGAAGAAACAACGATTTTCTCACGTTCTCCATGCATTTCTGACCGCAGTTGGAACCTCCGGGCGTTCGCCTCTAGTCACCGAGAGACGGCGTTCTAGATTGCGCTACTCCAGTATAAACGGCTCTGCGCTACTCTGCTCCTCTAGTCAGAGCCACTAAAAACTTCTCTTTGGTCGAAATACAAAATATAAGTGGCGCGAACCGTTTCAATTATTTATAAAAGTAGTTTTTGTTCACTATTATAGATGAAAAAAAAAGAAAGAAATGCAGTTTATAAAGTACGGAAACAAGAAATGGATGGATGGATAAATGAATACGGCTCAGCCCTTTGGATCGGGCGGTAGCTTACGCCACCTAGCCATTTTGTTTTACAATTTAAGCTTAGAATATTTAAATGTGAAATCTATATTCACTCCGCAGTGCAAAGAAAGTGAGGCTATGAAACCCCCTTGCCATCAGTGAATAAGAAAATACCTAGTTTTCTCTCGATTTCTGCCACCATTCACTTAATCTTTGCTTGGTAATCTCTACAGTCTTGAAATCCACTCTCCCTTCGCTGTCTCTAAAACCCAATGACTTTATTAAATCTATGTTGTCTTCGGTAGGCATAGGGTGAAGCCCTTTACAGTAGAGTATCAAGTGCTCAGCCGTCTCGTCCTCCTCTCCACAAGCAGTGCACACCGTATCAATTTCCTGGTACCCGTCAACATACCCGCCGCCAAGCGGTGGAAAAGGCGGCGCATACTAGAAAGGAGTAGTAGGATAAGGCGCCGACACGGAAAATCCTGGATGTACGCGGTGGCGCTGCAGTCGTGTGGACAGGAAGATCCGACCGGCTCCGAGCGTTCCGAAGGCCTTCGGCGAGAGGCTTTGTCTTGCGGTTTGGCCGTTTCGCGGTATGGCAGCGCGAAGTGGCTCCCATTCTGAACTGATCTTTACCCCGTGTTTGCTGTCGTTTGTGGCCAATGAAGTGTCATGCCGAATTAGTGTTTAATCGCGCAGCAAACGCAATGAAAGCCGCTTTGGCTGCCCGCTGCATACAGCCTATCCAGAACATGCTTTAGTGGCGCCCTCTGGCGCCGTCGGCACGGAGTGCGGCGGCCGTGAGCGCTCGATGAGCTCACTATTCCTCCTCTAGTTCACGGCCACTCAAGCCAGGACCTACGACGTCATGAAGGAGGTTATTTTTTGCTTGTTTTTGTAATTCTAAATTGCCTATAACTTTTAAAATAAAGCGAATTTCGCGAAAAGAAAAGTTTCACTAAGTTACTACGTTCAGTGCGCTCAGGTTCGGTGCAAATTAAAAACCAGTAAAAAGTCCTTGCAGGGCCCCTTTAAACCTCATTGATTTTGTGCAGCATTACAATCAACCAGAATGGAGATTCGTATCAACGTACTTTTCCATGGTTCCTTTGATTTTGCGAAATTCAATGCATAACACAGAACTTTGTAAATAAAATGTATTATATTATTTTAAACACTTTTCCACGCCTTCAGTTTCTGGTGACATTCTTGCCAAGATAAAGGCACGAACGTCAGTATTTACATTTCCTTGTCCAACATGTACGAAAAAAAAAAAAAAGGAAAGTACCGCACGTACAAGTAAAAAAAAAGAAAACCACTTTATTTTAAAGTGAGCGGCGCGCCCGTGCGGCGGTGGGGAACGATTTAGAGATGAGCAATGTTCATAACATGAAGCGAAAAATAGGGACTCTAGCCAAAAATCAAATTTTTGGTTACAGTCCCTATTTTTCGCTTCATGCCTATTCCTAACCAGGCAGAGAACTGCCGGACGTTTACCTTCAAATGTTCATAGAAAATTAAGACTTTATTTTTGGTTTTCATATTGAAAATTAGATAGAGTAATAATATGTTGTATATAGAGCTGGGGTGGCAGTCAACTTTCCGAGGGAGGGCCTGGACCTGGTGGTATGGGGATGGGCGCGTCCTGGTCCGGATGGTGACGACCGATAACAGCCCCCGGGAAGTTGATAATAAAAAAAATACTAAAAGTTGTTCGATCACGCTGAACACATTGCGACGTTGGTTGACTTAACGGTGGCCAGTGTGGCCACGTTTATTATGAAACAAAACAACTCAACAGTGAGTTAAAATCCCAAAATGAAACCCCGTACTTTTGTTCCCAGTCTCCCAAAATCGAATCGAAGCCTGGTGCATCAGCACCAGCCAAAGTAACGTTGGCACCAGCCGAAAGCCCGTTTTGGTGTTGTCGCGCACGCTACAAAATGAAACTGAAACAAACAGATTCGTTCGTTGACGAATACATACAACCAGTTTTAATCACAATTTGATTGCGTTAGTGACATTTTTATGTCATACAGTACTGTAATTACTAACGTTAAATATAATCTATAAACAAAAATACAATAAGAGTTGTAAACCTTGTTCCCTCGGCCGTTTTGCGCTTTTTCATCTCAATAAAGATCAACGAAGATGGCCGCTTGCTTGTTGTTGTTGGCGGCGTGTTCCATTTGTTGTGATTCAGCAAAGCCACTGTTGTGATTCTGTGACTGGACTTTGAAAAGGTGCGGCGAATATTATACGCTCCCTAAAGGTAAGCACGCTGCGACTTCACAAAGCGAAGCCTGCTGCATGTAAACAGTCCCGGCAAAAATACTTTTGCCGTGTGCAGTTTTGCTTTGGTTTTCTCCTATTGCGTCAGTTGCGTCCACGGCCACCAAAACGACAGCTACAATGGGGACAACGAGACAGGCGTGACCCATGGTTGATTCACGAAGTTGCTTGTCGCGTGGCTTCCCACCTTTTGTGTGGCGAACCCGTCTACTTTGTCGCTGTGGACGCAACCAACGCAACTCTTTGAACCGGGCTCGACGCCGACCCCCGAACATTTCCCGCAAAGTTCTTAGATCTGTCAGTTGAAAAGCCCCACAGAAGAGTGGCGTTCGAAATCTCTTCTGTTTTGACAGGCAACAGAGATTGACGCAAAAAAGCAATAACGTAGCCGGGATTTTTTTATTTTTTTTTTAGGAAAGGGAGGGGGGAGGGAGAAAAAGAGGAAGGGGGGAGGGTCAATAGGAATTTCTGTGATGAGCGTGCGGGGGGGGGGGGGGGGGGGGGGAGGGGAGGGGAGGGGAGGGAGGGGGTTCATGGCGGTCATACCTGAGCTCGCTGCTTTCGAATCACTGGGGAAGAGAGAGAGGGGAAAGCTGCTTTTCTATGAATTTCGAGTGAAAGTTAATCTTCTATAATCTTCTAGAGGGAGAATAGCAACCTCTGGGGAAGCCTGTAACATACAAAGGAGAGTCCCTGTGAGAGGAGAGTTTCTTCTTCTCTTCTGCTCTTTTGATTGCCTGTGAGCTGACGAAGGGAGCAGTTACCTCAAATATGGCGTCCATTGAATACCACCTATGGGCCTTTTTTATGACAAACGCCACCAGATGGTGCTTTAGCCTTTGACGTCCCAGAGAACTTCTGGTTTATACAAAAAAATGAACAAAGGCCACCTTAACACCGCTGCTTGAAATGTTGATGAAACGTCTAACCACCAGGTCTCCAGGTAAATGCGAAAAGAACGAAGGAGTGCGAGATCTGTTAAAATGTTTAGAGTATTCTTGTAAATCAAATTGTCTCCTACAAGAGATAATATTTTACAGCCGAAGGCGCTCAGTAAAAGTTTCAACTTCGTTGTCCGTGTAGCATTTATGCTTTCTAGCATCGGTGACATAAGTAAGCTCAAGAAACTTGCAAGGACGGTGTGACGGGAAGTTGCTAGGGACGCAAGCGGCACTCCGTGTTTGTAAACAGCAAAATGATCAATGGTCAGGTCAGCGCCTCCTCTATAGATGGTTGCATTGACGTCACTACAGTCACCATTGCTCCGGACCATGCTGCTGTGCCCCTTCCTTCTGCAGCATACATTTGGCTCCATCGAATTTCTTTTTCTCGGCAAGCCTTGCCAAGAAGAACTAATTCGATGGTGCGAAATGCGTGCTGCAGAAGATACACATACAGAAATGGTACGGAGCAATGGTGGCTGGTACGGTGCCATATGACGTCGCGTACAAGGCATGTATACACCTGTTACTCTCAGGCAGGGGGTGTGAGCACATCCGCAAGACTTAACCATGTTTTTCTGGCTACACCATCCACGCTATACGACCATAAAAGTGGCGCTGTAGCGTCCGACTATGCACGTGTCACGTTCGAATACACGCGCCTGTTGGCACCTCTAGATGCGCGATAACAAAATGCCTAACAGCATTATTACTTGTATTGCTTTCTTTCATAGCCTTAGTGAGTATGTCTGTTTGACTTTATGGGATAGCGAAGCCGAAGCTACTTACAAAAGCACGTTTCCGGATGATGCTCACACTGCACGAGCTCGCATGCTTGGCAGGGACACTGAATGCCGGGAGCTCGCTTTTGTAGCCTCTGCTACGCTGGCACTTATAATGGAATGGAGTATAAAAAACTGTAGTGGGGAAGCGTAATGACGCATGTTCGAAATGCAAGCCACAAATATTCTGTTTTGCTCGTTTGGAGCACTGCTCAAAATTTGAGAGCTATGGGTCTATGGAGTAATGCCTGTCAGATCCCGCTCTTGGCCAGGGTGGCCAGGTGTGCTCATTGCCATGCGTGGATCCAAGCTGCGACGCCAGGCAGCGCGCCAATCCTGTCCCCAGTAAGTCATTTGTGGAGCCAGAGTGGCGTGTACACAACGGCTTTGTCCAGAATAAAACAGCAGATGTAAGTAAACATAAGCTGCGAATTGGAATTAAAAGTAACACTGCTTGTGTGAGGCAAGTGAATATGATAAGTTGGGAAGTAATTTAAAAAAAGCTCTCGTCAGAATTTTTTTGCTGATGCCATTTAAGTTGCGCACTCGGTGGCAGCATTCTGAAATGAACCACACTAACACAGTGGCTTAATTTCATTGACAGTTGCCTGAGTAAAGAACAGTTTATTAGTGCAAACGAAATTCTGAGAAGTGACTATTCAAAACAGATTAGGTGAGTTTCACGAAGTTCCCTGACAAGGGCTTTGCACCATACAGTTTTGCGACAGTGTCCGTGATGTCAGCTGCATAGTTTGTGGGAAGGGGCTTTAC
Organism: Ixodes scapularis; assembly: GCF_016920785.2. Lineage (NCBI taxonomy): Eukaryota > Metazoa > Arthropoda > Arachnida > Ixodida > Ixodidae > Ixodes > Ixodes scapularis. The sequence goes on along the minus strand of NW_024609879.1, from coordinate 63,134,727 downwards.
AAACTTAATGCAGATTAGTTCTAAGAAGAGCTGTCAGTGTTGTCTGTCGCCATCCCTGCACGTCAGAATGGGCAGGTCCATCACGACTTTTACAGCACGTTCCACACTGGATTGCAGGGGCTTCACAATGTTCTTTTTGTGCTACAGTGCAATGTCCACAAAACTCTTCAGTGCTGTCGGGGCAGGGATGAGCCCAGACGTGGGGTAGCAGTGAAAATTTCAGGTGAAAATTTCTAATCGGTCCCAACTGGGACCACCTGCAATTGGTTTATTGAACCTGGTCCCAGTTGCAACTGGTCCCAGTTCAAGTGGGTCCCAGTTGCAGCTGGTCCCAGTTGGAGGGGGTCCCAGCTGGGATTGGTCCCAGTTACCGCTGGTACTAACTACAGCAACAACGAAGCATGGCACAAAATGGAAGGTTGACAAACCTTTATTGTCGGAAACTTGGAGAATACAAATAAATAATATGTTTTGTGACGTACACGCTTTTGGGCATAGCCACTTGCTTGCGACGATTGAATCGCTCTTTCAGGGGTAGTATTCATGCGAGATAAAGGAATATCGGCTGCTGGTATATGTCAGCATCGGTGAAGATGTCCTCAGCTTTTCTCCTCATCGCATGAAGAAAGGTGCTCACCCGTGTTCGCGCGTTGCTCGGGCGAAGTCCTGATACGATGTGGTAGCACTCCCACCTTGGAATCCAACATTTCCAATTGTTTGTGTCACAATCTCACAACTCTCGAACATTTTCAAGGTAGGCCTCCTGCCATTATGCTCTCCGCGATGGTTTTCTCTTCCGTCTGGTTTTCCCGAGGTGCCTTCCGATCGCTGAACTGCATCTTTCTATCCTCGAAGTTCACCGCTGCCACCATAGCGTGTTTACAGTTGGGTCCAAAGAAGCACAGATATGGTTTTGACATTTTCATAACGACACATTCATCCAAATGCCAACTTGGGTGATGGCTTCCCTTATCTCCCACCGACCAGCGCGTCTGGTCCGGCCTGTGTCGCATATGCGGCGTCATCTGTCGACAGCGCGTAACACTAATCCGCACCTGCGGGCCACAGCAACCGGCTAGCTCCAATTGCCCAAAACATAACTTTATTAAAAAAAATAAAAGTAGTGGAGGTATTTAAATTAGTTTTTAATACATTTTATATGTCTACATGAATGTTCACTTAGGTACACATTTTATGCTGGTAATTATATTTTCCAATTAAAAATATTGTGATTAATTAAAATTTATTAGTTTTTAAATAAATACCGAGTGTACCTAGTAATTAAATATTTTCCTATACGTATAAATCTATATAAGTAAATATTTTTAGTTTTCTTCATTAGCAAATATAAATACACCCCTAACTTCTCAAAATTATTGCCTCATGTGAACTGGAAACGGGAAAACCATTTGAAGTCCGGGTAATCGCTCCAACCAGTTACTTCCTTAACTGGTCCCAGTTTACTTCATTCCCAACTTGGAGTCAAACAAGTTGACTCCCAATTGGGAATAGGTCAAGCCAGTTGACCCCTCAGCTGGTCCCAGCTGATTCCCAGTTTATACTAGGTAGTTCCAGTTGAAACCAGTTGAGATACCAACTGGTCCCAGTTAGAAATTTTTGCCTGGGTTGATAGGCAATTAACCCACAGGTGTATTGGAATTTGGTTTTAGCACAAGAGCATTGCAGCTGTCAAAGTTGATCTTTTCCAAAATAGCTCTTGCTACAAAGCCTCCCACCATGGCGATGGTTGCAGCACCAGGACTTGGCTGCTGGGTCTTTATGGAGAGGCAGAGTTCCTGAAGTTTCTCTTCAGCTATCACTAGGAAGTTGATGGTTGCCTTGGCTGGATTGCTGTTAAAGGTGACCAGAGTGCCGGTCCAATACGAGCTGGAGCTGGCTACATTGCTCTGGTTGGACGATGCAATTAGCCCAGTTTTGAGCATCTTCTCAAGGCCATTCAGGGTAGCTCTTATGTCAAGGACATCATTGCATCCTGCTGTATGCCTCAGAAATCCAAACAATGCTTCTAGTGGATCACTTAAAAAATTTTGGGTCAGCACAAACCCAAATTCTCGCTCGCGAAGAAGGTACCGAATGCACTCAATATTTGAGTGTGTGGTCAGAACGAGGGCATGGCAGTTTTCCTTAGTTGAAACGTTTCGAAGCAGACTGTTCTTTAGCTCCAACAGGTATTCAATGGATACTATTTCAAGCCAGTCCAGTTGTTTGCAGTTACTCATATCCATGAGGAGGGACCACCTGTACACGGTCTTCATGAACTCCACAGTGGGTTCAACTGATGTGAAGTCCACATCGCACGTGTGCCCAGCTTGGTCCTCCATAAAGCTTAATGCTGCCGTGACCGGAGGTGAAAATATCTGCACAGCACTTTGCACATTAATCTTTTCAATATTTGTGGGGTAGATGTGCTTTCTTGTTAAAAACCTCACCAGCGTTACAGTGCTTCCAGCCTGCATCTTATATAATTTCTTCATGTGACTTGAAGAAATTTCTGTGTTGCCAGTCAACTCTCTTGCGAGAAACTGAGACCTGACATTTTTGATAATATGCGCCCGGTTAAAGGCAAGGAAAAGCTTTTGCTGACTGTCGACTGGATGGGGCATACAGTAGGTTCCAGCTCTATTGCAGAGAATGTCCATTGCAGAGGATGTTCATTGCAGAGAAGTTTACTTTATGATTGTCAGACACCAACCTTACAGCCTCAAGGCCTAACTCTTCAACCTTCCGGATGATGTGAAGTGCCACTATAGTAAGTTGGTCGCCCCTACATCCTTTCGTGAAAAAATACTCCACTTGTACTTTGACTCATACAGAAAATCCACAGAGCAAAACACTACAGAGCATTGGCTAGAGAGTTGTCATAACACAAACCAAAACAGGCCAGTTTTGTACTCATGTTTTGAGAACTCGCACTATAATAGGAGCTTACCATGCTCATTGTGCAGAAGAGCTGTTGTCTTCATGAGGTTGTTTCTTGTCTGTGGTCTGGGCGAAGAGGCACAAGTCTTCGAGCAAGACAAGTTTCCTTCTCTTCTCTTCAATCCTTTTCTTGACCAACTTCTTGTTTGCTTGCAAAGCCAAAAGCCCTGTAGCTTCATCCTTGGCCCCTGTTCCTCTTAATGCTCTGGTTTGTGGCAAATGGCTGTAGAGTGCCTACAATAATATAAGCATTTGGTTTATTCTAAAATTTACCTACATATGCATTTCCACCGCTTAATAGATCATGTCAGTCAGCAGTCGAGTGAAAAGGTATAATCATGCAATGGTTGCAAACAGACTGAATGGTGAATGTTCCTGGAATAAAACCCTTGCACAGGTGTACGTATGTAACTGGAAGGTTAACTGTGTTCCATACTATGAAGCTGACAAAGTAAGCAAGCAAACATAACCACCATCATGTAGACCATCAAAGTTCTCAGCACAAGCAAGCTTGCTCCGACCTCACTTCATTGTCCTTTCGACTGAGGGTCTATGTTAACTATACCATTTGTGATGCATCAAGTTAAAATAGGGTGGCATAAATGGAGTGGTAGAATGAAAATTGAGCAGGAAAAATCAGAGCATGGATGTAGGTACTTCAGTTTTTGTCAAATGTGTATTTCAGTGGTGCATGCTACCTTCTAAAACCTCGAAGTGTAGCTTTGTTTCTGTGAAAAATTGGAACATCATTCCTGTGAAGTTCAATGACAGGCACCAACGCAGATGAACAAGTCGCAGCAAGAGCAGTGTTTGCTTCTGCTAAAGGCATATGGTGCAACAAATCGAAGATGAGGAATGAACGGCAGTGCCGTGAAATTATGTCGCATGGACCAAATTCAGACTGAGAAGTGTCACTGCATCTGACACTTCGAAATATGCTAAAGGACTCCATACCTCAGATATCTTATGGTTGTGGCTCTTGTTCATCTCAATCACCTCCAGGAAGTTTCTGTTGTCAGAGGCCCTGCACTTCACGAACGCGGAACAGAAAATTTGAAAGGTGCTGGAAGTGATCGGGTACCATGTGTTGAAGGTCTCCTGAAACAGTCAGATCGAATTTCATGATGTAACAACGGAACTATCTTGTTGACCAAGGTGAGTCGGCAGCACAGAAAGAAAAAAAACAACAAAGGCCAGCGCTGCGCTTACCTGGTATTCCTTTTCCCCCCTGCTACGGCTCTTGAAGGACTTGCCACCTTTGGTACAGCAGTAGTACGCTTGGTACTTTTCAAGCCGTTCATTCAGGAAGTGCTTCACCTTAGTTTTTGCCGCTGTGATAGATAGACAATTGCATACATAAAACTGTACCTGCTTCTCTTCGCTGTATTGTTTTACAACAGCTTTTAGTTCACTAAACGTCGCAAACTTGCCCCAACCTTTCATTTTCCTGACAGGCGCCACTTGTGTGCGGCACACCACATGCGAAGTGTATGTACATATGCATGTGCCATTTTCTACCAATTTTCCAATCTCCCCTTCGGGATCGTAACACTTCTTGCTGTGGGCGATGATGATGATGGCTTGCGGCTATTCAAACTGGATTGAAATGTATTGATTTATAACAAGCTTGAGTTGATCAAAACTTTTTTTTTATCCTAATCGTAAATGCTAGTGCGAGAAAGCGCGACTCGCGAGTGTGGAGAAAGTGCGTTTGACAAACCGGTGGCCATTCACCGGCTACGTCCAACATACCTTTGACTTTGGGATCTAGATACATCCGACATATCTTTAGACACAGTGATTTGTTTATGCCTTTTAACCGTGAAAAATGCGCCTTTCACCAATTTGCTTTTCTATTTTTCCTTGCATGGTCTTACTTAATTACCGTAATATCCCGAGTCATCGCCCATCCCCGAGCCATCGCCCACCCCATTTTTTGGGCCAATATCAATTTCCGAAAAAACACCGAGTCATTGCCCACCCCTTCAAATACCCCAGCGCGGACTCTGCGATCCGCGAACACTCATCCTACCCGAATGACGCGGCCGCGGACCTTACAGTTGGAGGACGTCCGTGACAAAGTAAAACGAAGGAGGGAAAGACACTTCTTTTTGTTTACGCATTTCCTCCGTGAGCGACCCCAAAGTGGTCGTGTATCCGTGCGAAAAGAAAACGATGGAGATAACAAAATAAAAGTTTGTTAACGCAACCGCGGAGTGTTAGGTCAAAGTCTGTCTCCGCCGAAGTAAGGTCACCGCGAACCCGCTCCTTCTTCCCGCGGTTGTGCAATATTTTAGGCAAAGCCAAAGCGTAAATAAAGCTTTGCTGGAACGTCCTACACAGACGTTTGCAGAGCGTCCCAACCGTGCATTAATAGCCCGCCGTGCACGGACGCACGTATGTACGCACCAAATGAGAAAGTTGCGCAAGAGCTTGCAATTGACAAGGCGCCCGACTTGGCCCGACGCCAAAGTGTTTGCCAACCCGACCGCCGGCTTTCCCGCTTTCCCAGCATTGCTCTTGGTCGCTTCTTTGGTCCGCTCGCTCGCTCGCTCGTTGCGCCTGGTCGGTTTTTCTATTTTCTTGTAGACTTTTCTTCCTCTTTTTTTTACTAACTAGGAGAACATAATGGTGACATTCTTTCACGGAACAAACGTTCGTGCTATATGCAGATCGGCGGTGTTTCTAGCGCGTATGCAAGCAACGGACTTCGCTATAGTAAAATATTCTTTCGTGAGCATATTTTTTCTATAAAACAATGAAACTAAATCGAGTTTTGAGTTTGATGTATCTCTTGTGCATCAGCGCTAGATACGCAGAGAAAAATAGGTGGTTTTTTCCGCTTTTTTTCAAGTGTTTGTGCTCACCCACCGAGACATGGCCCACCCCACTTTTTTAACGAATTTCAGGTGGTTGGAGGGTGGGCGATGACTCGGGATATTACGGTACAATCTTGTCAATTAAACTTTGGTTTAGTTCGGTATGGCCAGACGGGCGGGAGCAGTAAAAATATTTGCAAACTTGGGCCGAAGTGTATAATGTTAACCATACCTCGCATTTAGCTGCATAGGTGTTTTCTGAAATTCCTTTGGCTCACTTGTTGGTCACGTCGTTTTCGGCTTTGTGCACGTAATCATTCTTGAAAACCGGTGCTTCTCTCAAAAATTCGTAGAGCAATCTTGTGTCGAGAGTGCTCCCTCAAACATGCTGCACCCATCGAGGTACAAACGGCCATTGTGTGCAGAATTACATTTCGGCTGTTGCGATCAATATTGGCTCAATGATGTTTTCACTATCACTTCCTAAACAGATTAGACATGTTTGGTCTCTTTCATTTCATCACCCCAACTGGAAAAGACCACCAGGCAAAACCTCCCGGAAAAGGGTGGCCGTCTCTCAATTTCAGAAAAACAAAACAAAACAGAACGCCAGAGGAAAACGAGGGATGGACAATGTTTTGGAGCGAACGAGGGGTGACAAAAGGGAGGGAAAGTAATTTAGAGGCCTGCACGGGCCCACAAACCACGGTTCAGGCTTGGGTCCTGCATTCAAGCCAGTACTGTGCATCAGAAATAACACAGAAAAGCATAGCAACGCAGATGCTTTGTCACGGAAGCCGTCTTGAGGCCGTCAGGGTTCGCCACGCCTGCGCGGTGGGGAAGCGTGATGTCACCGCCGAAGCGACATGTGCGATAGGAAGACGCTGCTTGTAGGAATGTGCTGCCGTGTGGGAACGCTTCTGCCTTCCTACACGTAAACAGTCTTGAGTGTCTCAGCCGAATGTTTTTGTAGTAGTTTCTCGATCGATCGATAGCCAAGGACCCTCAGATAGTGATGTATTCTCTCTGCAGAAGTCTACAAACCTCGTAAACAATAATGTACACAGAATTGTACAAACTCGACCATGCTGACAAAGACTGGTTAGCACAGAATGTGCATTAGGACTTTCGGGGAAAAAGAGTGAGGCATGTGAATGGCACCACCGCTACCAAAGGTTCGCTTTCATTTCCGACGGATGGCACTACAAAAATAAATAAAAAAAGCCACGAAGTGTGCGCGCTCATTCACACGCCACACGAATGACCTCGCTCTTGCGTGGTCCGTACTACCAACCCTGAAAAGCTCTGTCAGCAAAGTACCTGACTCACAATCTCAAGGGGGTAGGTTCAGACACTGCCGTGGGACAGAGGTCTTTTTATATAGTTCCAAATGGGCACAATGCTTTTCGGAGTCGGTTTTCTTTTACAACCGGACAGTAAAAGCTGGAATATAGGTCAAACCTTTTACAACCGGACAGTAAAAGCTCTTGAGGAGGAGGAGTGAAGGGTACTGAGGGGAGGGTAGACCCCTCCTCCTTCTCCTCATCTTATTCTTTAATATGCTCCGGGGGGTCACGTGACCTCGGGGGGGTGTCACGTGACTTCGGGGAGGGGGTCACGTGACCTCGGGGAGGCGTGACCTGGGGGTCACGTGCCCTTGGGTGTCACGTGGGGGTTACCTCAAGGTCACGTGACCCCCAAGGTGACCCCCACGTGACCTCGGGGGGTCACGTGACCTTGGGGAAGAGACCTCGGGGATCACGTGACCTTAGAGGGGTCACCTAACCTCTCCTCCTTCTCCTCCTCCTCCTTAGGTCACGTGACCTGGGGGTCACGTGGGGGTCACCTTGGGGTCATGTGACCTTGAGATAACCTTGGGAGGGGTCATGTGACCTTAGGGGGTCATGTGACATTGGGGGTCACGTGACCTGGAGGGGTCACGTGACCTTGGGGAAGAGACCACGTGACCTCAGAGGGGTCACGTGACCTTGGGGGTCACGTGACCTTCAAAGGGTCACGTGGGGTCATCTTGGGGTCACGTGACCTTGAGATGACCTTGGGAGGGGTCACGTGACCCCAGGATGACCCCACGTAACCCCCAAGGTCACGTGACCCTGGGGGTCACGTAACCCCCAAGGTCACGTGACCTTGGGGGTCACGTGACCTTCAGGGGGTCACGTGACCTTGAGATGACCTTGGGGGGGTCACGTGACCTTGGGATGACCTTGGTTACGCCGACGCCGACGGCGACGGCGACGCCGCTCAAGCCGGGAACGGGCCCCTAAGAGCTGCGCTTTAAAACGAAGCACTGGCTAGATGGCCCAGAAGCCCGTCCTATTCGAGTGACGTAGCTGTATATTCATCTATCTATTCACCCAGAGCAGGTTCGGCAGGTTGGGCAGGTTCGACGGTGACATCCGGGACGGGCCAGAGCCATATATGGAGAGTTTGGCCAGTCTATGATCTCGCCGTAACGTCCCTCTCCCGAGTGAGCCAATCAGCCCGCGGCGCAGAGCGATAGGTGTTTGCGCATGCGCCTGAACTCTCGTCTGCTCCTATACAATCTACTAGAATAGCTTCGAGTTGAGTGGAGAGAGCCGCAATTTTCATTCATTCGTTCGGCGGAATGCATGAGATCGACATCCAAATTTCAGTTATTTGCTTTTATTTGGCAGGCTGTGGCAAGAAAATGATATAATCCTATTCCTCGGTGGCTTAAAAAGCTAACGAATGAAGTTTCTCCACGTTTGAACGCAAACTTTGGGTCAGGCGAAAAAGAAATAAGCCCGTAGCAGACGACACGTAGCCTCAACAGTGCTCCGGACCAACAGCGTTGCTTCAAAAACCTTCCACAGCCCAGTAAGGAAAGATGGCAGCATGCAGAGGACTTCCATTGGACATGTTCGCGCGACTTGCCGGAGCGTCTTGTTTCGGTTTCGTTTCAATAATAGCGACAGGTGAACGTCGCACGGTCGCCTTCATCTGTGATCCCAAAAGTGCCTCAGTCTCGATTTCAAAGAATAATCCTCGGAACAGTCAATAATGACTAAAACAAAAAGATTTATGGTGCCATTTTAATTTGTCCTTCATATAAAGTTACTCGAGAACTGGTCTTGTTTTTTTCTTTCATTTTTATTTGTGTTTATTACCATGTTATTTGTTACTCTATACTATATGGCAAAACACACATTTCGTGGAATCTACTGATTTTTGTGCAAATCTACTGACTTTTTGGGGATCAATCTGCTGACTTTTTTTTTCTCCATCTGGCAACACTGGCAGCATCTCTAGTTAATAGGCACTGTTTTGCTCATCAATATGCATCAACAGGTGGCTCAGATATGCCAAAATAGTGCTCAAACTGGGACAAAGATTACTTTCTGGCAGGGATCGTTGAGGAAATTTGGCAGCTCGGGAACTTACGGTAGTTAGAAAGTCCATATTTTATGTTCTCCACCAATGTATTTCATCAGTATAAAACGAGCCAGAAAAATGGGTAGCTGCTGATAGGAACATCAAACTTTCACACACGTTCATCGCACGATGCCCGTACTAAAGGCATTGTGCGATGCATTTTATAAACATATTTAATCGGCTTCCTATCAGCATACTCGTCAATCTAGCTTAACAGGCATGGTTCAGGGCGACGAATACTGTGCTGTGCGAATGTTAGGCCAAAGTCTCCCTTTGAAGTTTTCCCATCCTGCATTGTGGGCCCCTGCAGAAGAGTCTTAAAAATCCTGGGGGGCTCCGAATCTGCTCCATGTGCCCCCACGACGAGAAGCCCGCCTCCCCCGTGAAGCGCAAGTTTGCCGAGGAGGACGACGAGGAATCCCAGGATAGTGACAGCCCGTGAGTGACTCTGAAATACCCTAGGGGCGGTTTGCCGGTCAATGCGGCTGTCTCTCCCGGTAGCTAAAATAGCTGCAAGAGGGACTTTCTGGTCACATGGCCGGCTTGGCGGGCAGGAAGTACCTGGCGTTCCAGCCGAACCTGCTCAGAAGCCGCAAGTCTTGCCTGTTTTCGTTAATTCTCGCCTAATACGACGTTCCTCAGAAATAATTATACATGCTGCTCCTAAAGTACAAAAATGCGGTTAATTTTGCTCACATTTCAAGTCTCCTACCGTTTCTCTAGATGCGAGATTAGATTTGAATAATGTCAGTGAGTATGGCCCTACGGCAGCCTGTTGCCCCCCTTATCATCAGCTAATTTGTGCTGCTTAGTTCAGGCTGGTGCAGCTTCCACCAGCGTTAATAGGTCAAAGCCATTTTGACAAGCTTCCTACAATGACTGGCACCTTTTTGTGGACAGAAGTGGCAGAACCAGTGAAGCACTGCCATGCCCATTGATTCAAGTTAATTTGTGGCAACTATTTTATTGTTGCCACAAACTTTTTTTTATTATTTGTACTTTATCACTTTTTCTGTTCACATAGCTAGGTCTCACAGTTATTGAGACTAGTTGAATTTCGCGTGCACAAGAGGCACAACACTTGCAGATGAAAGCCGTGGTTGCTGAAGTTTCATCACGTGGGATGGTCTTCCCTTATGTATAATTAAAATAAATAGCTGAAAGGCATAGATGTGTTATTTTGCTCTCGGTTTTGACTGACGAAAGAGTCTAAGTTGTCCTAACGATTGCTAATACATTTGTTGGTCAAAAAAGTGATTGCACAATTGTGACCTTACTCTCTTCGTGAAATGTGATCCATCAATCAGTGGCCGTTAAAGCTCACATGTCTGTTTGGCCATGCAGCCAGAAGAGGAAGAAACAGATCCGCCAGTCGTTGGAGCTCAAGAAGGGCATCATGGAAGTCAAGGTAGGTCATTAAAACTACTTTCAATCCAAACATCAAGAAATCGGTTTTCTGCAGCAGGGGTGGTTCTCAAACTGGGTTCCCCTAAAGTCACTGAATCGGGGGAAAGTAGCGCCAAGCTGAGGAACGGTGCGAAGCAACGCCAGGCTGCCGCCATCTTGTTCCGAAGGAAGCAGCGCGTTTCGTGGTTGCATCCTTATAGTCGGATGCAACCTAAGAACAATCTTTTAGCTCCACCCACAAGCGCATTGCGCCCATCTGAAGTGCCTCCGCCGTCGAGAAAGTAGTTCGCTAGCAACGTTGCTTTTTCTTCCTCCAGGAAACCTGTCTTAAACTACTACAGTATTTATTTAATTCATTCAGGACATTTAAATAAGTTAGAATACGTTTTTGTCAACGAAATAGCTGTTTAGTAAAGGAAGAAAGAAATTCATGTCCAATGTACCGTCTTCCCAATTCATTTTCTGTCCAAGATACTGTCTAACATACCGTCTAACATACCTCTCAGCAGTGCTAAGCCTCGCGCCCGCTTCGAAATTTTCGTTGGCGATAGCGTCGCTGGATTCTCACGTTGTCGCGCAAAAACTGCTGCAAACGCAAGCCAATACCATCAAGATTTCGTGGCGTAACCTCGGGCACGTAAAACACGGTGCAAAAAAGCAGAATAATTGTCACGAGAAACTATACGCCTCGCAAGTGGGCTCATTTTCGTCTTCTGCGCATGAGAAAGGAAGTAGTGGTGACGTCAGAACGCTGAGTCCTGATTGGCTGATCGTGACCCCCTATTGAGCGTCGTCTGCTCCTTTGCAACGTCGTCTGCTCGCAACATTGTCTGCGTCTGTCTTACCTTTCCTGCGACTTTCGGAGCGAACTCGACTTCGCCTTTAAGAGAGGGCAGACGAAATAACTCGAGCGGTACGTTGTTTTCGTCTAACAACTAGCAGACGCGCATCAAGGAGGGAAGTCAAAGGACTCACTGGCGAGGTGTCCCGGGGCGCCGAGGTTTGTTTGCTTAGAACCGAGAGTGAGCGTGTTAGTGTCCGCAAGTTCCCTCCCGAACACTTTTTCCCTCCATTCATGTGCGGCGAGACCCCTCACTTTTTAACGGCGCCGGCGTGTTGGCGCAGTTAACGTCGTCTGCTTTATGTCTGCAAGTCAAAGCGATGGCTGCTTTACCTTTCCTGCGTCTGTCGGAGACTCACCGCTTTTTAACCGCGGCGAGAGTCACCGTTGCCTCGGTAAACAAGGAAATAACAAGAGGAAGAAATTGACCTCTTAATCTAAAATTGAGGTCAGCGATCAAAGTATAACACGGGAAGGGTTCACAAGGGTCGCTTGGGCATATTCCATTCAGCACGTCAGCCAATCGTGGGCACACTGTCGCCGAGCCGCGGAGTGCCTGCTAGGCCTAACTGCCCGGCTCGTTTGGTCGCGTTCGGTGAAATCGTGGCCGTTGGAGCTTTTCACCGATGTCTGTGGATCCAGCGTTCTTGTTCGTCGTGCTCTGTTTCAAGTAATTTTTACTTTTTTCTTGCTGCTTGAAGTCAGGACGCGTGAGAAGCTCACGTAGAAAAATAAACGTCCGAGGGTCGTCGCGACCGCGACGCTGCCGGCCATGCTGAGTAGATCGTAAGAAGTGCGTAAGACAGCTTCGGAGCTGTTGTAGGATTTCGCCGTAACCTGCGCAAAACTTACGAAAATTTCGTTTCGTGAATACGAATTTGTTCTTAAGTTTTGTCTTACGCACATTTTTGGCGTAAGATCATTTCGTGAATCTGGCCTCTGCACTTCCGAAAGTCGCAGGAAACGTAAGACAGACGCAGACGACGTTGCGAGCAGACGACGTTGCAAAGAAGCAGACGACGCTCAGATAGGGAGGCGCGATCAGCCAATCAGGGCTCGGCGTTCTGACGTCACCGCTACCCCCTGCGCAAGGAGCAGACGAACTTGCCCTCCGCATAGCATCGCGTTGCTAAGGCCAGCAGCCATGTTGAGCTTTTTTTTTTTCAAAAGGATCGCGATTGGTTCACAGAATCGTGACGTCATGAAAACAATTGGCTGGCGTTTCTCGGCGTAGGATTACATTTTCCTCTGAGAGGCATTTCCGGTTTTTTCTTAGCTTGCAACCGACTATAGTAAATTGCTTTGCTGGGAAGAATTGACAGGGGTTTGCGGGGTTTTCATATGTGTCATTACTTTCTCGGACACTGTCGTACATTTTAGAAGCATGGGCAGCCATATTTACCCGCTTGTTCTAAATGCGTGATGAAACTAAACTAATTTGCTCGGAGATCGAGGGCTTCGATGCTGGCATCACGATTCACAAGACACCCTCATGGACTGCACTTCCACCATCCTTCCGTATGTAGAACCAATAGTTTCTACAAAAAGAGCGAGAAAAATATTACATTTATATATTATAGCATCAGTAGCGCTGTAGAACAAAGATGAGCATGCTGCAAAAAACGCGTGGTGCTGTATTGTCTTTTCGTTTTAGCTGTTCGCATACAACGGAAAATAAACCACTGTAGTTCCTGTCATTTTTTTCCCGTCAATGTTATAAAAATTTTACAAAAACAATCTGCGTATCAAATTTATTACTCTGCAACAGCACACCTCCACCAGTGCAATGAGCTTAAATAACTGAAATGCAACACGGCAGTGTGAAGTTGACTGCAGTGATAAGTTTTAGTAGTCTTGTGATTCCAGTGCAATTATGAAGTCATTAAATTACTCTTTCTATTACCCATTCATGTTCCCCAAGCCATGAAAAAAAATAGCAGTGATGTGATTGCTGCGCCAATTGCGCCAAACTGCGCCAAGGGGCTAACCCTGCTACATCCTGCTACATTTCGCCAAAATATGACTAATCTGCGCCAAGCCTGCGCAAAACGACCAATTTTGGTCGCCTTTCAAGAACGAAACTAAACTGAAAACCGTAATTGAGCATGCGTGAACTAGGTGGCACAAGGCGCCGCCCGACACAAAGTACCCTGCATCAATCGTCTATGTGGTCTTGCATGATTTTTCCCACCGTCTCGCGTTTCGCGCTGTCATCGTCTCGGAAATCTTGTCTCGCGTCTTCTTTTATTTTTTATTTTTGTTAAATCTTTTTAGCGATAGACGCGGCCGTGTGCGGACGCTCCGACGTTAGTGTGCCGGGTGCCAGCCGTGCCGTCGTCATGCTGTGAAACAAAACCACGTTTTTGCGCGGCAAGAGTTACTTTGTGAACTGAAGCGCTCGCGCGACCACTGTTGCCGTGGTCCCGCGACGTCGTGTGTTGCCGTTCCCACGTCGCTGCAGATATGGCACTTTCTAAACTGAAACGCATCGACATTCCTGCTCTTGTTTAAATCATACGCTGCTATAAAAATCCCTCTTTAACTCAATGACTGCTTGGCGAAGTTTTGATTACTCAGGTTTCTCTCGGTGGGCTTTCTTTCGAGAGGGACCCCGGTACGTGAAAAATCTGCCGCGAAAGAAAGTTGATGACGAGAAGTGAGCTAAAGCAAAGAAGGCAATGCCTGCATGCTGAACCTGCACACCGCGCTTGTTTGTCTCGAGTTCAGTCGTTGCACTAGGCGCTCCAAGAACTTTTTAACCCTGATTCGCAATGTCTTGCATCCATACGCTCAGGTTCTTTTTTTCTGTGTGTTTAGCCTGCACCTTGCCTGTCGGCCTGGCAAGCACGCTCCGCTGGACTGTTTATTGTCGTATGCTGGACAGTTACATTTTGCATACTATTTTGGGAAACAGTTGCCGACGGAGCAGAGTGGCATGGTTTCGGTTTCGGTCGAACAGCCGTTGTCTCCGCTCGTGCGAGGAAGCACGTGTAACTGCAAGCTTGCCGAAGTTGCCCCCACGTGCATGTGAACGTGATTGCACGAGAGGCACCAGCCTGGACGCTTGCAATTCATTGTTTTACGTTTGCTTACTTTTTAAAAAAGCTACCACGTCGGGAACCAGTAAAACGATAGCAAGTTTTTTTGTTTTTTTCGGAATTGCTCGGCAACGTCTACAGCACTGTATACTTGTGGGATGTCTCAGCAGCAAAAACACAAGCAGCGAGTTCCGCCCCAACACGTCACGTCACAACACTATACAAAGTGTCCTCCGTTTGTCCAGCACTTAAAACAAATATTTATTTTCTTAAGATATATGCTCCAAAAGTCACTTTTTCTGCTCCAAAACACTGCTTTGGCTGCTCCAAAAGCCACATTTGCTGCTCCAAAAGGTGCTCCAAAAAGTCTCAGGCCAATCACATCACTGAAATAGTGAAAACACAATTCAGAAAAAAAAAGAAATAAATAAATTTGTATTTATTTTGCTGCATTCCATGCTAAGAATATCTCAGTGTGAATTCTGAGCATTTCTAAAACAGGCAGTGAGACATTATGTATTGCACAAGCCACAATGTTATAAACGCAGGGATAACAAAAATAAGTTATTATGAAATGGCCGTATAAAAATAAGGAAACATGGCAACAGATATGTTAATCTGGGGGGAACAATTTCTCCAGAAAGTGACAATGTGAATTCTGACTATTTCTGGAACAGTAGTAACCGATCATATATTGCACAAGCCACAATGTTATAAACACCGGGATAAAAAAATGTTATCATGAAATGATCATATAAAAAAAAAGGAAACATGGCAACAGATATGTTAACATAGGGGAACCAGTTCTGTAGAAAGTGTCATACCAGTACTTGCTTAATATTACCAATAGTAAAGATGACAAATTTCATGCAACCAGTTAAAGCTTCTCATTTCCCGGTACCGCACATTTGCAAAAAATATTACATGTTCGAGAAGTTTGTGAGACTGTAGCAAGCGTCAAAAAGATATTCCGTGACTCCTCCAGAAAGTGACATCCGAGTACTTGCTTAATATTATAAATAGGTAAAATGAAAAATTTTATGCAACCAGTTAAAGTTTCACATTTAGTAGTTTCTTACATTTCTAAAAATATCACATGTTCGAGATCTTTGAAAGACTTTGTAGTAAGCACCAAAAAGGAATTTTGTGACTCCTTCGTCCCACATGAATAACAGTGCTAGCACACAGCATTTACACTACCTCGAATGCCTATACTACCGACTTCCACACCTGATATTGTTCTGCTTTGGAGCATACCGTTCATTGCTTTTCGGCAAAGCAATGCGTAACCTCATCAGCAAGAAATCATCCACAAGCTTCTGCGCCACCCCATGACAGTTTGGGAGATGGTCAAGTGAAAACTCACGCAGTGCTTGAACAGACAAATTAGAAAGGTTAGCAGTTCCTTCTACAGTGCTAGCTTCTTGTGAACGAAAGATCACCTCACACTTCTCAGGCATTGCAAAAACAGGTAACGACACAATGCTAAATAGATTTGGTTCACTGGTGTCTCTGTAGAACTTGAACTGAGTTAGTGAAGCATTCTCTTTTTGTTTTTTGTGTCAGTCAGTGTCGATCTGCAAGTTTCACACAGCTTGTACTTGCCACAAATGGCGCTCACTGTGTATCCACAGAGGTAATGCAGTGTTTGTTTGATTGTGGACTGCAGTTCATCCATTGCCGCTTGGCTGTCAGAGATGTCATCGACCACCTGGACAAGCATCTGGTCATCATCGTCGGTAAGTTCACATGCGGACTCATCTTGAATCTCTGCGACACCGTCCTGTTGCAGCACCTGCTCGTTTGGCGATTCTGTTTGCTGTTTCTAAATGAAATCTGCAAGGTATGCCGCACCGTCCATCTCATAGTTCCCCGTCCTACAGTTCTGGAAGAATTGTGAAAGCGTGATTGTACGCAAGGCAGTCTTGAATTGCAGAGGCGGGGGGTTGCATTCTTTTGCCTACCGTAAAAGCTGGAATATAGGTCAAACCGGAATATAGGTCAAACCCTCAATTTACAAATTGTAAAAATAAAAAAAGTTTTTTCAGCTAAAAAACACAATCTTACCTAGAAAAAAAAATAGGAATAAAGCCCGCCGAGAGATCACGGCACTTTTATTTTCTTTGCACTGCTGACTGCTCTGAACAATCTCAGTAACGCTCTGCAGGAGCGTTGCTCAGATTCTTCCGAACCTTCGTCCGGGGTCGAGTGATTGTTGCTGTCTGAATTCTACAACACATCATCTTCAGTGCCGTCAACCGCGTTGCTAATGCTACACTTGCGAAGTGACTTGCACACCATTTTGTTCGTAAGCGACTTCCACGCCGACGACACCCAAACACAGACGGTCGGGAGGGGAGGTCGTTGCAAGTGGCCGGCGGGTGTCCTCGGATTATCGGCCATCATCCACTCGGTATAAAGTTCACGCATTCGATCCTTGAATGGTTTGTTGAGTGCAACATCCAGTTGCTGTAGCACAGATGTCATTCCACCGGGGATGACTACCAAGTTTGTCTTGCCTTTGCGCAAAGCCTGCTTGACAGGAGTGGTCAGATGGCCTTGAAACAAATCGAGGGCCAACATGCTTGGTCGCCCGAAAAGTGCACTGGGCCGTCGATTCCACACAATTCGGATCCACTCCAACATCAACGATTCATTCATAAAGCCTTTCTTGTTCAGCCGGACTATGACGTTGCAAGGGAAGTCCTCCTTGGCAGGGTTTTCTTTTTAAAAATTATGAAAGGGGGCAGCTTTCTACCGTCAGCGGTACACGCGAGCATTACCGTGAGGCGTGAGTGCTTGAGAAGCGAGAAGCTTGACTTGCTTCGCTCCTTTCTCGGACACAGTGCAATTGGATGGCATGTCGAACCACACAAGTGTCTCGTCGGCGTTTCCAATTTCTCCCAACATGTAGGGGTGTCTTCTGGTGAAGTTTGATGACATACTGCTGGAAGTCAGTGAGCTTCTATTGGTATCCTTCGGGCAGTTTCTGGCGGATGGATGTACGCCGCCGAAGAGCAAAAGCCCCTTCGCTTCGTAAATCGTTGTGTCCATGATGCTGTTCCCTTGAATTGCTCCATGGAAAGTACAGAGGCACAAGCGACCTCAACTGCTTTTATGCAGATGCAGTCGGATGTCACGGGTAGCGATCTGGCATGCAGCTGCCGAACAAACTCTGCTACCTCTTTCTCCAAATCGGGGAAGACCGCAGTTCGTCTATGGAAAAAGGTTTTCTTGGTGTTGCTGCAGGCCGACAGCTTTTGTTTCTGGCCTCGCCAGTTGCGCACGCTCTTCTCTGATACTCCCGTTATGCCGCCAGATTTCCATGTGTTTCTGCATATGTGATTGCTTTTCTCTTGGACTACTGTAAACTGCCACCTACTTCCACTCATTTTCACTCAGGAAACAGCAACGACGACCGCAACGTGATGGACGAACAAAAGAAAAGTAGTGAAGTAGCACAACAAAAAGTAAATGGCTGAATGAGGCACTCATAGTTGCCAGACTTGTTTCGTTTCTCTGGCAATATCCGGTATATAAGATGAGGGTAAACTTTTTTGAGTGCATTTCCGAAAAAAAGTTTGACCTATATTCCGGTTTATATCATAATCACACTGAAAAGGTTCTCGAGGGCATCTTGGGTCAGTCGGCTAAGGAACAGGCACTTGAAGTTGTTCTGCATCAAATACAGGTTCTGCAAAGAAAGAGCTGCGGTTGTCGAGATCACGACTCCCGTCTGTACCGGCTTCCAGGAAGGACTCCTGCCTGGCAGATGAATGGTCATTTTCTTGAAGAGATCCAGCACCTCGCTCAGGAACTCTATGGCATTGTCATGTTTCTGACAGTTGAGCTCACTCATTGCAAGGCTTTTCTTACCAGATATCATTAGGTGAAACCACTTAAAAACAGTCTCAAGAAACCATGCCGTGGTGATTGCAGCAGGAGACATCTTTCCTTCTTCAACAGGTACTCAAATTGCTGACCCGGTGCTATGGTTCAGGACAGCTAGGGCCGAAGACAGACTAATTTTTTCGTAACGGTTAAGGTCTAGATGCTTGTCTTTGAGATGCGGAGCAAGCTTCAGTGCACTTATTCCCTCCCTTTGGGCCACCTCTCGGACATAGCTGAGGGACACCTGCATATTGAAATGTTTGCATGATCATTATTCATCCATATTAGGGTGAATAACAGTATGCATAAGCATTTACTTCCTTTTTCCATATACCGTGCGTGCCGTGTTCAATCCACGACCGGCTTTAGAGGGGCGACCAGGTCGCTCTGCCTCTTTCTACAGTAGCACACGTCCCTAGAAATATAACGTGACAGCTTGGAAGGGACTGAGTGCCGTGCAAGGGGGCCGCCAGTGCCTCGCCACAGAAAGCACATCTGCATGTACGCCATAATGAGATCTTACAGGGCAGGATAGTTTGTATTCTGAAATAAGCTCCTGGAGGCTGTACTCATGGCCGTGGCTCTAATGAATTAGATTTTCCATAATAATTTTTTTTTGTGTTTTCTTCTTCTTTTGCGTTTTTAAATGCTCTCAATGCAATTACGTGGGTTATGGGCATAGTTAACATATTCATCCATTCATTAAGAAGCTGTCTGATTCCAGTTTGACACTAAAATCATTGCTCCTACACACTCTTTCGCAGAGTAGTGAGCGCACATTTGTTTTTAAACATTGATTAATAGATACGAGTGGTTAGACCATTCCTTGAGGAAAGTGTCACCTTGAAAAGCTTTTCTCAGTATTAAACATCTCAAGGGTAATTGTTTTGTAAAAGAAGGCACATAGTACAAGCATTTCACAAACATGGGTTTTATTGAAGACTCTATTCACTAACATATTCGTTTAATTGAACAGTCTTCATTCACACACATTTGTTTAATTGAACCATCTCAGCAGATCTAGCAGCATCTGTTGCTCACACTTTCAAGGTTTTTCGCGATGTTAGCTTGGATTGCAGAAGCTTTCTCTTTGCCTGGGTCTCTGTGAGCTTGCTGGCAATGTTCGACAAAAATGGCCTCATAAACTTCCGCAGAATGACGTTAAGGAGGCCCATCCTATGCGGCACAGTCTTGTCTTTCTTCACAACGGCAGGAAGCACTAGGCTCACAAACTTCTTTAATGGTTGTGGCCCCCCTACACGAACAGGAGCCATGCCGGAGGCAGCACTTTCAAGGTGGCTGACGAACCCCACAGAAGCCAAAGTGGGGTATGACAGCCCTCCTCTATCTATGCCTGCAATAAGTGCTGTGGTCGTGGGGCATGGGGTTGGAGCTGGCAGCTTAATGAAGCAACCCTTACAGTGAATGTTGTCTTGAATGGCTCTGACCAGAAAACCAGTAATCAGTGCCAGCGTGCTCGATCGCAGGCTCTTCTGTGGCGCGCCTGTAAAATAACGTGGGCATTAGAGGATGGTGACATGCTCATTTCAACGAATACCTATAGAGTAAAATATTAAGATAGTAAAAAAAAAAAATCTTTGCTTAGGATAACTGTTAGTGATTTACATATAGTGCCCACAAACCGCCAAGAGTTCAAATGAGTGGTGCAACAGCTTTATTGCAATTGAAGTAAGGTCAAAATTTTAGAAAATAAATATTGGCGAACTTGTATTTGATATAATTGTGTGATAGCAGTATGTTTGTAGAACTTGTAGAAATTTGGTGTAAACCTTTCCCTAGTTTTATCCTACATGCACACAGTGCCTAAACTTGGCACTTAATGTTGGAATGCTTGCTTGTAAACATTGCTTTTTTTATATTATACCTGGATAGTGTTCCAATCTGGGAACGTGAGGGACCAGGAGCTTGCCTAGGCCCTTGACAGTAGTGGCTTGTTTCGAAACGAGAAGAGGGAGCTTTATTGCTTCTCCCAGAGAGCTCACTACACTTCCAATTTTTCCATTAGCCGAAGAATGAATGATGCCGGTTGCCAGAATTTTTTGAAGGGCTGACAGGGCTGCGTAGGCATCTGTTTGGTCATTTAACCCATTCAGCTGCCTGGTGGGTGAGAACAGTGACTTGATGTCGTCGCTTGAAAACTTGGCAGTAGGAACAAAGCGATATCCTGAATCCAGGAGGTGCCTTTCACACAGAACGGTGCACACTGTTGTAACTGCTATTGCTGCATATGTTTCCTGAGAGAGGAACTGCAGCTTGTGTGATGTGCCTTGCTTCCAAGTCTTGAAGTAATCAAGCAACTCTGTCTCGAGCCACAAATGCCTGCAAAATATAACGAACAGGCAGAATGCAGTTGGTTAAAAAAGTTACTGCAGAGGCTACCGGGGTTTCTTGAATCGCCGTCACACGAAGGAACGGACATCTGTTTTGCGAGATAGTAAACAACTCCACAATATGTTATTAAGAAATCATACTTAGCAAGGTAGCAAACTTATAATAGAAACTGTTGTATCAGAATAAAGTTCTCCAACGTCGGCATGCAGTAGGTCTCCCGCATGAGGATTTCGTTGAGCTCTTGAGGATTGTGGCGCAGTCAAAGCTCCACTTTCTTTTTTACTACCAGTGTTGGGTGTACCCACTCTGTCGGTTCTGTCACGGGGGCAATCACTCCGTCTTCCACATGACTGAGTAGGTGACTCTCGCGCTTGGCTCTGATTGCGGCGGGCACTGTGCAAGCTGCTGAATTACACCTTGTGCATCTGGTTTGAGCTTCGTGCGATACAATTGTGCGAGAGTTATATTGAACTGATGGGCACCATAGCCTAGGATTTTTCCCAAGAAATGATTTTGCGGAAGTCTGCGACGCGCTGAAATAGTCCGTCATTTGAAACAACATACAACAGCTTTTGTGACTTGCTTCATGTTTCAAATCGGACGGATCTCACAGCCAGTTTCACTGCGTCGCCGTGGTCTCCATACGTTGTGGGAAGTAGTCTTTCTGCACGAGTGATAAATTTGCTGTAGTTTGTGCATACACGAAGTGGCATGAGTTGTCTCGTGAACTGGCACCTGCCTCCTATGAGCTACAGTTATTGCGGCGTCACGCATGCGTGGAACTCTTAGAGAGATGGATCTGTTGTTACTAATGTTAAGTGATTTTCAAATGTGTTAACAAAAATGATCTTTAGTTAGAAAAACAAAGAAAACATGGTTACAAACGGCTACATTTATGTCCATTAAAGAACAGTAGCAAAGTGTATATGTTATATTGATCCGGAAAGCAATTTCAAATGTTTTATATAAACAGATGCAGTGCACAGATGATGCAACCGCGAGTCACCATGCGAAGCGCCCCCGCACACAATGCTAACGTTACATCTCTTTTGATTGCTGCGATTCTTGCACAGCACGGAAAGAGACAGAAATTATTTATTCACGCATTGGAAGAAAGTTGTCTAACCCATAGTTTCAGTCCACCTAAAGTTAACAACAGAACCAACCATGTCATGTGTTCAGGCAGGTAGGCAGATTGGTAAAAATACATAATTGCATCAAAGGGACATTTTACGAACCAACGTTTGCGCGCCTTCAACTATTTCCAAACAAGTTGTTTCTGCTCCCCATCAACACACTTCAAGGAGCGACATATTTGCGTAAGGAGCTGTCTCTTCATTCAATGTGTGGTACTGACCAAAATAACATGACAAACTGACTCGCAGTCGTTCGTGCAAAGTACGATCCAGAAAGAGTGATACCGTACGTCACTGGAGATAAAAATTGAAGCTTGGAAGTAACATTGTAAAAGAGAGATCAAACTTTTTATTTTGTTTTTCTGGAAAACCATGCGGCAGCTATCTTGCAGCTTCAAAACCTATGCCCCAACCAGTGATATTTACAACTGCCCACACACAGATTGTATGCGATCAGCCGTAAAACAGCAAAGCCTTCAAGTATCGACCTCATACACACACTACTCTCTTGAGTGGTAACATTTTACATATCGATAATATTTTTCTGCTAAGTGGCACTTGATATAAAAAATAATGTATCCCCACTGTCGCAGACAGGTTTCCAGGCACCCTACCTTTGAGCAGCTTCCAATGCCATCCCGCACAGCGCAGACGCCGATGCGCGTGGTGGCCGAAGATGTCCGTCACGATCCACAACAACATTTTACCCGCTTGCGCACTCAGCAGCATTCACACTTGGATAAAACACCTAGCAGCAAATGTGCGCGAGAGAGGGAAAAAGTTCTTGTGCAGCGTGTTTGAGGGGTCTACTTTTTTCACAAAAAAAAATAACATTGCTGAGTCCGTGGAGCGGTTCACACTACTCGCAAATCGTGGCTGACTTAGTGACTTCTAAATGGTGCGAATGAGCCACGAGATCTTGCTCGCCATCTGTATTTTTGAAAGGGGGAAAAAAAAAAAGACGGGGTAGACGCGCCCTTAAAGTCGGGTGACCAGGGCCTGTTGCCAGCAATCCAGTAGGACTGAGTTATTCTAAAGAGATCGGTAAATAACAAGAAGGACGTCAGAACGTAGGGTTGGATCTTCTTGAGGAAGATGGGCGGGATACCGTCCGGTCGAGCAAAATAGGATGGTTTGATGCAGCGTACAGCCTTCTCGAGGTCTGGGGAAATGAGGAAGAGGATTGGGAGGGGGACATCAGGGTTAGATAGCAAGTTCATTTCTTGTTGTGGCAGGGAGGTAGGGAAGGAGTAAAAACAGGTGTGAATGCTTAAGCAAACTGGTTACCAAACATGTTAGCAATCTCTCTAGGTGAGCAGACTATCCTGCCAATGGAGGTGAAGGTCGGATCCTGACTTGTGACTTGCTGACAGGAAACCTTAGTTCCTTCCGAGCTTAGAAAGCAATAGTAATGGCAAATGCAATTTCAGCAGCATGTAGGTTGGCCTTCAGGGGGTGTTGTCGTGCCTTTGCTCGCGGGAGTGTCTCAGCGCACTGTAAATGGGCTGCACGCTTGAAGAGTGCCCGCTTCTTCTTAGCAGTATGGACATGCTCTTTTGTAATCCATGAGGCTCGAGAGCCTTCCCTGCAGGAAACAACACAGGGTACACACTTCTTCTGGATCACAGATACCAAGTCGCACAACAGGTCCATGTTTTCCGGGCAGCTGCCACCCCTAGTAGTCATGCACCGTGGAGTGGCGAGCCAACCTTGCCATGTGCTCTCTATTAGTGTTGGGGGTGTGTGAATACCGAATAGTAAGTCTCAAATCAAATACTGATTTGAATAAAAAAAAAGCCGGATATCGAATTGAGTATTGAATTGCAAATTTATTTAACATGAGCTCAAATATTTACAAATTCTTATGCAAAAAAGGAGCTGTTGTACGTGATCTGGGGCCAACTTTTCGCTCCGGGCCGTAACAATGCTGCCAGCTGTCGAAAACCACTTTTGCTAGGTACACTCGGTGCTGGAATGCCCATGTACCTCATGGCTGTCTTGCACAGTCTTGGGAAGTGTTGCTTGCCTTTTTCTTTCCAGAATGTTAAAAGGTCTTGGTCCTTACTGCAAGTAAGCTGTCAAAGGTACCGCTGAAACTCCTCGATGTTGGCTGTTTGGGAGGAGTGTCTTTCTGATGACATTGCCAGCCTCTCAATGCTGTCCCAGATACTGCCAACGTGCTCCTTGTGAGCTGTAGACATTGACACTACTGTACAGTCAGTTGATGCTCCTCCTGGAGAGCTCTGCAACTCAGTTCTTGCAAGTTCCAAGAGCCTTGTTCCCTTTAATGTTTGAGCACAAAAAAGGTCACAGGCAAGTGCCAACACATACTCCTTTTGCTCATTCTGCCCTGGAAACCTTGTCCTCGTGCTCTTCAGCAAGTTTCTTGCAAACTCTGGGTTGACATTATCCGCTGCAATGCAATCTTTCAGGACCATTTGTGTTCCATGGAGAAATGGTACTTCTGACAACAAAGTTGCACCCTTCTGGCCCCTAAGGTCCGTGGTCGTCGACGCAATTGGTTCAAAGGCTTTGACGAGCCCAGCCACTGCTTTCCACTCCTGTGGTGTCAGGCTGGGCACAGTGGTCTGAGGTGGCAAGCTCTAAACAGACTGCTTCTTTCAGCTGCACAAGACGGAGAGAACGTCATGCTCACTGTTCCACCTTGTTTCCACGTCTTGAATAAGTTACAAAACGGATAGCTCCATCTGTCGCTGGCAATCCTGCAGTCTTGTCCCAGCTTGGGCACTGTGTTTGTAATGACCAACAATTGTGCGGCACTTCTTGAGAACAGCGGCAACTCCTGCTCTTCCTTCCTTGGCATCTTTTATAGCTAGTTGCAGTGTATGGGTCCACACACTGCATTGGGACACAAGAAATGCCTCTAAGGGCCGCATGAAAATTTCAGTCATTATCCGTCAGCTCATAGACTGGCCCTTTTTGCTGTGGCAGCACAAAGGAACGAAGGGTTCACATGTTGGTAACTCTCCAGTCTCAGGGGACTGGTCGGGAGGCTCAGGGAGCCTGAGAGGTGGAGGTTCTATCGAAAGTTCCTCAGAAAGCACACGGTGCTGCTCTTGCACGGGGGGAGTTGCGGAAACCGACGGGCAAGAAGTGAGTCGCATTGGACGCACGGGAGAAGAGGGGGGTGTCTGGGATAGACCACGGAAAGTTCCGGCAAAGTTGAGGGGCAGTTTTTGTTGTAAAGACGGGGACACAAAGGGTCCTGGAACCCATTGAGGGGAGGAGAATAGGGGTCTCGACTCACTTGTCCTCTTTTGCGGTGTTCTTGCGGGGGTTGTCTTTGCGACTTTGTCTTCCTGGGTTCTTTCTGGGGCGAGTGGGGCTGTTTGGCCGTTGTGGTTGGTCTGCTCGACAAGCGGGAGCGCCGAGGAGATAACTTGTGCTGGGATAGGCGTAGCCGTCCAAGGCGGTGTTCCAGCCACTGGTTGCCACATGGTATAGTCGCACTCTGTCGAATATCTTGAGACGACTTTGAGGGTGAGTGGCGGTTAGCTATCCCAGACTCTCAGGAACGCTTCAAGTAATTGTAACTCAATGATGTCTCTTCTTGAGAGGAGCTGGGAGCTCCTGTTAGCATTCTGGACGTGGATGAATGCTTCTCCCAAGTCCCGTCTTGTGGGCAGGTCGTGCACGGTGAAGATTCTCTGTTTGGGCGCAGCCTGGCCATAGACGGGAACGTCGATGGGTGTTGGGGGGGGGGGGGGGGGGGGGGGGAAGGGCTGCGGCGGGCCGAAGGGGGTCTGGAACGGCGGTTGGGTCGAGGGCTGGCCGAACGCTGCCGCTCGAGCCGCTGGGGCGGCATCGTATCCTCCAAGGTGTCCCTGAAGGGTGTAGCCGCTAGATGTCTGGGTTGCGGTGGGGTAGGTGGGTGGGGGGGCGTGCTGATGCTGGGACTGGCCTGCACTTGTTGAAGCTGCTGCAGTTCCCTGGGTGGTGTCGGGGTGCGCTGGGGCCCCCGAAGGAGTTCGCGGGAACAGCTGCTGAAGGGCGACAACCAGGGATTCTTGCATGGCCGTCCTTTCTTGGCGTAGTGCTTGAAGCATAGTGCTACGATCGTCCTGCATAGCTTGCCAGTTATCCATCATTGCTTGAGAATGTTGCAAGCAGTGTGGTTCTCGATCATATTCCGGTCACCCAACGCAAAGCTTCTCATCTCGAAGTTGGAAGCTAAGTAGTGGCAGGTGAGGGTGATGTAACTTGGTTAGACCTCAATGTCTGTTTCAGGGAAGAGCCATGGTGTGTGTGACCATGGTGTGTGTGAGTTTGATAGCCAGGTGGTCACTTCAGGAGAGGCCAGGGTAAACATCACGGTAAAAGCTTTGGGTCGGATGGGACACAAACACAAGATTGATAAAACTGGAGGATGGGATGTAGGTGAGAGAGTGGCAGATCTAAAAAAGCACAGATGTTGACACGTGGCCTAGGAGAGAGAGTTGTCAGCCACATCGGAAGGGATGGGAGCACCGGTACCCCACCAGTCAATATGGCTGTTTAAGTCACCGAACATTAGCTCTTTGTGATAAGGCTTTGGCAGCGCTTTGGTGAGCGATTCGTCGAGAAGCTCATAGGCAGTAGCCCTGGTGGATGGTGGGCATTAAGCAAGGACTGGGAGGGAGCTGCCCTTTTGGTGACAGGGTTCTAGAAAGACAGCCTCCAACTCCGGGTGCTTTAAATTACTCCTCCTGACTGCCGGGAGGCTGGACGGCACAGCAATGACCATATCGCCGCCGTGGGATGGATGATCGCAATGATGGATGGTAAAGGAGGCCTGGCTGAAGAGCTTGGTGTCACTAGCACCACCGTCTAGTCACATTTCCATGATAAAAATGACGGTGCTGCCGGGTGGGGCTGAGGAGCCAAGCTCGAGGGTGTTGACACTAGGGATGCCGCGAACTTTTTTCGAATCGAAGTTTTGATGATCGAATCAAGCGGTTCGAAAGGTTCGAAAGATTTCGATTTTTCGAATTGTCTATATCGTAAAATTCGACGGAGGTCGAATTTTCGAACTTGTTAAGCTAAGAAGTTCGACGCTTTTCGAACCGTCGAACTTATTACGCTAAAAAATTCGATATTTTTCGAACTTTCGATTTTATTGCGCTACAAGGTTCGATGCTTGTCGAACTTTCGAACTTGACTGACCAAAATATTCGATGAATTTTGAACTTTCGAACTTACTTATCAAGATAATTCGAAAAGTTTCGAACTTTCGAATTCTGAAAAGTCAGAAGTTCGACGAACTTCGAACTTTTAGGGTAAAAGTTCGACGTTCGTCGAACTTCGAAAGCCCGGCGGACGGTTTCATTTGATTTCAAGTAGTGGGGTACATTCGTAATTTTTTTTTTCTCGAACTTTTACACGCGGTGCTGCGTTCCTTACGAAAGACAATGTCGTTTATTTCAATGTTCTGACATGCTTAGGTTTAAAGAAATAAATCCCCGAAGGGGCGAGGAGGGACGACGGGTTTTTGACAATTATCGTTTGTGCCAGATTTGAAGCACGCTGCAGCCGGAGCTATTCATGGTAGATAAGTTATACTTTTTTAAGAATGATCTATGTATAGCCTAGGTAAGTGACGTCTTAAGATGTGATTATTGTTATTCAACGTGAGTTTCGAAGAAATGTCCAAACATGTATCTGCATGCAATTATGACCTAAACTTGATATTTATTTTCGTCTAAGTTGTTTGAGGTATCGCATTTAAATTAACACCACAGACAGTACATATCATTGCCATCCGCAGAATACAAAATAATATATTTATTGTTTTTTCACGTTAAGGAATAAATTAACTCATGGGAGAAGATTTCTAGTAGTGTTCAAGTTCAGCACGTCTTAAAAGAAAACTTTTTTTTTTTTTTTCGCTTCACGTTCCTGGGACGTGTTTCTTTTAGCCTGTACACATTTTGGTAAAAGAAACTCGTTTCGAAGTTCTGAACCTCTGAATATGCAAGAATAGAACACTTCCGACGAATTCTTGATAGTTTTTTTTTTTCTCCTGCTTTTTATTCCCGCATTTATTCTTTTTTTTTTCTTTTGTTACTATCGGCACAGGTGTTTAGGTCGAAAAGACAGCTTTGAACTTCCGAATCACTAAGCATGTGACGAGCAGTGCCTTCTGACAACGAGTTTCTAACAATGACCATCTACGCAACCTTTTATGCAGTGAAGAGCGACAGTAGCTATACATATGCATAAATAATTTCAGATTAAAATAAGCTCGACCACGCCCTCTTTCCCCGTATTGTTTTCTTTAACAGTCCGAAATACCTGCAAGGGGGAGATGGAGGCTGAAGCCCCCCGCTACCCTCTTTCCCCCCGTTTTTCCTCTTCCGACGCCACTTGTATGGTAGAACGCTCCTCGACCTCGAGTTGTGTCGGCTTTTGTGCTTTTTGCGAGGCGATTCCTCCGTCCCAGAAAATAAACCTCCAGGACAATTACAAACTTCACCTGATCGGATTACTACCAGCGTGCAAGGGGTGGCGAGCTAGTTTGCCAGGTCGCTTCACGGTTTTTCTGAGCCTCAGGCTCCTGCTCGCCCCTGGCCGTTTCGAACTGGATGAGTCTCGTAAAACAGTGTGTTCGTGCAATCACTACTGCGTGATGCAGGTTAAAGACCCCCCCCCCCCCCCCCACCCCCCCCTCCCCCCCCCCCCGGGGCTGGCGGTCACAATTCTGCACTGGCAAATATTCTAGCACGTCCGGGACACTCGTCGTCTCATTTAATTGCCTGACCAACTTCGCAGAATCTAGATATCACACCCTAACTTTTCTAAACTTGATTTCGTGAAAACCAGTGAGTCGTGAAAACGTTCTTTGAAACTGAAACTGTGGAAAAACTTGAAAATCGGACTTCGAACTTTGAAAACTTGGATTAGAAAAAAATTCAAAATCTTCGAAGTTTTTTTTTTTTTTTTTTTTTTGAATGTAGCGTTAAAAAGGAATCGAACCTTCGAACTTTTCGAACTTTATGCAAAAAGAAATTCGAAATCTTCGAATTGTTCGAACTTCATGTCTATAAAAATTCGAAGCGTTCGAAGTTTTCGAATTTTTTTTACAAAGAATTTCGAAATCTTCGAATTTATCGAACCTGAAGTAAAAAATATTCGAAATATTCGATTTCGAAATTTTAGAAACCGTGAAAGCTTCGAAATTTTCGAATTCGAAACTCCGCTGTGGACAAAAGTTGCGAATTTTTCGAAATCGAACCTCGGTCGGTACGAAGATATCGAAATTTTCGAAATCGAACCTCAGTTCGCTTCGCAAATATCGAAACCTTTCGAAATCGAACCTAGGGTGGTTCGCGACATCCCTAGTTGACACTCCAGCAGCTGGTATACCAGAACATGACAGTCTTGTTGAATGGATGGCATGGCTTGGGGAGTTGCGATGCGTCAGGAACGCCAGGTGCAGTGGGAGATGAAGGGTCAGCGGGCATCTCGAACAAGTCGTCTGAGAGCGATGGCAGCACACAGACTAGGGAAAACCATGGGTTGCCTTTATCTATCTTGCAGTAATCACCCAGCGACATATAAACACAGCTGCGACAGAACCAACCATCGCATGAGTCAAAGCAGATGGCCACTTAGTTGTTCCACACCCGCTTCGTGCACATGAGAAGGCTCCTGTGGCCTGGGGTTGGTTTCGATGTGCGGCATGAGCACACATTTGATGAGGAGTCAAAATGCCTTTGACTGTTGAGCTAGTATGTAAGACAGCAGGGACTGATTAAAACATGTCATCTTGGTCAAGATTATGTACATACCAGAATTGTGCTCTCTCATTTGTTTGCAAAGTGGCTTTGTTGCTTTTGAAGTTGGCCGATGGGAGAAGATGCTAGGTGTAGCATGTGGTTTCAGCTTTTTTTTTCATTTGTGTACAAGTTAATGAGTGGTTCAAATTCATCAACACTGAAGTGATCCTATTTTGAAAATCAAAAAAGTCATTTGAAAGAAATTTTTGCTTGAGATCGGCATGATTCATTTCTTAGTGGCCAACAATCATAAAGAAATGACTCGACGTACACGAAAATTATGATACTTTAGGTGGGAAAACAACACACTGTCGTAGGGGACTGGCTCACAATTCTTAGGAAATCACAATCTGCATACAGCGTCGGATATGTGACCCCTTGCTGCGCTAGAGAAGAAAGGGGCCGCAATTATCATGTCGTGCGTGGGGCAGTTTCTTCGTGGCATCGCCATATACACCATAAAAAAAAAAGAAAGGTTACATGGTTTGCATTGTTTGGGGACATGTGGGTTCTTGAGCCATTTTTTTTTATTTATGCTAGGGTCTTCATCATATTCACCATGTAAGCATGGTTTTTCTTGCTGATTTCAAATATTTAATTAGATTTCAGATAGCTCTAGTGAAACTTGAATTATAACATATTTGTCAAATGTAATTAGGCCCTTTGTTATGGGTCATTACTGCAAAAGTTTTCATTAAGTTTCAGAAATTTTTATAGAAATGTGTTCACCAAGGTGTGCTTTGTGCGGTGATGCTATTTTAGACCAACATTAGTGGTGACATATGTATAAAAACATGTATGTTCAGAAGCTGCAAAATGGGCCTGCTATTAATTTCGAGGAATAATTAATTGTGTTCATTACATAACATATAATAAATGGAAAATAGCATCACCGCACAGCTCTAACCATCCTGAATCAAATGATACCAAAATTGTTTTGACCGCCCAAGGCAAACCTGAGAAAAAGCCCGTAAGGTGGTGGTTATATTCAAGAAAACACGAACAGAGATACAGGCACCCGAAGTTCACGAACACCTTTTGAGATCTCAGAGCAGTCCAGGGCTGTAGTCCTGGTCTTTGTCCCTTGTGTGCCTCTTTGCCAGTCTCCTCAGAGTCTTCTCACTCTCTGAGTGGACTTTGTTGGCCCTGTGTGCCGTTCATGAAGCTCATGAAGCAAACTTGGAGTACAGCCTCAAAGGCCATGTCAAGATCTGTCATCACCAGGTTGAATAACGCTGGAAAGATGACTGCTCCCTGTGGGACTCTGATGTTGTTAAGTTTCCATTAACTTCTTGTGTCGCCGATCGCAACCTGGTAAGTGCAGTCTTGCAAGGAGGTCTTCATGAAGTTGAGAAGTCTGCCACCAATCCCGTGTTTCTTTGCTGCCTCAACGATGGTCTTGCAAAGGATGGAGTTGGGGCTGGCTTTTGAAGAGTTGCTGCTCAACCATGTGGTAGTGCTGGAGTTCTCAAACTGGGTTCCAGGGAACACGGGTTCTACGAGCTGGTCTCGTGGGCTCTGTGAACACCCAAATTTCAACCCCCCATGTCGCAGGCTGCGCGGCAGGACCATGTAAAGTGTCTTCATCTCACTTCGTATTGACATTGCGGATTGATACGGTGGGGATATATGGGAAGCAACACAAGCAAAATTGCCTACAATTGTGCATCTGTTGCTTCTCGGTCAGCAAATATGGAGGGGGGGGGGGGGGGGGGAGGGTTCCGCGGTAGTTTTTGAGGCTTCCTGGGGTTCCGTGGGACCAAAAAGTTTGAGAATAGTGGATCGTTGCAAGGCTGTCTTCTGTTGCTAAATGGGTTCTGAAGTCCATCTGCATGGGGTGAAGGGCTCCTGAGGTCTCAAGGATCCATGTCAGACGTGTGTTGACCATTTGCTCGAGGACCTTGCAGAGATTGGACGTCAGCGAGATGGGCCGAAGGTTGGTGATGGTGTGCGTAGTCTTGCCGGGTTTTGGGATAGGGATGACGGTCGATTACTTCCATTCGGCAGGGATCTCCCCTTCGATCCAAATCTGGTTGAATCGGGTTAGGAGCTCTTCCATGGCTTTTTTGGGGAGGTTTCGGAGGGCCATGATAGGGATGTGGTCAGGGCCAGGCGTTGACTTTGTATTTGCTGTGCCAAGAGCCTGGACGATCTCCCCCAAGGTAAATAGTGTGTTTCAGGGGGCTACTGATGTTACTGGCCTGTAATAATGCGCATCCGGCCCCTGGTCACTGCCATAGACGCAGTGGAGTCTATTTCTGGGTGCACTTGGCGCTCAGCAGCGCTTCCATTGTGCGAGGCGCTCGTAACTGCAACAAGTAAACCAGCCATTGCTTTATTGATAATTGTGCATTTAAAATAAAGGGAAAGAAATCGTGTTTATAAAATGGAATGCTAACGTCTTCGTTATGACCTGATGCCGTCGAACTAGGTTGACCGGTTGCCTAGTCGTTTGTGATGATGAAGTCTCTCAAAATTTAACGTGGAGCAGGCTCTCAGCCCCCTCAGTTAAGGTGTACCTGAAGGGGTGGTGTGTAAAGCAACAGCCGAAGTGCGGTCTCGGTGTGCGTTGATTCCACACGGCGGCACCACCTTTGGGGCCTGACACTAAAATTTACACGGGCCTCTTCAAGCCCTTTTAAGTTCTGTTGGTATCAAGCTCACTTTGCACAAAATTGCAGACTCGCCTGCCACTGCTGCACTTGATTATTACAGTGTATCTGATAGTCGGCATCATTCTTTATTGTCACGCGTACATTTACGTTACAGCTCAATAGGCAGTACAGTAAACCCCGCTTATATTGAACAGCGCGAGGATCGCAAAGTAGTTTGATATAGCAAAAATTCGATATAGAAAGTGGAAAAATAAGAAACGTATGTAGGAGCAATTTAGCCGACATAGTCACGAGCTAACTCTCAGCTCTTACCAGCCTGCACTTCACCATTGATTGGACACTTTCTCGAAAAGAAAACAATCATTTATTGGGGCGAAAAAAACTGTGTTAGAGTAGCCTGTTTCTTTGAGTTAATCGCGTACCTGGTAACAACCCACTCCACGGTATCCAAACAGTCGACAAGCGCAAGACCGCTGCCCTCAATGGCACTGCGGTATCGGCGTAGCAGGGCCACGGCAGCGACGGCTTCGCTCGAGCTCGGAAGAGGTAGGAGTCCTTGGCGTCTGCGGGACTGGGCTCACTGCTTGTGGCTTGTGGCAGGCCGCTCCCGAACAACCTCGGCAGCGATCTCAATGTCGGTCAGCTCCTCCGTGGTTCCCGTGACGTTGTCGGCGTCGCCTACAAAATCCTCCATTATCAATGTCTCGGGCTCACCACCGACGAACTGGGAGAATTTGTTCCACGTCTCGTTGAGCTCGCGGAGATCCAGGCTGATCCACATCTTCACTGCAACCATCTTACTCAGCTGGTTCCTCGATGTTGGCGACAAAACCACCGTGCCGAAAGCAATTTGCGATGGTCTCCGGCTTCACATTTTCCCAGGCTGCTTTCAACATTTGAATTGCACCCAAGACGTCAATCTTACGGTCCTGGTTCATCCGAAGCTTGATGAGCAACCTCTCGATCAGTCGTCGTTTGTAGATGGACTAAAAGGTCCGGATTATGCCTTGGTCTAGGGGCTGTAGCCTCGTTGTCGTGTTGGGTGGGAGGAACTTCAGCTCGATGTTGCTGAGCGGCACGTCCGTGTGGCGTGCAGTACAGTTATCAACGAGCAGGCACACATTGCGGCCCTCATCCGCAAGCTGAGCGTCCCAGTCCGTCGGCCATTTTCCGAACAGGTCTCGAGTCATCCAGGCCTTTTTGTTCCATTCGTACGTCACAGGAGTGTTGCGGCAGTCCTTCATGCGCCGCGGCGTTTTAGCTTTCCCGATAACAAAGGGGGGCAGTTTCGTCGAGCCATCCATGTTGGTGGTCAGGAGCACTGTAATGCGGGCCTTGTTTTGTTTGCCGCCATGGCACTTGTTACCGCAGGTGTCGAGAGTCTGCCTAGGCAGCCTTTGCTAGAAAAGGCCCGTTTCGTCAGCGTTAAAAATATCCCTCGACTCATACTTGGCAAGGATCTGTGGCCGCTCGTCTTTGATCCGCTTCTTCATGCTATCGATGTTCGCATCTTTGCTCTCTCCCGAGATGGCTTTCCCGACGATGTTGTAGTGGCCCTTGAAGCGCTGTAGCCATCCGCCACTTGCCTTGAAGTTCTTGACGCCGAGAAGAAATGCCAAGTCCTTGGCCTTGGATTGCAACATTGGTCCGGACACGGGAATATTGCGGGCTCTGACGTGCATGAACCACTT
Organism: Ixodes scapularis; assembly: GCF_016920785.2. NCBI lineage: Eukaryota > Metazoa > Arthropoda > Arachnida > Ixodida > Ixodidae > Ixodes > Ixodes scapularis. Next base: position 63,100,808 of record NW_024609879.1, on the reverse strand, counting down.
GTGAAGTGCCTTTTCAACGTATTCGAAGGTCGGATTTCGAACGCGTTGTGCCTGCTTTGTCCCGCTTTCGCCTTGATGTCTGCCTCGTTTTCGAGAAGAGAGCTCAAGGTGCTTCGAGGAATCTTGTACGTCTCGGCGACACTAGACTTCTTTTTTCCCTTCTCTACCAGCCTAATGATTTCCAGTTTCAACGTCGGCGTCACCCGTTTCTTCTTTACGCTGGCAGCGACAGCCATCACGATTGGGATTCAGGAGAAGACAAGCAAAATTGAAGCGATCCGACCAAGTGCGGGCAGCGGGTGTCGCGGACTTGGGGATCGGCAACACCGCAGTGCCCTACGTGGTGTTTCCGGCACCAACGGCATGCACGCGTAGTACTGGTCAAGCACTCTAGAATCGCAAGCGCCCGCCGCGCCACCGCTTGGCGCGCGGCAGGTTTCCTCGCATGCGGAAGCTTCCTCGCAATACACCGGCGTATTGCGAGGAAGCCTGCCGCATGCCTGAGGAGCGCGCCAAATTCAGCGCGGAAAGTTCGATATATCCATTATGAGCAAGATCGCGTTTGATATAAAAAGTTCAAAATGCATGGAATTTTTATCAGAATTCTAGAAGGGTTCAATACAGGCAATAATTCAATATACCCGTGTTCGATATAAGCGGGCTTTACTGTATATGTTTACTGTAAAATATAAGCCCATTAAAACACTCGTGACAAACGCTCCTTGACTTGTTTTTTGAAATCGGACGAATCATATAATAAAAACACTAAACTTTTCTAAATGTGAGACAAAGTGTAGTATTAAATGAATATGAAAACGAAAAGCCTACTTAAAAGTGAACATGTGGTGCCACCTAAAAATGCATTGCGAAACATTGTTGACAAGGAACAATGGGAGACACTTTGAATGCAACAAGTGATATAATTAAAAACAAAACAGCGCAAAGACAAGGACATAGTAAAACGTAACCGACAGAACACAGCGCTGTGTCCTGTCGGTTACCTTTTACTTTTCCCTCGTCTTTGCGCTGTTTTGTTTTTAATTATGTCTGCATACCAACTAGCCCAGACTCCTACTTTCAACCAATCAGCGGTAGAACCCTCGGTGAGTTCGGTAGTCGGGCACTTCAATATAAAACGAGGCTTTAAAATAAAATGTGTTCTTAGGAAACAGACACAAAATGTTTTCCAAGACTTGGCTAACCCCCATATTCACACACAGTAGCGCTATAGCTTTTGGAGGTTTTTTTTGCAAGAATAGAAGAATTTTACTGTATCTGACCTTAGATGAGTTCTTATTCCCTGGATGAGATAGCCAGCAGCACTGAAGTTCCTCTCACTGGAAGCACCTGTGGCAGGCACACAAAGTAGCTGCTTTGCAGTTCGAGAGTCCAGGAAATTCACTCTGATATCACTTCCAGAAAGGCAGTAGTTTGCTCTGACTGACGTCTGTAAAGTCAGCTTTTAAATATCGTTGAAGCTGATCAGATTCTTCTGTACTTCAAGTCGATTGTCGCACATCTTCCCATTCAAGAAAGCCGTTTGATGTCTTGTTTGCTTGCTTTGTATGTTGGGATCCTGGGAGCTCTGAATCTTGGCTCATGCAGGTCAAATTTGATTGTAATCACTGCCCGACATTCTTGAGGACTTCACGGCGATCAATCTCGGAAAGCATGAGAAGGTGACGCCAAAGAAATGCAGAAATCATGTGGATGTCGTGAGCTTTAAACTTTGCTTTGAGGTATTCTGCAGCTTGCTTCTTGACCTGTGTGAGGTTATTGTATGGTGGCATGATGCGCCCAAGTGCCTTTTCAGCTTGTACAAATGCAATATGAACAATGGCCATGTCGGAACCGCCGCCTTTTCCATCGCATCCCTGGCATCCTTAAATGACTGAAGAAAATCAATCAGCAGCTTTGGATTAATTTTGCTTATCCCCTCCATCAGGAGGCTACCTCATTCGTCCAGCACTGCTTCGATGCTCTTGTACTGGTCATGAACCGATTTCAGCATGGCTAGTTTCGAATTCCACCTCGTCTCAACGTCTTGATTGATGGTCTTTTGCAGGCGATTCAGAAGGCCCGCTTGCTTCAAGGTCATGGCAGCCTTGATCCTTTCAGCAAATCCTTCATGTTTGGCACTTCATTTGTCATGAACTGCGAGTTTCAAGCTTTTGGTAACCACAAATACAGTCAAACCCACTTATAACGAACATGATAGTTCCGCGAAAAGTGGTCATTATATCAGTAGTTTGTTTTATCTGGACTTACCTTTAAAAACATCTTCAATATAAATAATAATGCTGGTTTTGGTAGTTCCAGTGCGGCAGCTCCTTATTGAAAGAAATGAGTGATCGCTGCTTGCTTTCGCACTGTAGTGCGCTCGAGAGTCTTCTTGAGACCATCTAGATGGTTCACTTGTTTCTCCGAATGTCCCCTGGCAAAGACGAGGTCCTTGAGAGCTGCGATGTACTCCAGCACCGTGGCAGTACTGATGGACGGCAGTGGGGGACATTTCACTAGGAGGTCTAGCTTCTTCAGGGTAGTAGGTATATATTAAAGGGGTCATGAAACGCTTTTTCAACTTTTTCCTGTTTAGCTTTCCTCCTCAACTCATAACTCACGCATTCCACCAAATAGTTCAAGGAGACGAAAAGAAGGGAGGCCCCTCTCGCTCGGAATCTGGATTGTGTACCCGGACTGGACAGAGCCATTGTTTCCTAGAAGATTAGCCCGTCGCTCAAAATTCAGGCAAAAGTTGCTTTCCCCAACCTGTTCACCCCGAAGCTGACAGTGCTGTAGAAGCTACGTGCTCGTTGGGCCAGCCACACTTGCCGCGTGAGCGTGGCAAATGTGGCTGCAGAGAATGAGGTCAGGTGATGACCTCATTCTCTGATATTGTGGTGGAAGCTACGGCAAGCGCGTAGCTTCCACCACAATATCAGCTTAGGGGTGAAGGGAATAAGTGAGGTCCGGTTTCGTGTGACGTCAGTTTGGACCCGATGACGCGCTTTTGGGACCGCGGATGTATCACAGTGAAAAGGCAGAGAGTTTACGAAGGGGAAAAGGTACGAAATAGTCCGCTGTGTTTTCAAATTTTCGCACTGAAAGACAGGCTTTTGACTTCCTACCTTTTTTCTTTTGGCCCACTAAACAATGTGCTATTAGTAAAATCCCAATCTAAAATTATTTATCCCAACCCAAAAATCGTTTCATGGGCCCTTTAAGCTCTATGACACACCAAGAGTGACAGTTGCCTAAATAGATAATCAGGTGGGAGAACGCAAGCTCTGCCTACGAGGCGAGAAATGCAAATAATAGCGCACTGTTATAATCACGATAGCCTGACCATCCTGCATGCTAAAAAGATGTATCAGCAAATTTGAACAAGGATGCATTTGATTTACAAAATAGGCCCAATGTATGCTCCTTCATTGGAGTACCTAGAGGACACGTGGCTTATTTCTTTTTCTTTTCTTTTTGTTTTCACTTTTTGATTTTTTCTTCTTTGGTAAAGGTGAACTCTTGTCTTGGAGTAGAACTTGACAATTGCCTTCGTCAAAGCGAGGAAATGTTCACTGCAGCCTACACTTGGCACCCGCTGAGGCCATGCACGATTGTGTTAACCACCTTTGCGTGGAACTTTACTGGGCTGAATGTGCATGTAAGTTTGTTCCCCAGCACCTGAATGAGTTGGCACAAGACCTTGGATGGAGTACAAGAGTCCTCCAAGGTCCCACTCCACACATGTTGCAGCTGGCAGGCTGGCAGGCACATTCTTATTTACGAAGCACAGCAACTTGCATGGTTCACAAGAGCTTTGGAGAAATATCATTTTTACTACATATCCTGCAATATAGTACACGAGGCAAGAAACAGTGTGCTGCATGACATAGGCCAAGTGATCAACGACGACTTTGGCCGAGGTTGAAATCTTCACGACTTTTTCGTCGTCGTCTTGTAGTGCCTCTTTCACAGAAGCAAGGACTCGAGCACATCAGGTGCAACATTTTCCCCTATGGGACTCTCGGCCAAACCATGGAAGGCCAGACATCTGCAATGTGCACAAAATTTTGACAAGGACATCGGTAATTTACTCTTTTTATTGAATTACAGTATGATACTTAAAAAATATAGTTTTATACCTTATCACCACAATCAACTGGGCTGGAATCGGGTGATCGTTTGTCCCGGACGACTATCTTGCAATGCCAAAGCACCCCTTCAGGCAGCCTTGGCTCGGACGGCAGGTCATGAGATAGGAAATCCACTCTTCTCTCTGATGCCTGAAAGTTCTGTATCTTTTCAGTCATCCAACACTGGAGGTGTCGAACATTTTACAAGCGCCAGCTACGGATCAATCTTGCAGTCTTCTTCCTTCTAACAAGCATGGTACGTATACAATGCCACACAAATTGTCAACAAGGAGCGTGGTGGAGGATTACGATTTCACTATGCATGGCTGAAGCTGTAGAGGACAGCGGCAGAGCACCTCTTGCATCTCCGCGAGCACCTCCAGCTTCTCCAGGGACTTCACGATTGCGCTACTCCCATTATGGATGGCGTGTGATTACCCCTAAACGACTGAACTTGTTGGGCATGTTCTTTTTGTTCTGCTGTGCATAGACCATTACTATGTTGAGCATATTTCTGTTGCTCTTGTGTATTTAGGCATTGCTCCTCTTTACAGACTGGGGTGCGTAAAGTATGCCAAAGGTTTCATTTTAAGGCAACTTTACGGTACATAGCTTACTCATGTTTTGCTTTCGTTTAAGCTTCCAAGTTTTGTAAGCATAGGGCTCCCGAAGGGGGGGGATGTAGACGATGCTAGTGTAGCGATTGAATGTGGCACCACCTTCGGGTTTTGCGATGGTGTATTTAAACAATGTGCTGAATAAACCGGGGGCTTTTTTTCTCGTCCGACACACGTGGCTGGCAAGTCTGTTCGGTCTGCTGACTCTCGGTCGCTCCGGCCGCTCGTGCCGGTTCCTTGCGCGCTCGAGCCTTCTTCAAAAGCAGTTTCCAAAACAGACTATCTCAAGAATGAATTAACATACAGCATAGCTTTGTAACTACATCAGGCGGCCTTTCGTGGCGTGCAGGCTGACACGGAGCCCTTCTGCTGTGCTCTTGCTCAGAAAGCCCAGTTTTCTGGCATGGGCCTCCCATGCACCAAGGAACTGCAGCATTTTGCCCATCAAAACACTTCCACGTCTGAAGGTATGAGTGAAAGTTACATTTATTTTCATAAAAATGAGAAAAAGATCGAGAAAACCACACCCGAGTGACCAAGCCGAGAACCTCGATGTCATTACCTCAATGAGGAATGAGTCTAATGCGCTCTTTGACCCCACAAATTCCAAATATCTAGTCAAATAGTACAATTAGAAATATGTCTCGAGTCATGTAATGTGAACGGATTGTTTATGTTTTGCACAATTTACGGCATTTATTCGTCCCTGATCGCATTGTATTTCCCATGTCTTCGACTGGAACCTGCGGAACTTCACGCTTGCTAAGCTTTTGCAAATGCGACAGTCCAGAGCGCAACACTGCCTACAGCTTTGAGGTTTACTCTTTTGTGGAACAATGTTAAGAATAAAATACCAAAGCCTCTCGAATCAACACCCTCAAATTCATGCATGAGCAGCCCCACGAGCAAGCAGGCTGACAAAAGGGTTTTCCCACTATTGCAAATATTTTGGGCTAGGAGGTACAACATGTCACACGAAACTTGATTGCCCTGAGGCTATAGTGCTTTTTACTGTTGGGCATCGTCATGACAGCACAATACCAGTTCAGTTTCCCTGCTAAATATAGCAAAAAAAATGTTAATAAAGTTTTTGCGAAACTTTAGCGAAAATTTTCCGCTGAATGGGAGGAGAGCAGGAGAGGAGGAGGAGGAAGAGAGGTCGAGCAAGGGCATACACTCCCCTTCGTACCCTCCCCTCCTCCTCATCAAGAGCTGCACTTTAATTTAGGATTACAGAGAACTGTAAACGTCGTTAATTTTTTCTCACCTTTAGCTGTTACTGCAGCCTCCTTTATTAACCAGATTGACCACTTGACCAGAGACTGACCGACTCAAAAGGCTTGTCAATCAATTTAGTGTTACTGGTTTGATTACCCAGCACACTTAGCTGCCAGATGTGTGAACATTACTTAAGATCACAAATTACTGTACGGCACTGCTGAGGACGATGAGCTTCAAGACATTACATTGATGTCTGTACCGTATGAAGTGGTATCTCCAACAGAGGATCATTATTGTTTGGGGCAAGCACCTAATGCTTCGTCTTATTTAATAGCTGTAGAACCAAGACTACTGGAGTGCACTTGTAGGTCGGACATTTTGACTTGCTCATGCTGCCAAGACCTATTTGAAAGCAGGTATGTTCCTTGCTGCATGATAAAGCAACTTGTAGGCTATGAGCTTGCACCTCAGCTTTCTCAGGACTGTATGTACTGTTAAAAGAGCCAGGCTTATGTTTGGTGGCTGGGGAGCTAATGAGGCCTGCTATTTCTTAAATTGCTAGCGGAGCGCATTTCAACTTCCTGGCAAACCCCTCAACCCCTCCAATCCACCCAACACGCGAATTGATCCTGCAGGTTTGCCTTTCAAGTCACAAGGGACCAGGAAGGACAGCATCTGGTGGTACCTAATGGCAGTTCCTCTGGAAACACATCCATGCTGAGGTACTGTGAATAGCTGTGCTCCTGGTGACTCTCCTGTAGAGCGTCAGTGACACGTTGCGGCACCTTCCTTGGTGCTTGGATAACTGAGCAGAAGGTTTATTTGCCGTATCTGTGATCTGCGGTATCAATTCTTGCTTCTTGTACTTTGTAGCGGGTGACCCGGTGTTTATCGCTGATTTTTGGTAAACTTTTGCTGTTGCATCCCCAAATATCATCCACCTTATATTTTTTACCATTTACCTCTTCATTTTTGGTGGTGTTTTTACAGAATCTTAAGGTAGCTGAGCACAGAAATAATGCTGGAGAGGCCAAACTTCTTGATGTTGTGAGCTCTAGGGCTGGTCTTTGGCTTAGAGTGGCTCCTGGGCAACGAGCTGGGGTGAGGCAAGTTAATAAAAACATAAACTGGAACTCTATTAACTGCTATTAAGATAAACAAGTCGCATATGCTGGAGGCGTGGAATGGCAAAGCGTGCCAAAAGAAAAAAGAAAAACTGGTCAGGCTTGACTTTGGCGAAACATGATATTATAATGCCGCTAGGTGGTGCTACTACATAAGCAGTTCACATCTGTCCCTTCTTAATGAGACCAAGTCTCTTTGGCCTCATTAAGAACTCAAAAATGCATTCCAGGCATTGGAGTTTGTCACCAAACTCCAATGCCTGGAATGCATTCTCAACTGGTGAGTTTATCCGAACCTAATCACAGTCAGGGTGGTGGCACTGCAGAGAGAAGGTACTGCATTTTGCAGTGTGGCTTGTTACTGACACCTGGAAGACCTTAGGATGTATTTTGTCTCTCTTTAAGGGACAATTTAAGTCATGGATTTCAGAGAGAGCTATGCACACCGCTCAAGAGATGCACTCCAACTTCCGAGCACCATAAGCAGGCTAATCAGAATAGGAAAACCTATTGAAGCTGTTTACTTCATATTAAACATAGCGCAAAAGAGACGGGACAAAAAGACGAAGAAGCACACAGGACAAGCGTTTGTCCTGTGTGCTTCTTCGTCTTTTTGTCCCGTCTCTTTTGCGCTATTTTTTATATGAATGTCCACTACCAACTTGCCCAGCAGACCAAGCTTTTACAAAGCTCTTTACTGTTTCTCTCCACCTCTGGCAGTGCCTTGAGACGTTCATGAAGCTCATCGATGGGAGCCTTGTTGCTGCATTTTGTTTCCTGCTGGGTTGATCACCCTCTTTCCACAATTTTTTTACTGCTGCCTCCAGCTCAATTGGGGTGTCATGCTTTGTCAAGCGGTGAAACTCTCGATGGATCTGTGATGATTAGATAATGTATACAATTACAAAGCTTTACATTAACAATAAGCATACGGGAATTACCGTAAAAGCCCGCGTATTATACGAACCCGAATATAATACGAGGGGCGATTTTGGAACCGCGAAAAGAAAAAAAAAGTTTTCATCCGCGTGTAATACGACCAAAAGGTACCTGCATCGAGAACCTTTATTAGCGCCATGCGCTCATTCATCGCTATCGCTCTCCTCGGACGACTCGGACGACGCCTTGTCCGACATCTCTTCCCACAGACAGTCATCCTCCGTGCCGTCCAGTGCGTTTGATATGCCACATTTTTTGAACGCGCGAACGATCAAGTCTTCGGGAATGGTGGCCCAAGCGTCCGCGATCCAGTGGCATAGCGTAGCCGGGGAAGCCCGTTTAAGCCGTCCAGTGGGGGTCACCGCGGGCTCTCCCGAGCTCATCCACTCCACGTAGTTTTGCCGGACACGGTCCTTGAAAGGCTTGTTTATGCAGACGTCAAGCGGTTGTAATTGAGATGTCATACCTCCCGGGATAACAATGAGTTCAGTGCCGGATTCGCGCAGCAGTCGCTTCACCGACTCTACAAGGTGGCACCGAAACACGTCTAACACAAGGATAGACGGAAACGAAAGCAGCGCTCCCGGCCACCGACACCAGACTGACTTAACCCAGTCAAGTACGAGGGTCTCATCCATCCATTCTTTGTCCTGGCACCTCACAATGACGCTCCTAGGAAACTTCTCATTCTTTGGCAGGGTCTTCCTTTTAAACACGACGTATGGCGGTAGCTTGCGTCCGTCCGCCGTACAACCCAGCATGACGGTGACCCGAGTCTTCTCGTTGCCGGTAGTCCGCACACAAACCTGACGAGAGCCCTTCTCGTGCACAGTGAACACCGACGGCATATCCAGGTACACTGGCGTTTGATCGGCGTTGCCAATCTGGCCCAGTTGAAACTTCGTAGCCTTCCGTAGGGACAAAATATGGCGCTGGAACGAGATGAGGAGCTCTTCATACCGCTCAGGCAGCTTCTGCGATATTGACGTGCGCCGACGTAATGAGAACCCAGCGCGGGTCATAAACCGAGAAACCCAGTGCTTGCTGGCTTTGAAATCCGTCGGCAGGATGCCTTTTCCTCTCGCCAGCTGCTGAAGAAGCTCTATGTTTACAGCCAGATGCTGTGCACGCTGATCTTTCATGAAAGCAGCCAGCTGCTCCTCGAGATCTGGAAAGGCCCCTTGCTTCGGACCCCGGAAACTTCTTCTTGTGCCGCTGCACGCAAAAAGGGCGGCCTTTTGACGCCGCCAGCCTCGGATGCTGCCTTCGTTTACGCCGAATCGTCGTCCAGCGGCGCTGTTTCCAACGGCCTCAGCGGCCAAAATAACTTTCCTTTTAAACGCGGCCGAGTACCGCTTTCTTGGTGCTGGCGGTGCTGGCATCATGAAGCTCGTCAGTTGGCGTCGGTTGGCGAACATGGTACACAACTGTCGCAAAATGGCGTTGTCACATGGTCACATTTCGTTGCAAATGTCTTCTTTTTTTTTATTTTTTTTTTTAGGACAGCTGCTGATGATGATGATAGGCGTTTCTATTGCACGATATTCTGAAACCGAAACCGTAACTGGGTGCACGAAATAAGCCCCAAAAATTTTGGGACCCGAATATAATACGAGGGCGAAATTTTGGTATGCTAATATTAGAAAGGAACCTCGTATTATACGCGAGTTTTTACGGTAATGAAGTTCCCTCACCTTGGAAAACGTTTGGCGAACACCCGTGCTCTTGGGACACATTGGCAAGATTCGACTGACACAATACAAGAAATTCAATTCGCGAAACGAACTATTCAGCACTTACCATTCCGTCCATATTCAAATAGTCGAGTATTCACACATCCCTAGTCAACAAAACTAAGGAATGGAAGCATATTCTGTGACCTACTATTTCCTGCGCCAGAAAGCCTCCGATCTGTGGTGCTGTTCTGGTCACTTGACCTCCGTCACATAGGAACACACCTACTACAGTGTACAAACATCACTTCATTAAAATTTTTAGTTTGAGTTGAATATTTACTTTTGAAACCCTGCAGAAACTCAAGTTTGAGGCTTTGACTCTTCTTCCATACGATTCCTTCCGACCTTGCCCATTCAGGCTATCCCATGTCTGGTGATAGTTTCAACCAAAGAACCCTTTTGGCAAACAAAAATTTGGATTTCCCATAAAAAGCGGTATGAGCGCTCGACATGGATGCTACAATCCCCAAAACATGACTTGTACAATATCTCAAATGAATAGCTATATTTTGGCAAACGAGGGCACCATTTAGCCGAGCTGGCGACCCGTCTTTGAGAGCAGCCAGCGCACGCAAAACAGTACGGTGATGAATCTTGACTGCTTCTTGACGTCTTCATATTGCACTGTTCCTAGCCTTTACTGCTCTCCATGGAAAGACAGCACCTTGGCACACCTTCCTTTGTGGTGATGCCAGTGCCTTCAGGATCCCGGACGGACAGGACAGGTAGCTGTGACTATAGCACACGTAATTCATGCATGGGCCAGGACAAGGGCATTAGAAGACCATCCTTTGAGTGGTATCATGCTTTCATCAATGGAGTAATGCGTTGACGGTGCATAATTCACAAAAAACCTTTCATTCGGGGCAGCGACGAGGGGCCTCACTTTGCAAGCTTATTAAGGCCGTCTTCTCCAAGCTTCTTCTCAAGCTCGTTATTAACAACACAGCTTGACCTTGTTAGTTCTTTTGTCAAAGTAGTTTTTATGCAATACATGTTCTTACGCTATTATTCTTTTTTTTACTCAAAAGCAATATAACTTGCCACTAGGAATTTTCTACTGCGTTTTCTTGAAATTAGGAAAGGAACACTGGAGCTTTGTTTGTTCTTCAGTCCTAGTCAGCAAATTAAAAACTCGCTAAATGACTTGTTGCTTCTTGCAATAAAATTGTCTGCTTAAGTCGCGTTTTGTAGATCTTGAGCACCAACTGGCTCTCGGCAGTCGCATCCGTCGTCTTTTTTCGTTTCTTTGTGAAGATATCAGCTGCCATGCCAAACGACCTCTTATTTGGGGCACCAAATGGGAGCGCCATGTTGTAGCACACTAGTGCCCGACGCTTTGCATCGTGCTTCTTCAGCGAGGCAGTGGAAAAGTTTTCTGCGTCCCAGAGAAAGTGCAAAGCTACGTGGCTGCACCCGGAGCTTGACGACGTCGGCGTTGCGAAGCTGTAGTTGTAGCTGATGGAGAGATCCGTGCCAGTTTTTTCAGTGGACGATGTACTAGTTGTACGTGCGCCTTTGTAGCAAGAACGACTCGGCTCGTTCGTCAGTTGCTCTACGAGAGCCTTGTGGGGTCAATGACTGCCGCCTTGAAGCGCGGAATGAGCACCCAGGTTACCAAGAGTTCCTTCTAGCTTTTCAGGTGATAAAACCTGGAAGAGGGACATCCATGTTGTGGAGGTCTCAAAGGGGCATAAGGCATCGGGATAGGAGGCTGACCGAGAAACCGCCATCTCGCAGTGGATCAGGGTCACCGCTACGACGTGTTTGACTGCTGGCTGCACCCGCTATATGGAACTCACGAAGGGAGTGCACGAACATGCAGAATAGCAGACACTTGGTGGTTTATTGGCTCCGGTTAAATACAGACACAATAAGACTAGTAACGACAAGTAGGAGCGGGTTCTTACCTAGCCATACTTTCCTAAGAGCCTGGTCCGAGGTGGGTCAGCAGAACGCGGGGCCACATGTCTGAACAGTTTCAAGTCTCGCAGAATAGTTTTCTGAGGTTGGGGCTTGAGGACCCTCGCTGGTGGCTCCAGCCATGTCCCCGGGAGGCGGGCGAGCCTGCCAGAGGGAAGTTCCGTATGCCATTTCGAACGGGAGAGACGTGGGCGGAAAAGTGGCGAGAGTAGACAACCAAGATGGCCGCCTCCCTTGGCCACGATAAGGCACGCTCTGGTCGGAAGCCAGGTGGCTACTGACGTTGCGCACAAGACCCTAACCCTTTCGGTCATGAATTTCTAGATTGTAGTTCAAAAATTATTTTATCTTTACAGAAGTTCATTATTCTAGCCTCATGACTTCAAATACACAAGCTCGAGCTCTTTCTGATTAATTGTAATTAACTGAGAATGCATGCTCATATGTACACAGTGTGACTCGAGCCTTTATGGGCTAAACTCTGGTGGTGCTGATGATACTGATTTTATTGTTCATAGGTAGTGCTGATGGTGCTGATTTTTTTTTATTGCTCATAGGTAGTGCTGAGTTCCGGATTGCGTTTCGACTTCATTATTACTGCTTTATGGTCGGTGAAATGCAGACCCAGTGGTTCTTCTAGCGGATCAGCTTGGATCCGCTAGAAGCCGTGGGAATGCATCTCCACTGCTTAAGTCAACGGTCCATGTCAGAAAGAGAATGTCTAATATGGAACGTGGTTATATACGCATTTGACCACAGTGCCCTCTCCTGTTTAGATGTTGAGCGGCTACATGCAACGTTACATGCATGACAGAAACCCCAGAGCGCCCTACTCGTACCGCGGTCGTGGCCGAGTGGTTAAGGCGATGTACTAGAAATCCATTGAGGTCTCCCCGCATAAGTTAAAATCCTGTCGACTGCGCAAACATTTTTTCTTTTTATGTGAGCACGGATGCCCGACAGACGGACGGATGGACAAGGCTAGACCCTAAGGAGCTTTGCCCCTAAAAGATTTATTCAATTACTCAAAAACATGTGTTGCATGCAGTGCTTAGGCATCAAAAGTGACATCATCGGTTGTGGTAGAGTAAAAAGTCATTTTTGGAACTGATGCAGAGAAAGACATCGCACTTGCGGCACCACACTCTGGTCTTGGAGGAACACTTATCATACCTGCATCCCTGAGAGAATGGGGCCTCAACCTGCTTGGGCTAGCAGTCTTTCCCATCATACCTCACAGCATTTGGTGGCGATGGTCGTGCGTTGTGAGCTTGTCGGGCTGGTGCTCGGGACTCAGCGCTTGGCCGGCCTCATTTTTTTTGCACTTCTTGGTTCTGCTTGATGAGGCTCAGTGCCACTTCAATCTGAAAAGACATCATGTCGTGTGTCTTGCTTCGTGTGAGGCCCTTGTTGCTCACGTCCCGCACATACTCGAGCCACAAATTTGCGAGGGCTAACGACACAAAGTGTGACAGGACTCTCACGGTCCACTTTCTGGTTTTAACACGCATGGGGGAAAGTGTCATGACAAAATCAAGTTTGTCCACGACTCCCATGAATTGGCTGTAGTACAAGATTACCTCCGGGCAGAGGATATCAATCCTCTCCTTGGCAGCTACACTCCAACTTTTAGCCACACCAACTTCACCAGCGCCGACCTGGGTTGAGGCAATGTTGACAACACCATTGTTGAGCCACTTACCAGCACGACATCAGCTTTTTTGATGACTTTCATGTCCATGCCTCCTCTTCCCTCTTTCTTCAGCTCCTTTTCAGACTTCAAGCTGCAACCCATGAGGCAGTTAGCCCTGATTGTCCCTACAGCAAGGATGCCCTGCGCTTCCAGTTCTCGGAGACTGATCGACGTGAAGTAGTTGTCGAAAAAAAGTTTAGGTTTTTGTGCTTCGGCTTTGCTTCGGAGAGCCTCATTACAACTGTCACCCCTAGCCCTAGGTGATCATGAGTGGTGTCAACACCTGTGCCTTTGCCCTGATAAATCTCCAAATCATGGGCAAGTCCGTCATAATTGCAACGTACAAACACATTCACATCTTCCGTATTTGGCTTGGACTTTATGACCTGCTTTGCGGCAACTTTTCCCGTAAATGGAATCATCTGCTCGTCCACACTCGAGTGTTCAAGCACGTCAAGTTCCAAGCAGTCGCGCTTCACTTTGTCGATGAGTGGGCGCACTTTCCAGAACTTGTTGGTGCTAGAGTCACTAAACAAGCTACGCTTAAGAGTACCGACACTGTGGAGCAGCGGCAGCCATCTTGGGGCGTGAGACCAATGTTGCCAGATGACATCGAATCTCACAAACTTAGTTTCGGTTTCTCTCGTGCGTAAACGGGGCAAGGGCAAACCTCATACACGCTCCCGATGCTAGCGGAAACCAGTGTTATATTTGTTTTCTGCTGGTTAATTCTAGTCAAAGTATTATTACTGTATTTTTGATAGTTAGGTTCAAAAAGAAAAATGCTAACTCTGCCGCGGGAATAGTTATCTTCCCAACTGGCAATGAATGATGGAATCCTTCGAAGTATTCCAGAGGGATCTCAACTTCATTTTTATTTGTCAGTACGGCAAGTTTTGCGGACAGTAGTATGTCGATTCTTTCTGTTGGGTAGTGTTCGAAGCAAGGCGCGCTTACTACCTGATTAGACTCATGGGGGTCATTCTCCCTGGGTAGACAGCGAAACATGTTAGACCACTGCAAAGCTGCTGACTCGCGTATTTACTTTTGACAGTTAAGGTTTACGAGGTCATAATTTTCGCGCATCTCACGAACAACTGAAAAAGTAGCGCAGTTCAGAGACACGCAAAAATTCCGCCTTTCATCCCTGATACAAACTGTTTTCACTTGATCAGCAGACTAAAATTGTTATGTTTGTTTTAGAAGTCGCTGAAAGTTTGCAAAATGAGCTCAAGAGCTGGGAATTCCCACCTCGGGAATTACAAATGAGTCACTACCACTGCTAGACAATATTTTTGTACAAAAAAAAAGTTAGTTACAAATTCTGAGAAGACGAAAGGAACAAAATGCTTTATTTACACCTCAGCAAGATTTCTAACCGTACATACATAACAATGTGAGAATCATCTACAGAAATACCACTGTCGCACATGAACGCAATATGAGTAACGGCATTGGCAAACTAAATATACACAGTTTTTGCCGAGAGAAAACCCAACATCTGTTGTAGTTAACACTATTTTACCTTGTGGCCAGCTGGCAGCAATTCAGGACAGATAAAACAACTCGAAGCAATGCATAGCCCTCCGGTGACTCAATTTTGTGAAACTGCTTAAAGACGTTTAACAAGATTGTCAGGATCATGAGAACGTAATACAGGTTCACCGACAAAAGCAAAAAAAAAGAAAAAAAAAAAAGCAAAGTTCAATCTCTGGCGAACTGAACATCAGACACACAAACTATAGCTATTCAACCTCCTGTGCTTGGAACTAAGCTTGTAAAGCCATACATTATACTTAAACACAAATGGGATACATTAATATAAAAACCGTTTGAGAGTTATCGAGCTCAGACGAGCTAAATATGACGATTCTTGAAAAACAAAACAATCCTTTTCCACCTTCTGCATGATATAGATTCACACAAAAGGTTTTCAATCCAGCTCCTAGAAGACGACAATTGGACATTGTTTTTAAGGCCCCGCTTGTATGTAACAAGCGGTCGTAAATATGTGCTTTTAACTTTTTCGCTAAAATTGTAAGGTCGCAGATAATTTTACGAGTCATCACAATAGCGTTAATACAGCTCGTATGTTACTACGAACAATTCTAAGCCTCAGTACCACAATGCTCAGCGGGTTAGAGCTGCTCTCATTCCAACACTTTTTGACCCACATTTTGACTTGACGGCCTTCGCCTTGCTGCTTAGCTTTCGGAGGGTGATCCGCAATCGGAGCATCAACAAAGCTGTGGTCAGATGCTTCTCCAGATCATGGCAGCGAGGAAAGTCATCTGGAAGTTGATGGGATTCCAAAGTCGCTTTTATCAGGGAGGCAAGTGAAATGTTCACCACTTTGTGCTCACAACTGCGGAACACCTTGTCCGCATGCGGCAGCAGGTTGAACACATGGCGTGATGGACGGACCAGGGGATTTGGCTAAGACTGAGATCGATAGGACTTAATGCTCAAAAGGATGTCACTATGCTCCACCGGGTCACTACGAAGGAACTCCTTGCACAAGTCACAAAGCTGGTATTTTTTGCTCGCGCTATGAGTGATGTACCCTGACAGATACACAAGAAACTCGGTCTCCACGTTGTCGATGCCTGGCGCTCCATCCTCTAGGAAGCTGTCCTCAAAAAAGAACTCGTCTGCTGCACCAATGTTCTCTATGGAGGCCAACCGCAGAGCGAGAGAGAGAGAAACAACTTTATTGGAACACGGCATCAAGAAGCCGCAGGATAGACGGGGGCACTAGGGTCTTAAAACAATTTTTTTTTTTATTTCTGGTCAGAATGCCACCAAACTTTGCATGCTAGTGTGTTTTCCTATACAGACTCCAAATATGCACTCAGATTAGAACTACTGTTTATAGGAAAAAAGTTTTACTGGATAATATGAAACTTATTATGGCAATATCGTATGCAACTTTAATCAACTTTCTCAACTCATTCTGCTACTTTAATGAAATGAAGTGATCGCCAAAGAGCTGCTGAAGCGCTTGACATTCTCGTTTTTTTTCTAAAATGACATTATCTTATTGAGATATGTCAACAAAATGTTACAAAATTTTGAACCGAAATAATGTAATCTAATTAGCCAATTATAATTTATGCCTGAGGCTTATCAAAAAAGAAGAATGTCAGCCTGCAGCTAAGCCACATGCGAATAAGAGAATAGAGAAGTTTTGATGATCGGACAAGAAGAACTTGGCGAAAAGTTGCGGAAGCCTTCGGAAGGTGGTAAAAAAAACGAAGCTGAGAAAATCGCGTTTGAAGTTTGACAGTTGATGATATAAACACTATCACTAATACTGCAACAATATTTCCCTCACATGTGCATCTGTTCTTTCTGCTTTCGTATCTGTAGGTCATTTTTAGGTATGTCTTTTGAAACTGAAGATATTGCAAGTTACGCAAGACGACTCTCCAGGTTCCATAATCCACTAATTTTTTAAATTTTCTTTTCTTGATAGAGCATTTGAATATTGAAACAAGAGCCTGTAGCAATAGTATGAAAGTAACCTTGATAAGCTTGGAGACAACGGGAGCTGACGTGCGCTCAGTGAGGATATAATTCCATAAAAAAAAAATGATTGGCTCCAAGAACAGCAGTTTTTTGCTCAACGCCGCGCGTTGTCTAGGTTCAAAGCTGTCCCGGGCTATAGTCGTCGGACTTCTCCAACCTGTGCCGTTTGGAGAGCTTCTTCCTTGTGGCTTGGCTGTCCGAGAACACCTTGTTTGACTTCAGGAGCTGTTGCTGGTCTTTCTCCAGGCTTCGTCGAGTGAGGCAGTTGCCAGAAGCGTAGCTCAGCCCAGAAGCTACACTCTCGTTGGTCTCCCTCCTGCTTTGGTTGAAGACTGCTACAGCTTCGGCAACAGCTCTGGTCACGCTGAGCAGTGATGCGTGGCTGTTCTTAAACGTCTGCGCCCAGATGACAGAGTGTAGACACTCACTCGCATTCTGAGTTTTCCCGTCGGAACACCGTTCCAGCAAGTTCTCGTCACTTAGCCGAGCAAACACTGGTTCTAGTGCTGCTCGAACCGCATCAGGCAGCGGAGCCTTGTGTGCTGGTGGCACTTCATTGTTTGCTTGGGCACGATTGTACTTTGCACCAGGAACTTGCTCCACTGGGGCAGAGGCTGTGGTCAGGGGCACCATCCGTCGAGCACATGTGCCGGAGGGTCGCTTGCGCAGCCTTCTTCATCTCGGGCACATCGTGGCTGTGGCTTCGGATTGTGTTATCTTCTTGATTTTGTCTTGGGGGAGCTTGCCTCTTCCACCAAGTGCCTCACCCTGTGCTTTTCTCTTTTCAACCACGATGCGCAGAGCAGCACCCATTCGTTTGTGGACGTGGTTGAGGCAGTCCTTCTTTTCTATGGGCACAAAACCATACACCTTCTCTTCAGTGAGTGCATGAAAGGTGCGGCTGTCTCCGTCGGAGAGCACGGTCGTGTAGCGCAGCCCATGTCTTGAAAGCGAGTGCCTGAACATCACAAGTGCTGCCTCCATCTCCATGCGTCCGGCACTGCAGTCAACGTTCTTTTGGCACTCGTGCTCTGCAAGCCACTCGGCGTAGCCCTCCTCAGAAGCCTTGGGTCCGACGGAACAGCCGAGGCAAAAGTTAGAAAGGACGACGTGGTCGATCACCAGGCCTGTGTACATTTCAATAATGCACCCCACTCCAATGTGGGAAGATTGCCCCCGGGTCATCCATGTGCCGTCGAAGATGACGTCAATGTTGTTGACAGGTTGCAGAACGTCGCTGTAGAGCTCCTTGACGACCTCAACACTTGCAGCTTCAGATGCTGCCGCAATGGACTCGCACACACGAACCACCTTGCGCAGGTGCCCCTGGAACGTCTTGTGGTGGAGGCCCCTGTGTGACAGGTTCATCCAGGCTCAGAAATCCGAAAGTGCAGTCACACCTTTCCCAATGGATTGGATGCCCTTCAGGGCCCTCAGGTTCACTTCAAAAGGCGTGATGTTCGCTGCTCCTTCGACCCTCGGCGATGAAAAACGGGCCTCGCGGAGGTCGCACCTGGTGCACGAGAGTTCTAGCTTCACAGCCAGCCCATACTGCCTAGCTGACTTCGTCAACTTCACGGGCATGCCGCACTCCCCGCACGTGGTCTTAGCGAACAGACCTTCCAAAACTGCCATGTCAATCACGACAAAGTCGGTGCCCGCACCTCCGTCGACATCCGCGAAGTTCACGTCTAGAAGATCGAACTTCCGTTGAGTTGCCGACTTGTTCTCGATGTCATGCTTGACATCGCTGGCGCGTTCCGAACGCTGCGCATTCTCCTCGGGCGTTTAGAACCTCGTGTCGATTCGATGGGACGTACTCGCCGCGGGGCTGGGTTGAGCACAAACTTGATCAGGCGATCGGGCAGCTGATGCGGAGGGTGATCGCGGACGATCTACTTGGATGGCCGAACATTCCGCCGCCGCCGCATCTTGGGATAACTTGGGCGTTCTCTTCGGTGGACGGCGTCGCTGCTTTCCGAACGCATGACGCGTACTAGACTTCAATTGCTTATCCCTGGCCATCACTTCTTTCGTAAATGCAACGAAAGGTGAGGTAAACAACTAAGAAAATCAGCAATAGCGAGAAGCGAAACGAAGAGAACTTGCTTGTCGTCGAAGCCAACAAAGCAAACGAAACGAGAAGCAGACGACGCTGACGACGACGCCGTGGAGGGGATCGCGCGAGAGCGAGGAGGAAGGAGAAATGAGAGAGGAGGCGCGCGCTTTCACCAATAGCGTAAGCGCGCTACGTCACGTGAGCTGTGTAGCCAATCGGCTGCCGACTTCTGTGACTCAGTAAACACACGACAGGTCCGGTTCAAAAAGGTCTTTCTCTTCGAAAAAGGCGCGAAAACGTGGCCGTAAAGACAAGCTACAAAATGAAATCAAGATGGCCGCTATCGGAGCGGCAGCGGCTGAGCACCATGCGCCCGACGTTGAGCCATGTTTCGCGTCTCCGCACTCATTTGGGACTTACCAGCCACTGGTAATTACGTTTTTTTTTCGTACTTCTAGGTTGAATTAGACCACGAGAATTAGCTGAGACAAGTTCAGATATATGAGGAGTCCTGAAGTACTGTTTTTGAAAAACCGACATTTTCGCAATTTTTTTTGATTTTAAGACCCGCGTCCCCTTAACTACTGCGGCTTTCCAAAAAAGAAAAAAAATTGTGTTCCTGAAAAAAGAAGCAATGCATGCAAGTCGGCCTTTCTCAGTTCTGGAAGAGATGTACATGCACTGATGTTCACGCCAAGTCGAACGTCGGACGCTCACTCGCTGTTTGTAGGGTCTTCGTGATTTCCGTCTTATCCGCTCGGGAGACCACTTCGGCTTGGATGTGTGGGTCTGAGCTTCGGAGAAGCACGGTCCAAGGGGGATCCAGCGAGTCCTCTTCTCCTTCTAGAGGGTGGGCGATGAAGTCCCGTGGAGTAGGCGTGGGAGGATCGAAGGGACATTCCCAGAACAAGTGTGCGAGTATAAGTGTGCGTTCGCGGTTTATGTTCGCATTTTCTCTGTTCATTCGTCATCCTCACTGGTATTCTTTCCCATGATGCGTGGTCAGCCGTTCCGTCCAGGGCTTTCGAGATGCAACATTTTTGGAACGACTTTACCATCAGTTCTGCTGGGATGTCATCCCATGCGGCTGCGATCGAGCTCGCCACCTGGTGATTGAGGCTTGATTTGACCAGCCAGGTCAGTTGCTAATCTTCCTGGGTAAGCCAATCTGTGTGAAACTTCCGGAGCCTATCCTTAAGTGGAGACACTGGCTAGAGAGGCAACTTTTGAACTACATGTGTGGTTGGAATGAAATTTGCAGTGCGCATTTATTATATAAAGGCACCATGCAAAATCTCACCTCTAGGATAAATTTGTTGAAAGTTACACATCTGTGAATGAAGCGGTGGTGTTATTTGTTAAAGAATCTATTGTATACAAATAAAGTCATAAAGCAACAATTTTATTTCTTTGATGTGAAGTAGGGGGTGTATATCTTCAGGCTATCTAATTTCTACTCCTCAAATACAAATATTCCAGAAAGAGATATTACCTTGAAGCATGAGATGCAATTTCTTTGTATATCAATCTGTCAAAATGTCGGTGGTTTTCAATGATCACTCTAAATTAAAAGGAAATAAAGTAAATAGCCCAATTTCCCAGTAAATTTCAGTCAAGAAACATCTTGAATGGGACATCAAAACACTTTTATCAGCAAACAAAAGATTTCCTTGTATGAAGTTTGCAGAAAAAAAGTGAAACTGAAAAAACTACATTTAAACGTTGGGCACCCTTTTTTTATTATTGCCTCGCCATCTGTACCCACTAGAAAGCCCCAGCAGCGTAGGTCGGTCCTTCGGCTTCCTGGTCCTTCTGTTGCTTGGCGATGGCCTGGAGCTTACTTTGCTTCTGGGCCATCTTGGAAGACTGGAGTGCCTTCTGCTTGGCCTTTGAGATTTTGGCTTGCAGGGCCTTGCTGGAGTGCTGCACCTGGTGACGTCCAGGCTCTATGCCCATCTCAAGGAGGGCACTCTCAAAGCCTGTAGGGCCGAGGTAAATTCTAGCACTGCTGGGGCGGTAGCTGTTTCTACCGTTCTCCGGGACGCAAAGTCCGTCTTTGGGGCATCGCCTCCACACCAGAGCGTTGTACGATTCGTTTGCATTTTGTGTCTTCATTCCGGCACATCGCTCGAGCAGCTCCTTCCTGGACGTTTTGGACAACCGATTATACAAAGGCACCAACTCCTTCACAATCTCTCTGGAGAAGGCAGGGTGGTGGGGTTGTGATTTTGACGGCTCGCCTGCTTGCTTGCTGTCTCCGACGCTGCGTGGCGGTTGAAATGGCACCATGAACACTCTTTCTGAGGACAGGCTTGATGACGGGGCTCTTCGTGAGTAAAATATGAGTGCAACAGGCTACTGTACACTGCTTTTCGCATCGCCGGAACGTTCGGTGCATTTTCCTTCGGCGCAGAAGCGTAGTAATCTGTTAGCCTCTTCAAAACAACATTGTTGAGTTTGCCTTTTCCACCAAGTTCTTTTTTCGTTTTCTTAAGCGTTTCCATCCCCGCATACATCCTTTTGGCGACATGTTTGACGCAGTCCTCTTTTTCCAGTTCTTTATCATAAAGATGAAGTCCAGCAACGTGGTTAAACGCTTTACTGTCCCCATCAGATAGTAATGTCAGATACTGGAGGCCATGGAGCTGAACGGATCGGCGGAAGATCTCGTCAGGCCGCTTGCACTTTCATCGCATGTGCAGATCCGCCAAAGTTTTTCTGGAACATTGGTGCATGACTCGGCTCAGTCTTCATAGCCACTGGATTTCTCTGCAGGTCTGAGACTGCGTTCATGATAATAATTGCTTTTGACAGAAAAGTCCAAAACTAAGCCTGTCTCCAACTCAATTGCCGCTCCAACGCCAAAGCGTCAAGTGTGGGTGTGCTTATGCCAAGTACCGTCATAAGTTTCGCAGACGTCCAACAGACCATTGTCACCTAATTCGTGGGCTTGGCGTACCGCTCCTGCGGCTTTACTGATGACTTTTCTCGCCGCTTGCATTGGTGCGTCGTGCACCTTTTCTTCGAGGTCTTGAAATGATCGTAGGCGCATGGGCGAGGGAGCGTTGATGCCAGCAAACATGTTTGTTAGCTTGGTATAGCCGATGCCACATTCGCGGAATGCGAGACAAATACATGCCGCCAGTTCGCTCTGACACGAGTGGTTGACAATCGATGAGTGAGGCGCCTGAGCAATGTCCCCGCACTCGGGGCAGACAACAACAAACTCTGCCTGTGCTCCTTTGCTGATCTCGTTTAGTTGGAGGTCCGATCCGTTGCACGCTGGGCGCTGGAGACCGCTAATCAAGTTCTCAATGGCAGACACACCAATGAGGCAATAATTGTCGGGCGGTGTGTCGGAAGCAGCAGGAGCGTCTGCTGGATCTAAGGCGGCGTCACTGTCCTGTAGGAGCAATATCTTCCGCTCTATTGCAGTTAGCTCTTCTAACTCTTCGAGGTTGTCAGGAAGGCACAAGGGAACTTCGACTCGAAGGTCACGTCCAGAAGTGACGAACTGGGAGACGGCGATGCAGTCGGGTGGATCGGGACTGGAGACAGTGGAGACGCCGACTTTGTCACATTAGGCTTAGGACACGGCCGCCGCCCACCCGATGTGCCCCTTGTTTACATAGATCGGGGGCAAGCTCCGAAGGGTTGCCAAGCGTGCGGTTTAACCCCCGGCATTACGGAAATAAGACAACCACGCAAAACAAATACCAGAAAGAGCAAGTGATCGTTCAACTGAAGGACTGAAGCACGAAGCGAAAAAGCAAACGCAAAAGTGTCCACGCACTTGGATCACGTGACATGTTGCGAGCCATTAAAGGCTCCGGTTTCGTTTTGAAGTCACTTGGAACCTACACCTAGAAGGCTTTTTCTCTGACCCCCTGTACTCTCAAACAAAGATTATCATTGTTAATAAAATGTTGAAGAAACCATGTTTTCCTCGAGCATATGGACTTCGCCTCAGTCCTAATAAGTGCAAAGAGATCGGCATTTGAAAACGGCAAACATCGCAGACTTGGCGCTCGCCGGATTGACTCGGGAATGCAACGTGCGTCGCCGCCCCTTCAAAAATATTTTGTATAGACGTAAATGTCCACCGTATGCGTATGTAATCTTCAGGAAGGGTGCACTATTAGTTTCTGAAACTGATAAAATAAAATTTGAAAAATACATTAAAAAAAAAAAAAAATTATTTTGTGTCCTTCCTTAAAGGGGCCCTGCAATCATACTTAAGCAACTATCTTTTTTGCGGTTTCCACGTCTCTTGGGGTCCGGGTAAGCTAGCGGGCACGGAGAGAGTAACTAAATATCAGTGCGTCATATTTTAACCGGACGACGCGGAAACCACCTCCACCGATGAGGGCGACCCGCGGTACTGAAAGCGCGCAAAATTTGACGTGTTTGGTCCTAGGCTTACTACTTGTCAGAGCCGCTAAAAGCTTTTTCGTAGTCGAAATACAAAATGTAAGTGGCGCGAACCGTTTCAATTATTTATAAAAGTAGTTTTTGTTCAGTATTTTAGATCAGAAAAGAAACAAATGCAGTTTATAAAGTACGGAAACAAGAAAAGACCCGTCGACATACCCGCCACCAAGCGGCGGAAAAAACAGCGCATACTAGAAAGAACTAGTGGGATGAGGCTACGACGAACGGCCAGCGTAGAAAAGCCCCGGATGCACGCGGCGGCGCTGCGGTCGTATGCCGGCTCAACGATCCAACTGGTTCCGAGCATTCCGAAGGCCTTCGGCGCGGGCCCTGCTGGCGATTTGGCCATTTGGCGGCATGGCAGCGCGAAGTGGCTCCCGTTCTGAACTGATCTTTACCCCGTGTTTGCTGTTGTTTGTGGCCAATGAAGTGTTATGCCGAAATAGTCTTTAATCGCGCAACAAATGCAATGCGAGCCGCCCCGGCCGCCCGCTTCATAGAGCCTTCTCTAAGTCCAGTCACTTCCGGTGTCCCCCAAGGGTCCGTTCTGGGGCCCTTATTGTTTCTTATTTACATTAACGACTTACCTACGTGTGTATCCTCTTCTATTAGCTTATTTGCCGACGACTGTGTGATATATCGTGAAGTTACTAATGAATCCGATTCACTCCTCCTCCAAAATGATTTGTGTGCTGTATCCCAATGGTGTGAATTGTGGCAGATGTCCCTTAACATTAACAAGTGCAAGTCTATGAGAGTTTCTCGTCGTCACACGGTTCTTCCACCTCTCTCAATTTGTAACACTCAACTTCAGTCTGTGACCTGTTACAAATACCTGGGTGTCTATATTACCTATAACATGTCATGGAAAACCCACATTGACCACATTATTGCTAACGCTAACTCTATGCTCGGTTTTCTAAAAAGAAATTTTACACTGGCCCCCGTTTCTTTGAAATTACTGCTTTATAACTCCCTGGTCCGGTCAAAATTAGAATACGCTGCTGCAATCTGGGATCCCGGTCACTCGACACTTATAACTAACCTGGAAGCCATGCAAAATCGCGGAGTTCGTTTCATACTTTCTAACTATCATCGTACAGCAAGCGTTTCCTCCATGAAACTCAGTCTATCCCTACCCTCTCTCTCTTTACGTCGCAAAATATCGCGCTTGTGCCTCTTTTACAAGATCTATCATTCTAACACGTCATTGAAAGATAAACTGTTCCTTGAGCCCCCATTCATTTCTCCGCGTTTTGATCATCCATTCAAAGTTGGTGTCCCTCATTGTAACACATCAGCCTTTTTGAACGCGTTTATTCCAAAAACATCTCTTGAGTGGAACCACCTTCCCGCTTCGTTTGTTAATATACCTTCAATTGATTTATTTAAAAAAACCTTATCTGCTCACCTTTTGTCGTGATTGTCCTTTTGTTTATTTTTTGACCAGAGTGCTGTGTTTCGAGCTGTTGATGTTTATTCTCGGCTGTGTTTGCTCTCTTTTTGTACCCTTTTTTTTTTCATTTTTTGGTTGCCCCACCCCCTCTGTAATGCCTTTTGGCCCTGAGGGTATTGTAATAAATAAATAAATAAATATGCTTTAGTGGCGCCCTCTCGAGCCGTTGACCCGGAGTGCGGCAACCGTGAACGCTCGATGAGCTCACTACCCCTCCTCTAGTTCACGGCCACTCAAGCCAGGACCTACTACGTCATGAAGGAGGTTATTTTTTGCTTGTTTTTGTAATTCTAATTTGCCTATAACTTTTAAAATAAAGCGAAATTTGAGAAAAGTTTGATTAAGTTACTACGTTCAGTGCGCTCAGGTTCGGTGCAAATTAAAACCAGTAAAAAAGTCATTGCAGGGCCCCTTTAAATGGCTTATTGATTGCGATGGCCAAATCTGTCGCATCTTCAGAAAGTTTGGTTTTCACGTAGTCCGTCAGATGTCTGCGATTAGAGTTTAAAACTAAAATCGAGTGCTTGCACAGTGCTGCACCTGGACGCCGTTGCCAAATCAACTTCACCCATTCCTCGACCAAGGCACTGTTCATCCATCCTTTCTCATTGGCCCGCACAATGACTTTTCTGGGAACTCTCCTTTAGCGGGAAGTGTCTTCCATTTAAAAATAATGTATGATGGCGGTTTGTGACCATCTGCTGTGCAGCTCAACATCACTGTCGTCCGCTGCTTCTCAGACCCTGCCGTCTGAATCTTGACTTCCTTTGCGCCCTTTTCATTTACGGTGTAAGCGAGGGGCGTATCGAAGTAAACCAGTGTCTGATCGGTGTTGCCGATTTGCCCTAGATGTAGTTCTTTTCTTCTCTCTTCCTTATCACATAGTGCTGGAATCTGATCAACTTCTCGACGTCCGCTGGTAGTTTCTGGCGCACAGACGTTAGTTGTCGAAGGCTGAATCCAAATCTCTTATGAATCTTTGCAGCTAGCCTCTGCTTGCTTTGAACAGTGTGCGAGGCACATCTCATTCTCTTGCGACTTCTCTTGCTTTGGCTGGAAGATTTGAGTGGTTGTGGGATGTACTGCTGCTCTTTGGATCCTGACGAAGTTTGCAACCTCGATCTCCACTTCGTGGTGCATGCCCCTTCACTGTCCCGAGAACGCCATCTTTATTGCCGCACACGAGAAGAGTTGATCAGGCTGCTTTCTCCAGCGACGCAGATTTTGTTCGTCCATGGCAAAATCCCGCTGGGCTTGGAGTTTGGAGGATTGTACAGCCGCCAAGACAACTTTCCGCTTAAAAGCTGCTGTGTAGTGGCATCGACTGGTCGGTGCCATAGCGTTGAGCGAGAATGAACGTTGCGTGGTGCGCGGTGTCTAAACCTCTCAAAACAATATAGACATGATGGTGTTGGTTGAAGCGGACAGAAGCGGGGTGCCAGTAGCGCCACCTTCGGTAGTTTTGGTTTCGGCAGCTGGCATTGCTGCAAGGTGGTGGAGGCGTAAACCAGATCCTTGTTCCTAGGCCGACCTCCGAGTTTCGATTTTAACTTTTTTTATAAAAACTATCAGCCTATATTGGAGTAAATACGGTACCTTTGCTGTGGAGATGCTGCAATTGTCAGTTATCAAAGCCTGAAGATACCCGAAGCGCGAGAACACCTCTAGTAGC
This sequence comes from Ixodes scapularis, assembly GCF_016920785.2. Taxonomy (NCBI): domain Eukaryota; kingdom Metazoa; phylum Arthropoda; class Arachnida; order Ixodida; family Ixodidae; genus Ixodes; species Ixodes scapularis. The sequence goes on along the minus strand of NW_024609879.1, from coordinate 63,074,276 downwards.
TTATCTAGGATCGCTTGAGTCGTGAGTGTTCGGAGAGGAAATAGTTCCACTCATCTGCTAAAGTGGTCTGTGACAACCAGCAGGTACTGATGACCCCTTTGGGCTCCTTGGAAGAGGGCCGACAATGTCGCAAGCTGCAAGAGACCAAGGTTGCTGGCTCTTGATGGGCTGCAACAAGCCGGGGTTTTTTCGCCTCGTGGCTTGGGGCTTCGGCACAGGTGGCACAAGCAGGCATATCTGAGTACGTCCCTTTTCATGTTCGGCCAGGTAGTGGAGCGATACAACTTACCTTAGGTCTTAAGGGCCAGTCGAGTGCCCAGCCAAGGGGGTGTCGTGATAGAAGCGCAACAGTGCGTCTCTCGGCCCTCGGGGTACAACCACCTTGAACGAATTAAAAGGCCTCGTTCTCACATGGTATGTACCACAAAAGAAGCCCGTCAGCATCAAGCAAGAATGAATCCAATGTGCCAACCACATCACCAGTAGCTTTCCAGCGCTCGGCGTTTTCAGCAAATGATAGGTTCAAGTCGTACAGTTTCAGGTTAGCAGTGGCCACTAGAGCATCAGCGAGGCTACCAAAGTGGCCTCCTGCTTAAAGCACTGAAACATGAAAACTATTTTTTTTTTGTTATCTGAAACGATTGAAAACGATGCCAGGACATTACCCTCAAAAATCAAAATTTGGGAATTCAGTATTTGTGAAGTTAAAAAACAATTCCCAAATGCCGAATTCGAAGTTCCCACGCGATCCGCGCCGATGCGTTGACGTCAAATATTGCGGAGTCCTGAGAGTCCACTTTCTTTCTCCATTCCCTGCTGTTGCCATGGCGACCCAAAGCGAGGAGGAAAGGAGCAAGCGCCGGCCGCCGGCGGACCGTTTTTGAGCGGTGTCGCCTGTTTTCCGTGGGAGGATACAAATCCAGGAAACGGCACCGCAGCGGACTCTAATTTTTGGTATTTCAAAAAGAAGGGCCGTAGTGCGTTTGCAATTGCGTTAAAAAACATGTTTTACGATTGCCGTTATTAAATGTTATAGAAATGTCACCTACAAAGCTTCTAAATTTTATGATTCTTGACGTCACGAATCAAAAGAAGCGAGGAGGCAAGAGGTGGGAGAATCAAACGGCAAAAAAAAAAGAAGAAAGGCACGCGCGTGTAAGAAAATTTTTTTTTGCGATGCATTTTTTTTTTGCGTGTCTGCGACTGCAACTTGCATCGTTTTAGACAATAAAAAAAATACGACCTTTTGGGTGTCAGTGCCCCTTTAAAGGGATACTGAAGCGAAACTTGAAATACACCTATTATGGTCAGAAATAGGTTCAATATGATCAATGATATTCATAAATCATAATCGCGTGTTTGTATTTTGAACGGATGGCTATATTTTTCACCCTAATGGGCCCGATTGGGCGCGCGCTCAAAAATCGGCCATCGGAGAGCGCGATGCGTCTTGGGATATTGGGCGCATTCGTGACGTCACTTGTGCCAGACGGGAAAGGCTACGGCGTGAATGTTGTGGTTACGAGCGTTGCCACTTGGTGGCGCGTCGACGATTTACGACCTGTGACAACGTGGCCGTTTGAGATGTGCAAGGGCTGCACGCACGCTGCACCACGGCAAGTCGGCAACCACGGCAGCACTGACAAAACCAGCTCTGAGGCCGGATTCTCAAAGCGAACTCACGACGAAAAGAGTGCGTACGACAAATTTGAGAGAAAACCCGTACTCTCGAAACGAAATCGTCGTAACCTTTGCGCAGGTTACGACAGAATCCTACGACAGCTCCGAAGCTGTCTTACGCACTTTTTACGATCAAATCAACAAGGCCGACAGCGTCGCTCAGTTACTTGGTATCGGCCACCAACGGACATTTATTTTTCTACGTGCTCTTCTCGTGCGTCCCGACTTCAACCAGCAAGAAAAAAGGAAAGAGTACTTAAAACAGACCACGACGATCAAGAACGCAGGATCCACAAACATACGAGAAGAGCTACAACGGCCACGATTCTGCCGACCGAGCGAGCTCGGCAGAATATAGTAGGCCTAGCAGCAACATCGACTCGGCGCACCGTTGCTCCGGCGGTCCTTGGCCAAGACCGTCTGTCCATGACCGGCTGGCCTGCTGAATGGAATATGCCCGCGCGACCCTTGTGGACCCTTACCGGATGAGTAGTTTGATCCCTGAACTAAATTTCAGAGGTCAATATTTTCCCCTTGTCATCTCGATCTTGTTTTCTGAGACAGCGGTGACGAACGCTGTCGTCGAAAAGGGACTCTCATTGATTCTATCTCCTTGTTTTGTGTGATATAGAGCTCGAATAAACGCTATACGGATTACCTTCGCAACTCGGTGTGTACACTCTGGTATTAGTATGCCATTTTTATTGACTCGACGCTACGTCACTATCGAGCTATAGCAGTTCGTGGGAGCTACGCGATGTCGGTCTAACCTTTCTTTGCCGCGTGTCATGTCAGTATCGAGTTGCAATCGTAGAAGATCGGTCCAGAAGCGCTTACCGAAACGCGGTCTAACAGAGCGAATCAAGCACTTCGATCAAACGCGCGTGTCCGCTCCGAGTGTGAACAGGTATTTGCGTGGCTCTTGCTGACACCCTCGTAGTTCAAACATATCCTTTTTAACGTCGGCTCGCAGCTCGCGACTCGCAGCAACTAATACCGGCCGTGCCAGAAGCATGCTCGGGTCGTGTCGTGCAAAGAGCAGCAACGAGAACGAGCTCACTGTTGCCAACTACGCTTTGGCTTTCTCCGCCAAGGCTTTGCAAACGCGTTCAGGCCTAGGCGAATCTGCCGGCACGCCGTATTGCCGCAGAATGGCGCTGCTCCTATGCCACAAGTGATATCACGAGAACTTCCCCCCATCCACCAGATGAGAATTTGAAATCGTTTAATTATGTTTAAAATTAGTTCTCCTGTGTTTTACAGCGCAATATTTATATTTCCGAGGTGGTGCCTGCCCCTAGCCCATATTTATGCAACAAGATCGGCGCTAAAATTTCGTTTCACTACCCCTTTAAGGCCCCAGTCCCACTTGGGCACTGTAGGCCTCCTCTCTCAAAGTCAACTTGTGACTAGCTTAAAGAATAGGGTGCACTTTGTGATTGTAACCAACTTGACCCAGAATACCCTCATTTCCTCCTGTTGCTAGCATCACACTAGGGTAAAAAGTCTTTGTTGCACTCAATGCAGGGCGAGAAATCGGCACCTTTTTTATGCCCTGAAATGCATGTTCCTCTGCTGCGTCCTAATGCACATTAGTTAGCTGACTCTCCTTTACACAGTCGGTCAGTCAAAAGGCTTGCCACCTGGGAATAATTGGGCATGTAACGTTAGTAGCAAACGACGATTTACAAAATGACTGAATGTCCGTTTTTGTCTGAGGTTCCGGGAATTCACTGATCAAGGCGACTTAAAGTTTCTATTGTCTCGTGCACAGTGTCCTTCTCTTCCCTGGCGCCACAACATTCAGATATTCTTGGTGTTTGAACAAAGTGATGTGCACTGTGATGTCAGTCTAGCTACCAATTCCAATTTACTTACCGCAAGTGCTTGTTGCTTAAAAGCCAAATTTCTCCCTTTTTTTTTACTACCACAAAGCAAGGCCAAGATTTAAGTCAGAATTTTCGTGGAGCTCTTGGATGTTGGGACGGTTGTAAAAGTTACTTAAAAAATGTACCTAAGACACAGTTACAGTTACTCATACAAAAAGGCACCTAGGTACATACCTAACTCGCTTGAAAATGTACCTATAGCACAGGTGCAGTTACTTCAAAGATACCTTCTTTTATGTATTTTCCCCAAATTGGTCAGAATATATTGGAAGTAAAGCTTTTTACACTAAGGATACACACAAAAACGAGTTCAATAAAAGTGCTTTATTGGTGTCAATGCAATGTCCACATCGGAGTTGAGTCCTCACGTGCCTTAAACCCCACGCGTCAATTGGTTCACCGAGGCCACAGCTTCCACTGTTTAGCATGTCACGCCGAAACTGATGAAACTCGCTTCTTGACGTTCTTGCTCTCAAAGCCGTTGCTGACGTCGACGGGCCCAGAAGACGTCGGCTGCATGAAGAAACGCACGAGTCCAGTGCATATGCACCTTTGCGATGACAAGCGAAAGAAAGGCTTCAAGCTTCCTCGTTTTTTTTTTCTTTCGTTAGTCAGAAGAAAAATAAGCTTTTTCTTTTTCTCTTTAGGAACTTTTTCAGTTTTGATAACTGCAAAATTTGAGTCTGATTTATTGAGTGTATACTGTATTATATATGCAATGTTACGTTGCTTTACGATTGTAATTATAATTTATTTTCAATTATATTTTTATCGTATTTATTGCAGAAGAGAGCCACCACCAGGGTGAGATACAGGCAACAGAGACTGTGCGCATTTTTCGCGTTATGTCCTCCCTTGTGTAGCTGTCGGAGGAGCTTCTAACACGCAACGAAGTCGATTTCGGTTTGAGATGAAAAAAACAAGTCGCTGTTTTCTCTAAACGGAGTTCCGAAGTGATTCGATAAATTGGTGTCGCTAGAACGGCATCGCTAATTCATTGTTCGCTCAAATGAACACCGCCATTTGCTAAAGTGTCGTTCAATGAAACATCATGGGCGAGGCATCGTTTGCTATAACGTCGTTCGATCAAGTCAGTGCCTCCCAGGTCGTACCCAACTCGGTGTTAAGCACGACACATGATAGCGTTTTAATACTTCAAGATTTATACTTTCTACCATTTTGACGAAGTGAATAGAAAAGTACTTGTAAAAAGTAACCTCACTTAGTTACAAGTTACTGGAAAATGTACCTATGATACAGATACCGAGAAATGAAAGTACCTAGGTTTGTACCTCAGGTACAACAAAAGTACTTAGATATTGATTTCCAGTTACTTGTACTTACCGTATTTACACGAATGTAGGTCGACCCTTTTTTCAATTTTTGAAAATCTGAAGTGGGGGGGTCGGCTTATAATCGAACTAAAGCATTCCACCGCCGGCAAAAACGAAACAATCGCGGTATCATGGACACCTCGGCTTGTTACGAGTTCTGCTGGCTGTACCCCTAGCATTACACTGTTTTGTGCGCTCATTTTACAAATTAATTATTTTTTATTTGCGCGAAGGAGCATGATTGATAGCGATTCGCAAATTAAACCGAATGCATGGCACAGAGCACGGAGCGCCCGACTCCAGGGGAGTGACGGCACTTCTCGTAAGAGCCACTCCGGAGGCCGCTGGAACAGCAGCGGCGCCGCGGCTTCTCTTCGCAGTTTTTCGCACAATTCACGGTCGCACATCGTTTGATCGAGTACGATATCATGCTGGTGCGCTAACTATGTTAATTTGTACTGAAACGCGTGATCCAGGCAGTTTAAGTTATCGGTGTTTGTTTCTGGCCATTTTTCACTCAGAAGCAACCAACAACTGCGCTGTTGGACGCAAGTTCGTCGGAGTGGGTGATGCTCCAGTGGAGTCTGCGGTGGCGCGGAATCTTAAAGTGTGACGGCAAACAAAGAGGCTTCCGCGGGCCAAAGTCTGGATAGGTGGGGATGCCTTCTGGAGTTGAAGGTCAGGCTTGCAACGTACGCCGCAAACGTGCGCAATTGGTCCCTACTTGTGACGTCCAGCACGATCGCCGAGCAAGCGCAGAAGATGCGGTTGATCCTGTCATTTGCGAAGTGCGAGATTTCATTGGACGACGCCGACGACGTGCTTCGAGAACGTAGCAGTGGTGACGACGGGACTGACATCACCAGTGCGGACGAGTCGTAGCCTAGTCGCGGATGGAGTGAGAACGACAGTGAGCAGCTTCAGTTGTCCCGCCTCCAGCGTGAACTTCCTAGTTCCAATAACGCCTGGCCATCTCATGCACCTCGCACGTGCATGCGCAGCCAAAGCACGCCAGAAGGCATCGATCGCGTGTTGGAGGCTCGGCTTCCGAAACAGATACCTTGTCGTTCTCACTTGTTTGCAATAAAAAACACATCTAAAAAAAAAAAAAAATTTTTTTTTTTGTTGATGTGCGATGTGGGGGGGGGGGGGGGGGGGTTGGGCTTACAATTGAGTCGACCTACAATCGTGTAAATACGGTAGGTACTTTAAAACCCTGGATGTTTGCTACAGTGGTGTGCCTGCAAGAAGGGATCCATGGCCGTAACAGACCAGAGTGGACCACAACAGTCACCCTTGGCAGTAGGGTGTCTTGCTTATTGTCTGGATTCCATCTGTGTAGCGCCTGCTGTTTGGCACACCAAGCAATTAAAAGGACACCGTCCCTCCAAATCCCATACCTGATGGTAACTTTTGGGGAGTGAATTACTTATGACTTGCTCTTGGTGCCCATGAGGGTTTTTATTCTGCCCAGAACCTGCAGTTCTGTTCGTTAACTTGTCTATCAAGGTGAAAGATGGCTTCATCACTTTACAGTAAGAACTGCACATGGCCTGGGTCAGCATCGATGCACTCAAGTTACGCTTGGCGAATTTCGAGGCGTTTCGCCTTGTCATCTGCCGACAACTCTTGAAGAAATTGCAATTTGTACGGATTTATTCATTGCACTCGCAAAGTCTGCGAAATGCATGACTGCGTCATGTCAGAAAGCTGGGCTTGTCTCCAGCTTGACAATGGGGGGGAGGGGGGGGGGATTCAGCAGCGGAAGCACAGAGTATCATATTTTTCTGTGTCAGCTTCAGTGATTTCGTTTCCTTTCATTTTACTTAAAAGGCATGCATTACACACATGCATTACATGAGGGCGAAAGCAAAAAAAATTTGGAGAAGTCGTGATAATGTACGTTATCTACATTCAGATATTCATTCATCTAAGCAAAAATATAACTAGTACAGTGTAGACTGCATATAACGTATGTCACGGGAGGTGCGAAAATCCGCACTATAAGCGGTACCGCGTTATAACAAAAACGTCAATTTTTCAGGCCAAAATACATGCCATGAGACAACTTACCTTTGTAAAACAATTTATTTTATGTTAGATGAAAAATAAAGATTAATCTTAGGAAACTCCTTATTTCACCAGACTAGTAGATTTCTCTCTCAAGTGTGTCACACATTTTGAAAGAAATGAGTGACTTTTGCCTGGCGCAGCCTTTTAACGGCGTTGCGGATGACCAGGTCTTCGACAACGCTAAGGCATTTGAACACCTCCTCACTGAAGGAGTTCAAGCTGGTTCAGACATCTGCAACGAGCTCATTATCTACGACTGCGTCCGTTGCAACCGGAGCTACTGGAACGACCGCTCTGCGCCGCGCGTACACGCCTGCGACCACTGCAACAAGTGCAGCAAGTCGTCAGCACGGCGACCGCTTCTACATTGCCGACGGCTGTTTCAGTGGTGCCTCTAAAAAGGGGACGCACTGCCACTCAATGCCGTAACAGAATATAGACAGACCGTTTTTTATAGCCTAAAGCTTTATTATTATTATTATTATTTTTTTTTCATGATAGGCTTGCAGGGTACAGGGGATGAAAAAAAGAAAAGAAAAAGATGCATTCTGCCGTTTTGAACGATCATGACTCTAATACACGGCTTTGCCAATAGTACAAATCTTGCCACACGCCTTTCTTACGATTATAAAAGACGATGTAATCTACGATGTAATCTTAGCAGCGATATAGCGACGTAAAAATATGATTTCGTGATCGGATAGACGTTGCGAGCATTCAGGATTGCTAACTCTAATCATGATTAAAATAAGAACACTGACTTCACATAACAAGAAAAATAACTTCATTAAACGTTTCGCCTCCCATGCGGGAGGCGTCATCAGTACATACACAGGAATAAGAGAGCTTCGGTCAACGCAGTCCTATTTATTGGGAAGGTCCATATAAGCTTCCGGGAGGGGGCGACGGTTCTTGTTGCATGCCGTCTTATCTCCGCGGATGAACCATGACTCAAGTAGTTTGCGTGGGCCCCCCTATCCTCCTTCGCCAAGGTCGTCGCGGCTGTGAAGTCGAAGGTGTGTCCTGTGGTCCACGCGTGGTTGACCAGCTCTGTCTTGAGACGGGTGGCGTTCGTGGAATACTTGACAGTTCGAATACCACCGGACTGAGCGGCCAACCGGACTGAGCGACATGATAGAGTAATCATACTCGATCGAAAATCTTGAGTTTGTCCCGGTTGGGGAGCCCGGTGCAGTGGCAATCCCATACTTGGACAAAACATTCCAGTAACTGGAGTTCTGTGATCTCTCGCTTGCCGATATGGGGAGAGTGGCGGGCGGCATGCTGGACATGGATAAATGCCTCCGCGATGTCCCTCTTCGTGGGGGGGTCCTGGACCGTAAAGATGTGCTGTCGTCCAGCCACCTGGATGTTGTAGGGCTGGGTGGGCGGGTACTCGTATGGAGCAAAAAACCTCCCGGTGTCGGAGGCGGCGAGCCCAAAGGGCTGCTGCTGGTATCGGGGGTCCGGCCCGGTGACGGCGGCTGTGTGGGTCGCAGGGGTGGGCTGGAACTCCGACTGCGAGAGTGGTGGCCAGGGGTCGGCGGGAGGGGGGACGCCGATTGGGGGCTGGGAGTCTGGAGCAGGGCCACCCTGAAGTCGGAGTCCTCCGAAGCTTGTGATGGGGGGCTGCGTTGCAGGGGGGGGGGGGATTGGCGGGGGAGCTCCGGCGTGGTGTAGTCCTTGGGCCAACGCGCGCCCAACTGCGTTGGCGACCGCATCCGCGATCTCTCTGTTTGATTCCTGATGCCGCTGGGCATCTTGGAGCAGCCGCTCCAAGGTCTGGTTGGCTGCCATGCGGTCTGCGTGGACCAGGTCTTCGATACGCTCTGCGTGGGACTCCAAGGCTCGGACAACTCCGGGAGTGTCCGACTCGTTATCAGAACTTTGGTCGTCGTCAGGGTGAGGCGCCACCTGTTTAGGCGGCATGGTGACAATATGGTTGCCGCCAACAGGACAAGGGTGAAGCCGTACGCGTCTGCCACACTGGTTAACTGGGTCTATCCGGTATCACAGAAACCCTTCTGCCGTGGTGCCTACCCTCCGACTGAGCTCCCCTCCAGCGGGACGAGCCTTAAGTAGGCCCGGCCCCCTGGCGACGAAACCCTCTCGACCCACGGAAAAGTGTGCGGTTGAGCCGAGAGGGGACGTCGGCGGGGTTCTCAGTCGTGGGCAGCCAGCGCAGCCAAGACTGTTTATTTGAAAGCAAAGGGGTAGCTGCGAGGGCTTCACACGAAGACAGGGTACGCCCTTGGTCAGGGCGTGAACAATAGCTGCGTTGTCGCAGAAAACTAGGGTCCGGTGTGGTGAACACAAAAGGGCAAAAAGTACTGCATAAAGTTCATGCTTGTAGATCCCATGGGGGGTTGGGCAGATGACTGCGATGTTGCCTTTAGGACCACGAACGCCGAGTCCTGTGAGACTTGCGTCGGCGAAAGCGGAGTGCTGGACCGTCGGGGGCACAAAGGGGACGGAGGCGGGCAGCATGCCCAGCACAAAAGAAAAAAGTTGTACCCATTGTTTTGATGGGGGGGATCCCGTAGCCGCGGCTTGATGGAGAGGCCTGATAGCGTGGAAGTGTGCTTGATAAAGGGAGAAATAAAAAGCCCACAGGCCGGCGAGTCGCTGGTAGGGGGAGATCGGTCGCGGGACATCCAAGATCTTGAGGGTCGCCAGCAGGTCTCTGCATCTTGCTGGGGTATGCCCAATTGTCTGGGTTTTACCGTCCAAAAGAAACCCGAGGAATCGGATACGCTGGGTGGGGGAGAACTCCGAATCCTCTGGGTTTAGCCTAAACCCGCAGGTTAGGAGGTCATGGACAAAGATAGAACGCATCTTTAAGGTCCACTTTCGTGAAGTAGGGGCGTGGTGGTAGTGGACACAGAGTGAGCACCTTCGGCAGCAGTGGAAGGCAAAAGGAAGGCGCCGGAAGATGGAGGGTAAGATGCGAACAGTCGAGGATAAATCTTGACAAGGTGGAGGACTTCTTCCGGCTTCTCCATTTCACCCATCAGAGGGTAGACGCCTAGCAGTTTCGTCCATTTCACCCATCGGAGGGTAGATGACCAGCACTTTCGCCCACAGTTTTGGAGGGGCGAATCTGCATTCCTCATTACTCCTGAAGAGCCCTGTGCTTGGCTCTTCTCCCCTCTTGCCGCCTCTCTCTCTCTCTCTCTCACACGCACCCACGCCCACGCGCACATAGGTGACTAACTGTGAGGCGCGCCTTACAGTTTCGGAGTGGTGAATCCGCATTCCCCAACACACGCACAGTGAGACGGCTAACTATGACGAGTCACCAGACGGGAACGTTACAATGCCCCCAGCATGGGAAGACCGGGGTTGAAACAAAGGTTAACACTAAAGACTTGGACCTTTTGCTTGGCCTTCAGAGCGGCCACCTCATTCTGAAGTCCCGCAGTCATGTGACGTGTCATGCCATGTCCGCCCGAGAAGAGCGTCCTGAGAGACTTCTCGTTCACCGGTGCCTCTCTTTCCCCAATGTCTCCAAACTGTGATGCCGTGATTCTTTTCTCACGTTTCGCATGCCACCGCATACTTCTGCTCTGGCCGCGCTTCTCTTTCTCCAAGTGCTGAGCTTGTGCAAGAGTCAGGGTGCATGGATTGCTTAGTGGCATCTGGTGATTCTAGCACTCTTTTATGGGCAAGCTGATCCGTGGTGCAGAGGCCTCATCATCTGTGTTCGGGTACTCCTGAACCTTCCTTGGCATGGGCAGCTTCTTCCACCATGTCCGCAAACATTGAGAATATCCCCTTCTCTATGAAATCTGTATGCAGGCTCTTGATGGTTGCCTGTGCTACGTCCAAATGCACTTCCATGGTTCTTCTTGCCCTCTTCGCCTTGTTGTTAGGGTCATGCTTGACGAATCTTAGTTCCTTGAACGACACCATACTTGCACCTCTCTTTGAAGAAGATGGGCCCCACCGCCTTCCTCCTTTAGTGCGGGCCAGGGCATCCGGGATATAGGACCGCCTTGTCCAGCGTTGCAGGCACTGGAAACCTTGCTGACCTGTCCATCTTGGCAGAGTACAGCATGTACTTTGTATTACTTCATGTGGGTCATTGAAGCCCCCACATTGGCCTTGAGAATTGTTTCTGCTGTGCTTGTGGTGTGGAGAAAGATGTTCTGCGCTTTGTGAGCCTTGAACATTTTGTAGCCAGAACTTGTGTGATTCTCTGCTCCAGTTGCTTGGCCATGCCCTCGGATGTGACTTTCTGAAAATGCGGAGGGAAAGTCTTTCTTCTGCTTGGTCCAAGGTCCTGCTGGAAATGGTAGCTCTCGTGGAGCCTTCTCTGAAAAGAAGGCGGGTGAGTCAGCATTTTAAAAGGACGGCAATTTGACCAACAAAGTTGGTTAATGGTTTGGTGTGGTTTTGACAGAACCCACACCTAGTGGTGAGAGTTAATCTAGGGTCACAAACCTTCAAAAAAAGCCTGCTGTAAACTTTGTGCTAAAAAAAAAGTGTTTGCAAACAGGCAAACAGGCCAGCTTTTCTAATCATCAAGTTCAGAAACTCGAAACACCTACGAATGTGCTGATGCACATAGCTCTTCATCAGAGGAAAATAATGGAGTTCCTTGATCTTTTTCACAGTTGGGTCCGTGCTAAAATATCTCTGTAAGTCATGAAGCTTGACATGGTGTTTTACGTATGCTCCTAGGCATCACGAAATGGAGTTGTCCGTCTTCTTCCACGTGAAACGGCTTTCCACTTTTCAGCTGCTCGATGGTGCAATATAGTCTGAACTGCTTAGGATAATCATCACCGAGAGCCGGTGAGCTTCATTGATGGTAGCAGTCTTCAGGAACTTCACCCGTCTGCTGTCACTTGTTGGACTCTGATTCACCACAAAGTTGCCAACAGGGTTTGTTGTTGGGCAGTTTTTTGCCATGTGTTTGCACCTTCTGCAGCCGTAGCATTTTTGCTCAGCTTGATCTCACTGGGAAGGATGATGTTTTTTTTAAAAATTTTTTGATAGTCTCCAGCTGTTGCTTGATCCGTTTGTTGAACCATGTTGCTTCTTTGACTTAATGAACTTCTGTAAGGTGTGTGTTGGTTGTTGTTTGCTGGGTTGAACGCGCAGTAGCCCATGACCCTGAGGCTGATGGCCTGACACGAGGTGCCGTGGCACATGGATTACCGCCATGTGGCTTGTCCCTTGCCGACTTCTGGATCCTTGATTCACTTACCGTAAAAACCAGTGTGTAATGCATAACATGATTTGAGGACCGTGAAAAAAAAAAATAAAAAAGTTTTATTTGCGTATAATACGAAACAATTTAAGGGGAGACACTACCCGGGGGGTCAACTTTTGAACTGCTGGCTTGAAATCAATGAAATTTATACAGTCAACTGATGGTTGTGATAGGAGGTGCTCCACCAAATTTCAACTCTTTACTATAATTACAAAAGAAATTACAGTAGTCTTGATAACAAACACCTATCCATTGTTTAGTCAGTCTATTGTTGGAAAACTAAGGCGAAATGTAAATATTTTTTTGCTGGATACGAAGCAGAATACTTGGTGAGTGCACCTGTGAAAAGCGTTTCGTGAAAAGTCGCTTATTTCTATAAAAATATTGTTCTGGAAAATAAATCTAATTATGAGCCTTCTTTGTCTTCGATGAAATATTAGAAGTAATTATAAAAGAAACCCATAATGTAAAAACCCAAGTCCACATGTGCACTCCTCATTAAATTTCGGTCAGAAAAAAATAAGAACCAGCCTTTATTTTAATCCGATTATCAAATTATAGACAGACTAAAGCAAAATTTATACAAAAAAAAAAAATGGAACTGGGAAAAACTAGTTTAAAGTCTGCACACCTCCGTTTCCATGTAGCACCCCTATTAGGCCACTAAAACAGTCCAGCAGCATACGTGGGATTTTCCTCCTGAAGGCGCTTCTGTTCAGAAGCCACAGCTTCTAGTCTGCGTCGCTTTTGTGCAGCCTTCGATGAGTCGAGGGCACTGGTCCGGGACCTGGAAAGCCGGTGCTGGGTCGCCTTTCTTGTCTGCGACTCATAGCGGCTGCCGTCTTCGATTTTCATTTCAAGGAGTGCCCTCTCCATGCCTTTAGGTCCCAGATTAAACTCCAAGGCAGCTAGGGCCACCGAAGTTTCAACTTTCTGGAGTGACACAAACTCCGTTTTTGGGCAGCGCTTCCGGAAAAGAGCATTGAAAGATTCATTCGCGTTTTGCATCTTCATACGCGAGCACCTGGCCAACAAGTCTCGTTCTGTCAGTCGGTTGTAGAGTGGCACAAGCTCTGACCATTTCTTTAGAGAAAGCCCGCCGGTGAGGCTTTGGAGCCGATGGCTTTCCAGCCGCTTGAAGTGCCAGATGGCGGTTGTGGTGACACCACGATTCTTCCCCCTTGGGGCATGCATTATGTCGAGGTTCCTAATCAGTCGAGTACATGTGCAACAAGGATGCAAACACGCCGCGCTGCATAGCTGTCACATCGAGGGGCATTTTGCTTCAGGGCACTGGCGTAATAGTTCGTCATCTGCTTCATTACCACATTCATAAGTTTGCCATGCCCCCCAGTCCTTTGTTGGCTTTCTTGACCTTCTCTAATCCGGCATAAACCCTCTTGGCGACGTGATTCACGCAGTTCTCTTTAGACACCTCCTTGTCATAGAGCTGTTGCGCATCGATGTGCTTGAAGGCTTTGCTGTCGCCGTCGCAAAGGATGGTTGCGTATTGGAGGTTGTGCAGCTCCACTGATCGAGCGAAAATGATATCCGCTGCTCGGACTTTCATTGCGTTCGATGGCCCATCAAAGTTTTTCTGGCACTTTGATTTGTGGTCTTCTTGCACTTCCTGTGCACTTCTGCTCCTTCTTTTGGGCCAAGACTGCAGTCGTGACAGTAATTGCTCACGACTGCATAGTCAAGAACAAGGCCAGTCTCCTGCTCGATGGCGACGCCTACGCCAAAATGTGATGTGTGGTCTTTCTTATGCCAAATACCGTCATAGCTTACGGAAACATCTTGCAGTGCTTGGTCACCGGCAAAGCTGGAACCCAGCGTCTTCCGCACAATCCGTGCAGCCTCTGACATTACATTGCATGACGCTTGCATGGCTGCGTCGTGCACCTTCACTGCAATCTTTTGATAGGACTTGAGATGCATTGGCGAGGGGGGTTGAGTCCAGTGATAAAGTTTGTTAGTTTTGTAAAACTAATGCTGCAGTTCCGTGAAATAAAACCGAGGCATGCGGTGGAGCTCAGTTTGTTGCGTGCCATCAATGTTCGATGACAACGGCGCCGAAATGATGACTCCGCAGTCAGAACATTCCATGACAAACGTCACACAAGTTTCTAGAAGTTTAAGGCCACCAGCGTGACAAGTTGGGCAGAGAAGTGCTTCAACCAAGCCTCGCACACAGGCTTCGTCCACCAAACGGTAGCCAGTTACGTTGTCGCTGGAAGGCTCTTCCTGATCTTCGGCATCTTCGGTGCTCCCGCCGCATTCGCCTGACTCAAAAAGGCTAATCTTTTGCTCAAAAGCGGTGAGCGTGTCAGTGTCACAAGACAAATCAGTGTCGGGTGCTCACGTTGCTGGGGCTGCGGTAGTTGCGAGGTTCAGTCGGTCAGGCAAAGCTCTCGAACAAACATCGGCGGCGGCGACGGCGACAACTTTTTTACGAACGTTTCGTCCTCGTGCTTTCGAAAACCGCAATCGCCGGCCGAACTTTTTCCGCGTGTGCGACTTCACGATAGCCGTAGTCTCTCCAAATTCGCCGAAACACTCACCGCAAAAGGTCCAAAGTGGCAAAATAGGCTTCAAACGAGGACTAACGTGCGGAGGTCCAGTCGGCGACAATGCAGCATACGGAAACCAATAGGAGGTCAGTTTACATTGCTCCAGCCACTAAGAGCTCGAGTACCATTTTCTTTCGCAAAAACACACAGATCTCGACCGAATTCCCGGGCTTTTACCACCACGCTTGCTTATCCTCAGACGACGATAACTATCGGAGGAGAAAGAAGAAGAAACGCGCTTTCAAACGAGGGTATGATCCTCTCGCTAGGCCTAGCGTGCGCGGAGCGGTTTCGACATAAAATACGTAAACGTTGCACAACTCTGCCGTGGCGCTCCATACCTCCGTTTCGTTTCGTGTCACCAGCACGCCGAATTTAATCGATAATGAGATAACTATGCAACGGATATGAATGATACTTCATAGAATTATTCTTTGCAAGTGAGTTAAGGGAAACACTGGTCTTGGAGCTTTTTTTCTTATTTTATGACCAAACCCAATGAAACTGCACAGGCTTGTTCAGCATTTTGTGCTGATTTCATATATCTGGTAATTTTCTCAGTCAGTAGAATTGTCCTCAAAATAATTAAAACTTGCCTGCCTTTGTTTGGAAAAACAATAGAAAAAAAAATGCTCAGCAAAATATTCGTCTTAACATATGGCTAGATTCTATGAAGTGTAGAGAATACAATGTTGGAAGCACTTTCAAGATAAACTCATTATTAGTGATTTTACCACACATTGAAATTCAGTGTTCAATGCATGGTTAACAAGTAATAAAGCAAAAGATCAAATAGAAAATTTTCTAGACTTGTATTAAAAAATCTGCTCTCAAAATTGTATGCTTCACACATTCAGCTACAGATTTCAGGAACGGTTATATTTCTATCTGCTCTGGATGCTGAGATATCCCTCCTGCAAATTTTTAACGAGTCAAAAAATTGTGTTTTGCGAAAACAATGTTTTAGAGTCAACTTCAATGCGCATTCAGCCCGTGTAGACATTATAAATTGATATATAATTCAAATATTCATCCATGAAATTAGAAGCCTGGTAGATTCAGAAGAACAACAGCCATTGCTATTTTCGAAAGAATGCATTTTTAGGAAGTTTTTGGCTCCAAAGACCCATGTCCCCCCTTAACTCATTAACAAATTTCCAAAAAATAACTTTTCTTTTTAAAAAAAAAATTAGTTTTTGCGGCTGTATCCTTCCTTAAGGACCACGAAAATTTTCAGCGTATTATACGACTTAAAAAGTCTTATAAACAATGCTTATTTGCATCGTAATTGAACCTTAATCACTGTCATTACTTCCATCAGACTCCTTGTCTGACGCCTCCTCCCAAAGGCAGTCGCCTTCAGTGCGGTCTTGTGCATCTGTCGTCTGTCGTCTTCTCATTAACAGTGCAGTGCACACGAACTTGACGAGCGCCTTTCTCGTGCACTGTCAATGTCGAAGACATGTCAAGTTACACCGGCGTTTGATCGGCGTTCCCAATCTGGCCCAACTGGAAATGTTTTGATTTCCGAACAGCCTGAACGTGGCGCGCTGGAAGGCTATCAGAAGCTCCTCGTAGCTTGCCGCAAGTTTCTGTGTCACCGACGTGCGCCGACGTAAGGAAAACCATGGCGCTTAAAGCAAGCAACCCAAGGTTGCTTCGCCTTAAAGTCACTTCGTGAGATGCCCTTTTCTTTCGCAAATTCCCTCGCCTTCTCTTGCAGCAGCTCGATGTTCACGGCGAGGTGCCGTTCAAAATGCTCTTTTACAAAGTCGCTGAGACTTGCGGCGACGTCGGCGAACACGCCATTCTTTGGTCCTCTGAAGCTTCTTCTCGTTCCATTGCTTGCAAACAGAGCTTGCTTTTGTCATCTCCATCCGCGGATGCTGCCTTCATTTACGGCGAATAGTTGTCCGGCAGCACTGTTGCCGATGTCTTCCGCAACCAGAATGTGCTTACTTTTTAAGGCGGCCGAGTATTGTTTTTGTGCTGACGGCCATTGCCTAGCCTGACTTAGCAATGAGTCGAACAACAAGGTGGCTGAGTTGGTGAGTTTTGGAAGCTTGGACGGATGGAAACGCCTCGGGCAGTGTGATTTTAATTATGATGATAGCTGTTTTGAACGCCGTATTGCTTCGAAATCAAAATAACGTCAAACTGCATTAGATCGCACTTGAGCAAAGCTGAAAATTGTTTGGACCCGCGTATAATACGAGCCGCAAATTTTACATGGCAAAATTTAAAAAAAAACCTTGTATTATATGCTGGTTCTTACAATATTCTCTCCAATTTCTGCAAGTCTGCCAACAATTCATCCTCGTCCCTGTGCTCTTTTACCGTCATGGAGATGCGCGCGTCGCTAGACTGCTGGCCAACCAGAACTTGCTTCCTGGCATCTTGCACACTGAGACCCAATTCCTCGTGCAACAAGGTCTTTTTGAGGAAGTATGCTGTTTTAAACACTCCCCTCATCTAGGTTCTCTCCTGCATCTGCTTCCAATTTTCAGCTGTGCTTGTTTGGCCCACAAAGGTTCTTCTAAAGGTGACCTTGAAGTCCTCCCTCATATTAAGGACTTTGACATGGTCTTGGAGCCAAAATCGAGCAGGTCTCTTCATGTGGAGCCTGGCGTTCTCCAGCAAGAAGCTGCCCGGCCAGCCGTGCAGGACTGCCCTAAAGTCAGTACTCTTCGGCCATGCCCCGGCCTCATACGACGCCCCTTCGCCGTCGAAGTCGTGAATAGCCTTATTGATGCTGGCATAACTTGGAACGTTTCTGGCTTCCTGTCGACAAGGTCAAGTGACCGTCGGTATTGTTCCAGTAGCACTTGCAATATCACGTGGTTTCCGTTGCTGTCTGCCTTCTTCAAGGGTTGTCGAGACGTCTTGGCATGCCTAGAGTTTTTGCCTTCAGCTAAGTGTCTAGGCTTGAAGACATCACAGAGAGTGTCCGCACGAACAATTCCTCCCCCCCCTCCCCCCCCTCCCCCCCCTACTTGAAGCAGCACGAACACTCACATTCTTGCTCTCGGTGCCTCACGAAAATGGTAGCCGTTGCGTCTCGCAGATGTTATACTGAGCATCCACATGCACGCGGTCTCGAGGCAACACAAAGGCCCTTTTCGTGGCAATACCTCACGAGAATAACACTACCCATACCGTTGGTTGAAAAGTTGGCGAGCGTCGTCGTCAGCGCAATCCAATGTCATTGGCTTTTAGGATCGATATACCGTGAAGGTATCGACGAATCTCACTTTTGATGTGTCAGAACTTTCTTCGTCTCCACACAAAATTGAAAAGGACTCTTTAATGGTGAATAATTTAAAAGAAAATGATTTAGCGTTCGCAGCGACCTCTCGCCTGGTGCGCTGCCATGTTCCTTTTTTTTTTCTTACTCTTCTTCAATGTTTCCTGCTTCGTTTTGGAGTTAGCTAACAGGGTGGGAGAAACTGATAAGACCCTTGCCGTTGTTACTGTTGGTTAAGGCTCTGTCTGAGTGTTTTGCTGATGTGTGTATTTTTTCTTAAAGTGCAGAACAATTGATGTGAAATGCCTTACAGCCCACCGCAAGAATGCTCAACTTGGCTCTATTAAGGTCTCATCTTGTTATGAGTATACAGTAGCCGACCGATTCTTCGGACCTCGCGGGACCCGGAAAATGGTCCGAAATAAAGAACAATCCGAAAAATCAGCTGGCCAGGAAAAAAGACATTTTATTAGGTCGAAACTGGCTGAAAATAGTTCATAATGTTACTTTGCATCATGCTACGCCTGCGTCCGATGACATCTGCTTGCATCTCGGCGAGCGTCATGTCTTCGCTATAAACGTCCGCCAAAAGTGCCCAAACTTTGGCGATGTCCGAGGTCGATGGTTATGCGGGGGCGGTGATGTCGCTGTCGGAGTCTGACCCACTTTCTGGCTGCTGAAGCACCTCACGCACGATGTCTTCATCAGTCAGCTCTGAGCACAAGTCTAGGTCCACGTCGACGAACTCGCTGAACGTGGTCGTATCCAAAATTTCCATTCCATCATTCCGCAGGTCAGAGAATAAACGATTGCCGGCATTGACTTCGGCGACGTTGTTCTCGGCCGAGTGGGTGTCTACCATAGCGTCACTCGCCACCGGCTCTTCGCCATGACAAAAGCCAGTGTGCTTGAAACAGTTCGCGATAATATTGGCCTGAACCGCTTTCCAAGCATCTGAGAGCGTGCTGACAGCAGAAAGGAGGGTCACGGAATACCCCTTCCCGTTGTCGAAACAAAGAACAGTGCGGCCAAGGAGGCGAGCCCTGTATAGAACCTTCAACTTTTTCATGACCCCCTGTTCCATCGGTTGTAGAACACTTGTCGTGTTCGGCGGCAAGAATTCAAGCCTAATAGCTTGCAGGTTGCTCACTGTTCCGTGAACTCCACAGTTGTCGACAAGAATTAGCACTCGTCGCGCTTGACGCTCGAACATTCAATCCAGGCGGCGGAGATAGTCTTCAAAAAAAGACTGAGTAATTCAAGCTTTAGAATTGCTTATATACCACACTGGTTGGTTCTTCACACCCTTGAAACATCTTGGGTTCTTCGACTTCCCAATGACCAGAAGCGGAAGCTTTTTGGTCCCTTGCGCGTTTGCGCCAACCATAACAGTGATTTGTTCCTTGCTGTGTTTCCCATCACGACACGAATCGCCGGAAAAGGACAGCGAGCGGTCCAGTAGCATCTTAAAGAACAGTCCAGTCTCATTGCAGTTGAAGACATTCTCGGGAGCGTAATCCCGCAGCAATGCCTTGAGCTTGTTCAACCGATAGTCGGCGACATCGTCCTGGTTGACGGCTCCGCTTTCCCCGCATATTTTCTTGAAAGAAAGTCTATGCCTCTTTTAGAATCCCCGATCCCATCCGTCAGTGAACTTGGAAGTTTTGAATGTCCATCTTGATAGCAAGCGTCTGCCTTCTCCTTCAGGATGGCCCCCGAAACTGGCAGATTTTTCGCGAACACTCCTTTCAACCACAGTTGAAGAGTCTCTTCCAATGCCGGGTGGTCGCCTTTCTGATCGTTCTTCTGGTTCTTGGAGTGAGAGTTCTGTAGAGCAGACAGTATCTTCACTTTGTTTTTTATGTAGTCCGATATCGTTTGCTTTGATAAGTTAAACTCTTTCACAACATCAACCTGAGCCCGTCGGTTCTCAATGAGTTTAACTATCGCAGCTTTCTTTTCAAGCGTCATAGTAGAATACTTTCCACGCCACTTTGAAGTTGACGGTTGAGCGGGCAGCGTTGGTGCCTAAACGCCTGAAGGTTACCTGAAGCTTATGACAGATCTCCAGAAAAGAACGGCCCCAACCAGGTCCGAACGCGAAATGAACAATGGATACGGGCGTCACGGGGACGGTGCGGGTACCCAGCAAGAAGATGACGTCTCGCCAAAAATAGGACGTGAAGTGTCACCGAGCGGTCAGGTTCAGTAACTGTACGCCGAACAATCCAAACCAAGCCAATCCAATCTGACTACAGCCAGCTGTCAAGCCAGTGTACAATCCAAAATGGCGGCTTCCGTGCTACCGCTCCGCGTTGAATACCCACAGCGCTGCTCGCGCGCGGCCGTTTGTCCGGAAACTTTGCTAACTGCGGGGGGGCTCCCACATTAAAAAGCCACAGCGCCGCTTGAGCGCTGCTGTTTTAGTCCGAATGATCTAACCTTCTGACTTTTATGCAGTCCGAAAAACTAGACTTGAATATACACTATTCCTATCGGGCAGGTCAAGGTTCCTCGTTGAAATCCGAAATACCCATCGAGCCCGAATTTTCAGCGTCCGAAAAAATCGTTGCCTACTGTATTTGTAAAAAAAGCTTTTGAAAATATGTAATCTAAATTACAAAAAAATGAAGCAGATTTCTGTTTTACTTTTTTTTAATTTATTCTCCAAGGTACATGCATATGTGTCTTTTTTGCAACTGACAAGAAGGGCACGGGCTCGTCAACATTCTTTTCGACTTCATACTCTGAAGCGTATATTTTTGCTTTTCGTAGCCGTTCTGCTGACCATTTCTCCTAAAAATCCTCTTCAGTATCTTAAAAGAAAAAATGTAAAGAACATTTGTTTGGTTTGAAAAATCTCTCAAGACTATTGAGCGGCAGCCTTGAGGGTACCTACCTTCTTTTGTTATGAAATGCGGGACTTGAGGTCGTTTGATGTAAAACAGCAGTCATATATGGATGTTTATTTTCTTATTCAACAACTTAAACTGGTTTCACATTGAAAATACAGTAGAACCTCGATACGTTTTGCAGGGGACGCGGAAAAAAAGACGCATCACCCGGGAAAAGGTAACACCGATAACGCTGTTGGTGGGGCTACAGATGTGACGGGAAGCAACCCTCACACTAGGATTTACTCCAGAATGACTTTTGGGTGTTCGGAGAACTTCCATGTTAGTAACCATATAGCTGGGCATTCTTTTTCGGCACAGTTGTTTAGAACTGGTAGTCAGCCCATACCGTATCTACCCGATTAAAGTGCGACCACGATTGCTACCTCGAAGGGATACTTTTCAAATTGCTCAGTGTTGAAAATAGAACCATGAATGTCGCACGAGGCTAATAGAGAAATAAAACAGTACCTTAATGTTGCTAGAAATTGTTTCCAGCACGATTTTTGACAACTAGCAATTAGCAGCGACCAAATTTTTCTCGGCGCTTGCTCCACTCCCGAAGTCGAAGTGGGCGTCGCACATAGCTTGCCGCGTTGCCATCACCTTCATCAAAACGTCCGACAAGAACTGAATCTGTTCAGATCCAAGAACGTGCTAGTCTCTAGCACACGTGCTAGTCTCTAGCACATTAAAACTTTGAAATCTTGAGCTGGTTGAGCTATCCTAAACAGACTCCAATTGTGCCATCGCTCGCTCGCTAGCCGCTATGTTTTCGAACAGATTTGGATTTGGATTCGAAAAGATAATTTGAAGAATCCAGCAGAGAGGCCGAGAGTCATGCGTTGCCAGAAGACCGAAAATCTGCCGCGCGCAGCCCATGAGCACAGGTTTGGGAGCGCCGAGGGATAGATTTTGGACGTAACAACCGGAAAATCAAACGTAACAGACGGTAATCTAGTACACGTATCTCTATGGAAGTTAAACGGGACCGTTGCTCGTGAACGTAACAGCCGGGAAAACGTATCAACAGCTGGGTGTTATGCATACCATTTTATTTTCCTTCTGAATTATTTTTACACTGCGTTCACATCCGGGGTCACCTGAGGTTAGCTTGTGCAATGGGTTTTATAGAAAGTGCTATCCTCAAAGGGTTTCGTGAATATGTTTCTAAGCAAACACCTGCATATGCACTGGCCAATATGTTAGAATTTTCTGCTACTTTATTGCTGCCGACACTGTAAGAATTACCTTGTACCCAAGCTTTATACTGCAACAAATACAGTAACATCAAAATTTCATTCTACATTTTACTTGTGAGACTGAGTGAAAAGAGAAAAAGATCCAGATTCTTGTCTTGTTGTGCCGTTCCCCTTCCACTCTCCAGGAATAGATGTCCATGGTAGCCCAACCCATCTACACTTGTCATTGATAGAGCCCTGCATATTCGCGGGTTGTCCGCAGATATCCGCAGTAAACTGGCGGATGTGGATAAAAATTAGACAAATTTTGGCGGGTTGCGGATCGAATGTGGATGTGAGGGACTGCGGATGCGGATATCCGCGGATCTGGATCTAAATTTTTGCCTCACCGGGCAGTTCATCGAAAAACCTGAGACGTTTCGTAACAAACTATTTGCGTCTCGCCTGGATTACAGCGGGAAAGGGGGGCATGGTTTGGTTAAGTGCGCCTTGGTGAATCGCGCGCTAGCTTTTAGCGGCTTGGTGAAGTGATGCGTTGTCGACAAAACGTCACAGGGGAATGTGCCCACAAAACTTACAGCGTCGATGAACCGTGTGTCCATGAAATATATGTCAATGGAAAGTTGTACACGAAACGTATTTCCACAAAATGCGTTTCGAAGGAACGATAGAGATTATAAGAAAGATCTGATTTTCACTGAAGATCGCTTCAGTTAGTGCATTGCCCCTCATCAAAAATGCTATCTATAGAAAAAGTAAAGAATGCAGGGCATTAATCGTCTTGAGAAAGCTACTGCATTGGCAGGGAAAGAGCAGAAGACTTTCTCCGGGCAGAGTGTTGCGGACTCCTAGGACAATCACATAACTGAGATAATTTTTTTCTTCGATGCGCTGTCTCGGGAAGGCTGATCGCTTTTAATATAAATACGATGAAACTGATAATGATAAAATGGCATCCCCTTTGAATGGTGACCCGAAGATTTCTTTTTACAAAGATGAGCAACAACTTAAAAAGTGATATTTGTATTTTTTTTTTTTTTTCATTCACGCTTGATGTTATGAAATACAATGAATGCCTGGATTCTGGCGGATGCGGTTTGGATACAGATACAAAATATGTGGATGCAGATCAGATACGGATACAATAATGTAAAAAGTTTGCAGATGCGGATATACAAAGTCTGCGGATGTGGATCGGATGCGGACAATCAAACTGTTATCCGTGCAGGGCTCTAGTCGTTGATTAATAAGAACCCCTCTTGTAAGCCTGGGATATGTGAGACATAAAGGGCTTGATATAGTGACTTATCCAAGTACTCCCACCCTTTGATCGTGCCGCTGGTGTTCCTATTAGTTAGTGGTCCACGCACTGCCATTTCTCTCAGGTGGAAGCTCCTGGATGCATGCGGCAAAAGTTTTGGTAGAGGGTTTTATGGTGCTTTCACAATGGAATCTCAAGCAAGATTTGCCTGAACATTTGAGATTGTGGCGACTCATCATCAGTTGCGAATGACGTGTATGATGGTGCGTATAGGGCTACTTGTGGAAATTTGTTATTGCATGCTCAACATGAACATTGTCCGAAATGATGTCTTGGCACAACTCTTAAGTCCATCGATGAGAGCAGGATAGGTCATGCTAGACATTTGCTCTTGGCCAACCGGTTGGGACTGTCAGCAACACACAATCATTTGCGACTCTCAGCGATATGCCGCTATTCTGGCCCACAGGCATCCCAGCACGCACGAGCTTAGCTGTACTTGTGCACTCAATATGAGTACATACATATCTAGCATGTTTAGTTAGTTCCCATTAACCTGCCCGAAACTGACATTTCAAAAAGTAGACACATGAAACTTTCAAGGCACAGTGTTACTTCCACTTTTTTGTCTAGGTAAACAATTCCATTGCCATTAGTGCTTCTTTTCGTCTAATTAACAAAATGTAAACTTCTGTCCTGCCCAGGCAGTAGACCGATGTTGGTTCAACAGTGGCCTAACATTGGCAAAGATCGGCCACAATATTGGAAGCGCTACCCGATCTAACGTTGGCCCAGTCATTGGTGCCAATGTTGGGCCATCGTTCCAGCCTATGTTGGCTCCATCATTGGTACCAATGTTGGGCCATTTCTAAACCATCGTTCCAGCCAATGGTTGTCCCACATTGGCTAAGACCGGCGTAATCTTGGACAATACTGGACGCACTACCCAATCCAATGTTGGGCCATTGCTCAACCATCATTCCAGCAAATGTTTGGCCATTGCTCATCCATCGTTTGAGCCAACTTTGGCCGTCATCGACACCAATAGTAGCCAATTATCCAACCACAATTCCAGACATTTGGCCACTGTTTGCTATGTATACTTACCACTGGTACTTTACCCCAACATTGACTATTCCGGTGATCCACAGCTATCTTATGGTTAGAAATTATTCCCATGACCTGGGTATTAGGCATAGTGCTCTGGATCTCCTCTACTCCAATACTTAGTCATTTTAAAGAATCGTGTACAGAAAAATTACTCTGCTTTGTACCATGCGCTACAGCTTGCAAATTACGAATTCAGAACCAATAGTTTTGCGAAAATTTTGTTTAACACTTCTAACAGCCAAAAAGAGGCTACAAAGACGGTACAAACAAGACGTCTCTTTATTTGTTTTGCTATTGCACAATTTCCTTTATTCTTTTGTTCAGAAGAAAGCTTGTTATGGGGAATAACTGTGAAATGGAAAAAACTTGGAAACCAAAGTGAAAAAATTATAAATTTATATTTTGGTAGTTCACACTTGCTTTAATGTTTCAAAGGAAACATATCAAAAAGTAGAAGCAAAACAAAAAAATGTAATAAAAAGTAATAGCGAAACAGCTCGAGTCCTATAGGGTGGCATTGATCCACGGTGCCCATGGAAATGGCACCGCAAAAATGCCACCCTACATGACTCGACCTAACAACCCCTTGAACTGGGGACATGGGCAGAAGCAGTTCCTGAAGTGGACCATCGCCCATCGTCACAATGATTCTACGCTTTCTGCCGCCACCCCGGTCACCCGATCCCAGTAGCCACCTTCCAATGATGGCCTGCGATATCTTGTCATCTTTGTTGATTTTCGCACAGATGGATTGCCCCATCTTTCTCCGAATGTGCTTTTCCGGGTTCAGAAAAATGATAAAGACAATTTTTATTATCATGGAAGCCTTTTCATTGCCATTTGAATCAGCAAAAAGAAGGTGAGAGAGGATGAAACGGACCCACCGCTGGCGAGGGAGGGCTGGGTTTCCTTCTCCCCTCACCAGCGTTGCAGTTTCCTCCTCCCCCACCATCCTTCCTCTTGCCCTACCTTCTTGAGTTGGCACCGACAAGAGTAGATGGCCAGTTCGCTAAATTCAAAGAATAGTGCTTGTACGAAGCATGAAAGCTGAATGAATACACAGTGACTCACTGGTTGGATTGTGTTTTTTTTTTCTGTAAAAGCATTCTGACCGGAAAGGCTAAAGTATGTTGTTACATGATTCAGAAAGGTTAAGGGGACACTGAATTATTTTTTTTTTTAAACAGGCTGATTATGATTTGCACACCACTAGATGTATTTTCAACCGAAAAGAAAATTCATTGGAGCAATACAGTAGAACCTCGTTGATACGTTTCGAAAAAAATGTGAGGAAAAAAACATACGATCCGGGAAAACGTATGATCCGAACTTGACATTTCTAGGCATTAGGAAAAAAACAAAAGTCGCGAGTGCAGCTGAAAGAGATTTAATACAAGAACCTCACCTCCCGAAAACATCTGTCAGCTTCTGCTGGCGCGCACCTTGACCTTTTGGCAGGAAGAGTTCCGTTTGCAGCGTTTTCAGGCCTCCCTCGGCTGCAGGGTTATCTTTCGTGGCAAAGTAGCTCCGCAGCACATCCAGTGCAGCGATTGCCTGAGTGAAAGTAGCTCTTGGAGGAGTTTCTGGCTCATCCTCATCCTTGTTGTCGTTGTGCTCGTCTCTGGTAACTTGACCCTGTCGCAACTCCGCCACGATGTCAGCAACGGTTTGAGGGTTGCACGTTGGGACGTCGTCGTCCACAGCGACAAAATTGCTGAACGCCAGCTCTGCGCCGGTGGACCGGGGCTCCTCGTCCATGTCATCATCTTCAGTCTCGCAAGGGTCGGGGTCCTCCACTCCTGGCGAACGCCGAAACCCACACTTCCTAAAACAGTTCTTGACTGTTTCGCTGGTCACGCTTTCCCACGATGCATTCAGGTAATGCATTGCATCAAGCAACGTGAGCTTGCCGGGGACACGCGAGCCAAGAAGCGTCGCACGATGCACTTCCTGTACAGGTGCTTCACGTTCTTGATGATCCCGGCGTCCAGAGGCTGCAGGTGACTCGTCGTGTTCGCAGGCAAGAAGACGACACGGAGGTTGCGCAGGAACGACGTGTCCTTCGGATGAGCTGAACAGTTATCCAAAAACAGAAGCCCCTTCCGGTGTTTGCACCCCAGTCGGCCGTCGAGGTACCGCAGAAACACTTCGAAGAGGCTGCTGGTCATCGAAGCCTTGGTGTTGTGCTTATATACACAAGGAAGCCGAGCGAGGTTTTTCAGGCATGTCGGGTTCTTCCATTTCCAGATCATCCACAGCTTGGTCATTTCCGTGCCATCTTCATTGCAGCAAAGCAGCATGGTTACTTGATCCTTGTTGACCTTCCCGCTGTGGCACGACTCCCCCTTCAAATTCAGGGACTTCGTGGGTTGCACCTTGAAAAAGAGGCCAAGTTCATCGGCGTTGTAGACGTCGCGCGGGGCGTAGGCATTCACAATGCCTGGAAGCAATGAAATCCAGTTTTCAATATCCGCCGGATTCATGCTGGTTGCTTTGCCATTCAGTTGGCGGTACGAGATGCCATGGCGAAGCCGAATTCGGTCCATCCAGCCGTTCGAAGCTGCGAAGTCCTCGATACCCATGATGTCTGCTATCTCCATGGCCTTTTCCCGCAGAATGTTGCCATCGAAGCTCACACCAGATGCCCGTGCTTGCTTAAACCACTTAAGCAGCGCATTTTCCAACTCCGTGCTTTGCTCCGCAAGCCTGCTTCATCGCTGCACCGAAGACCAGGGCGTTTTCTTCTATTTGCTTTCGCTTCGACGCGACCGTGTTGACCCTCGACGCAGGCAGTCCGAGGTCCTTGGCGATGTCAATTCTTTTCCGTTTAGGGTCCCGGTCGACAAGTGCCAGGTCCCTCAAAGTCAAAGGTTTCCGCTTGCGCGATGCTATCGCCAGTTCTCGGGCACGGGTACGGAAAGAAGCTAGGCTGACGTGCACCACGGCACTGCAACAGAGTAATGCCGGAATGCCGACCTCGCGAAATGTCAAACAAAAAAGTCGTCGGGTTCGTTCATTTACTACCACCCGTACCTGGCTCAAGAGTTACTCTTTGGGAAGCGTTTATCATCCTCACAGTCGCGTAGCCAGTTTAAATGGTGTCTTCAAGCATTTGGTGAAGTAACCGAGAGTGACTCTTAGTCATGTGTCTATCATGAAAACGACTAAAAATCAAGAAGCGAACGCAAACACATCGACATCAAGAACGTTCGGCATGCGGTGCGTGCGGCGACAACCGTTCTGCCCGAAGATCGGGAGCTCATTGCCCAGAAAACGTATAATCCGATCGGTTTGGCGAAACTTTGGACATACTTCCCGGGAAATCGTATTACCCAGAAACATATAAACCAGTCGTAACTCTATGGGACATTTTTTAAGCCCTCGATTGTGAACGTATGAGACGGGAAATCGTATGAACCGAGATCGTATTAGCGAGGTTCTACTGTATTATTGCCTTGAGCCTTATTTGAGTTTTTCCTAGCATGGTGGCTGTTAGGCAGATTAAGGGCCCTTTTTTAGGAGAACTCGAATAACTCTCACACCTTTAATAATGCTCAAATTTTCTTTTTTGGGGTCAATATATCTTGTGTTATCTGGACTGTAATCAGGCTGTTTTAAAAAGGAGTTTTTCTTTTCTTTGCAGTGCCCATTTAATGAAAGACAGAAATCCAACACGATATGTGCCCTACACCAGATAGCATTCTTTGCACTAACAATGCTTCACATTGCTGAAGTGACGGTGAGGCAAGATGCTCAATAAAAGCCACCGTAAGCCACATTTGCACTACAGAAACAAAATGGTAGATATCCACATAATCACTAGAGACATTCGAAAGTACAATGTGTCCTCCTCACAAATGCTAAAGTGAAATCTCATTAACTAAAGTCCTCTTAGTTCGAACTTTGCATGTTGCTAAATAAGAACTTTTTAAAAACATTTTACAGTGAGTGCTACATCAGAATGCTCACTGCAGAGCATGCATGCATGCCAACTTCTTTGGGTGCATGACCACATGTTGTACTTATGTACAGCTAACCTCCAAGAAAGGAGTTAAGAAATAGTTAGGCTTTGTGCACAATTTTACAGAAAAAAAAAATTTATGATGTGTAATAACACAGAATGTAAAATAAAAAAAAAAGCCAGTAAATACCAAGGCTGCCGCCACAGCCTCGTCCTGCACGGCTTCCTCCGCCGCCATTAATTCTTCCAGAGTTGTAGCTGGTAGCCTTGAGAGAACCACCGGGCGAGCAACAGCCTCTGGTGCTGGTGCAGCCCGTGCTCCTAGTGCCTCCAGCTGTCCCAGTCTGTCGTCATGCACCTCAGTGACGACCTTGAGCTGCGAAAGCTCATTTAAGATGTCCCTGTTCTGCTGTCGCACCCCCAGCAGCAGATGGAGCAGTCGTAGTTGGACACCTGAAACACAAGCAAGCGCATGCAATGAATAAGATAACTTGGTTTTTCATATTTTTACCTCACTTGACACGTATGTAGAGGTACACTGGAAGGGGCCATCCATCTTTCAGACCAAAAGGAGAACAGATCAAAGCATGCATAACTAGCTCGAAAGAGCTCGGAAGTTGTTGCATGGGGGGGGGGGGCGGGTAGCAAGGAACTGCCACACAATGCCCCCCCCCAACCCGCACCCTTCACGTTTCAACAAATTAATGAAACCCAAGGTTTTCCTTTACTTGCTGCAACGCAAAGATAGCCCTAGTGCTTCTGGGAGGCGATGTGGACCTTGATATCAGTGTTACCGCCGTGAGCTAGGCTGATATCACAGGTGCGGGTTAAACAGGATCACAAACTTGTCACGTTCCACTGACGACACGAGCCATGCAAATTTAGTTGTATACGACTTTAAGAATACTTGAAGGTACCTCTTTTCCCCTTTAGCAAGTGACACTCCCCAATCTGACGCCGAATATCAATGAATGGAACTCCAGCACAAAACAAACAGTTCGATCTAGGCTAGGACTAAGCCGCCTACTCACCGAGTCCTCGCACGCCTAATACGCATGGCCGCACGAAATGAATATAGTTAATTATTACACCCGATACACCTTTCTGTGTTAGGCGGTAGCCAGCACCACCTAGCCGTGCTAGCCTGTTGGCAATGGCAATGCGGCTATACGGCATTAAACGAGGCTCTGGCCGATAACGCCAGGTCCGTGCAGCTGCCACAACTAGAAAAAAGAAAAACTAATGTTGCGGTTGTTTTTTTGGGAGGTTTGAGGTTGCATTTGCACAGTCGGAAGATGTGACCCAAATTTGAAAGTCTCCTGCACAATCCGGGATAGTTAGCAGGTATGTTGTTGCACCAATGATGGCGCCATATGTGAGCTGCGGCTTCGACCAAGCGGTTTGCTACGTTTTTTTTTGCTGTGCTCTGAAATAGGGGTTACAAGGTTTTTTTTTGTTACAATTTCTTCCAGAACTATACACCATCGGAATTTGATTAGGAGCAAAGAACCATTTTTGTGGAGAGTGTGATCGCACTCTGTTCAGTGGCATATTAATACAGTCCACTTTACAACTGAGAAGCTTTACCTTAGCCGAGTTTTTTTAGTTTCAAGCAGTCGTTGAGGGGGCCGTATAAAAAAGCACTGCAACCTTTGCACTCTTGAGCCCTAAATGTTCGTAAACAGACTCACAACTTGCCACCATGTCCTCCTCCCCATCCTCACGACTGGAGCTTTCCTCGTCCCAGTTGTCCTTTTGGGACTGCGGCCTGGGGTTGCATGCTGCAGCCTCACCACTAGCACTCTCCTTGTCCTTTCGAGGCTGTGAACGGGGGTTGCGCATTGCGGCCTCAGCACTAGCCTCTTGTCCTTTTGGGGCTGCAAATGGGGGTTGTGTGTTGTGGCCTTCTTTCTTGATAACGAGCTTGATGAAGCTGCAGTGTTAGTTCAAAGAAAACAAGGTTTGACAATGCCATTTTTCGTCGGAATGTCATGACAGCGGGTATCCACTTAATGCACAAATGCAATTTAGTGTCTTTTTTTTTTTTTGAAACTTGATAGATGTGGTGGAAGGGCACCCAAAAGCTAACTCTAAAACATTTCGCTAGAGAGAGAGAAAAAAGAAAAAACGATTGATATGTCACGTAGGCAGAACAGTCAATATCAAATGTTCTTACTCTCTTGAAGGAGTCCTCTCTCTAATAGACCTATTGTGGTCTAACTTATGTTCTTCGACCCACACTCCAGGAATTCTGGAAACTTGGTTCCGCCATGTGTGTCCCCTGGCTGCTCCCCTCCTTCAGATCGCATTACCCCGCCACTGACGCCTTCTTAATCTTCGTTATTTAGTTACAATTACCATTTTGCGTAGTATGGCTCATTTTGTTGTTTAGGGATATATCTATTTCGTCCTGCATACCCTAAAATCCCGTAAGGGCGCCTTTTCCTCGTGGGATTGCCCGTCCCGTTTTTCTGGCTAAATATCTAAAACAAAAATTCCGAAATATTGCCCAACCCCTTTCCCCGTCGGACATCAGGCAATGTCCGACAAGCGGATCAGTCGGGTTAATAGGTTAATGGTTCCCCAGCACCAATCAAAATCTAACGCTTTATGAAAGCTATGGATTGTGCAAGACAACGAAAATATGGAGGACCAAAGGTTTTGCATACCATAGCACTAAGATTATGGAAGCATCTGACTGAACATCTATCACTTTGTTGAATTTCCACGCGTGTGAAATGATACAACATAACCTTTAGTAAGAATAAACAACAAAGAACATCAAGTGTTTAATAAGGAGGGCTCAGCTGAGCTAGAAACGGGCTTGTGTCGTCCAGATAGATGCTTCGAGTTCAGTACCTTATTGCCAGTCCTGGACCTAAGACATAACTGAGGTTCTGCATTTTCAGTTTCAAGCGATAAAACCCAATAAAGTGTGGTGAAGTAAGTTTAGAACATTTGATTTTAAACCAAAATGGCCAGTACTTTACACAATTATAGGAGCATGTGACCGAGTGGTGACCGAGTAGACAAAGTATAGAAGCATGTGATTGAGTAGTCAACTATCTTATCTCCGGGACTTCGAACTATTCTGTTGGAAGCACACTTTAGGAAGATTTGGGTTTGTTGTGGATGAGATCTGTGTCCCTTTCGTGATTCAGTCTTTGTCCGTCAAGTTCGCTGTGGTCGTATAGAGGCCAGATTTGGTCTCTATTTGCTTTCACTTTTACTTCTGGGAGGAATGGAATGTCAGTCTGTTCCTATTGTTGGGGGCATAAAAAAAAAACTCAAAGCTGCTTAAACAGCCTCTCAAGCTTCTGTCTGCTTAGAGGAAATTAGCTTTGATA
This sequence comes from Ixodes scapularis, assembly GCF_016920785.2. Taxonomy (NCBI): domain Eukaryota; kingdom Metazoa; phylum Arthropoda; class Arachnida; order Ixodida; family Ixodidae; genus Ixodes; species Ixodes scapularis. Next base: position 63,042,490 of record NW_024609879.1, on the reverse strand, counting down.
GTCTTCCAAATGTGAGAAACAAAAAAGCTTGCTAAGAATTACATTTGCGAATTTCGCGATTTAGAGTTTGTCGTCACGGCACACGTTTAACCAAGGTTACGTTTGCCATGTCCGCAAGTGTTGCCACTTCATGAATAACTCGGATATGAATCTAATCTACTGCATTTTCAACAAACCTGCTTGAAAAAAGGCAGTAAGCTTTCGACTCTAAAAATATTCATGAATAAAAACAGAAAATTTTATTTTCACAATAACAACTGAAAAAAGTGTGCCGATTCCAGAAAAATAAAAATTGAAACTGCAGAAAATTAGGCAACTATTATGAGTCATATTGATTCATAATCTCGGGTTACTACTTTCATCTTGCTTACATGAAACCACGGTATCTTATGCTTCGTTAGATTAATATCATAATTTGTATGACTTTTTTATATGCCGCAAAGAATAGCAGAAGACGTAAGGACCATGCACTTGTTGCACAATTGTGTCAAGACAGCTCGTCGTCTCGAAATGCCTTGTATTAAGATCTGTGCGCCCTTCACAATATATGGCTTCTTGTTGTCTTGTGTGCCGTATTGTACGCGACCTGTGCTGCCGATGACGGCGACAGGAATGGCTTCATCAGCCATGGTTGACAGGAGTAGCCGCTGTCACCAAGCAGCAGGCCGTCGTGGTCTCCACTGGCCAGCTTGACTGCCAAGGTGCTCTCAGTGAAGATCCGAGAGTCGTGGGTGCTTCCAGGCCATCTTGTTACCACATTGCGAATGCGAGAAGTGGCATCAACAACCACCTGTATGTTGATAGAATGGTACCCATGGCGGTTGACGTTCGCCTCCTCGTGCACATGGGGTGCACATGGGGTGTCGAACATAAGTACTGTCAATAGCACCCATGACCAAAGGAAAGCCGGCCATATTGTAGAACCTCTACTGCAAGGCTGCCCCCTCCGCTGCGTCGGGCCATCTACGTCGTTGATCCCTTCAGCAATTAAACCACATATAGCAAACTTACTGCTACAATGCTCATGAACACCTTTTTAATGAGGAATGCTAAGGACTTTGGCTGTGCCCTTCAAGTATGTGGTAGCAGTAAAGTGCCTCAGTAGCACCTATTCAATAGAGAAGTTTGCATGTTTTATAGGGTCGCTTTTATTATTATTCTTCAGTTACCAAGACCTATAAAGTGATTGTCATTCGGTGCAAGCCCTTACCAAAAAGTGCAAACAGGTCGCTTTCTGAGGTCTTTCGAGAAAAGGGTGCGTGGCTCTTTCTAGTCGGGCGAAGTAGGCCGTTTACGGCCGTAATTATTTTTTTCTATTGAAGGGGGAAGGGGGGATGTAGTTTTGAGCAGGTAGAATAATTTACTGCCATAAAGAGGCAATCTGCAGAACATCCTTATTGCCAGCAATTAAGATATATTTTTAGTGTATTTGCTTCCTTTTAATACAGCTGGCATACTACTGCTAAAAGGGAAAAAAAGGAACCTTACCCTATAAAGTCTTGTGCTCGACGAGCCAGCGCTACCGTGACCCGCCTCACAGCCCGTGAAGCACTTGACACATGCACGCGGACATAGTCGCCTGTAGTGATCAGAAAGTTCCTTGTTGCATAAAACTGCAAGGCGATGATCACTTGCTGCTCTGCAGGGAGGGCGTGGTTGCGACGTGTAGTGCGCTCCACATCCAGACGCAGTGTGCTGGCGAGAAGCATTATGGCCGCACCTCAAAATCAAAACCGTTACTGCAGCCCATCCTCATTGAAATCCTTAAAGGGGCGTGGTCCCGCAGTACACGTCGTCTCATTATTGCCACTGCGTTGTGCGCGTATGTGCGGTCGCTTCTGTGTTGATGATTCCTTGCATTGGACATTCTGCGTGGTAGCCAAGTCGGAATTTGGTCCGCAAATCTTATCAGTCAGTTCGTGGTCGGTCGGAGGGTTGGTTGGGGGGTCAGTCGGTCAAGGGGCAGAATATACAAAGAGGGGAACTCAGATGATAACCGAGAGCGAAAAACGCGTTTTGCGAGCAACCAGGTGAAACCGGTTGTACAAACAAACGTGCACGCAACACGGCACGCACGGCATTGCCAGACTGGGAAGCGATGGTCGACGCAGTCGCTTGCAAAACACGATAACAGCAAACTGCAAAACACTTCAACTAGGTGTTTTGTCTACGCTTCCACTCTTTGTGAAAAAGAATTTGGATGCAAAAAAGAAAATATTCTTTTTCTTTTCAATTGAACAAATGTTTCTTGCAAGTTAAAACTAGATTCAGCCAAAAACAGTTCCCATGAAGTGAATGTTGTATCACGAAAAAGAAAAAGAACAATTTTTTTTTTGCTCAGCACAAAGTGACGCAGGCTGCGGCCCAATAATAAAGGACGGATTTGTTTTATGTCCAGCCATTGACGTTTTGTAGTAGGTACAAGTAGGTACTTTTTGTACTTACTAGGGAGTGTGGCTAACGCTAACCACGGTTAGCATTTCTAGCAAACGGGCCCAGATGGCTCTTCTCAAAAGCTTCTGCAAATTGACTGAGGCAGTCTTTTTTTTGTATCCTGCACCACTTGAATCCAGTTTGCATCACAGCAGTTTAGCTGCTCGCATATGTTGTGCAGTACACAACGAGAATGAATAATGTCATTAGCATTGTGAATGTCTCAAAGTTTTGTAGAAAATGAAAACGTGCCTTGAGTCGGCCAAATGCGTTTTCAACCACAAGTCTAGCACTTGACAGGCGATAGTTGAAGACCTTTGAAAAAGACCCAGCCTTGCCAGGGTGGGTAAGGCGTCATGATACCGGGCTTCAAGGGAAAGGCCTGGTCTGCAAGCAAGACAGGGCCGACATGAACACCTTGAAGAATTTTTGCTTCTCTACTAAACAAGTCACTGGCCAGTACACTAGGCAGGTGGGAACGGCAGAAAGTGGCATCATCATGGTTCCTTCCGGGCGATCCTACATTTGTGTATAAAAACTTATATCTGTGATCAACAACGGCCTGCAGGATTCTACTGTACCAGCCGTTGTATTTATTGTATTGTGAGGCATGGTCTGTCGGCAGACTTGCCTTTATCTGACATATGCTCAGTGCATCCATGCCCTGAGGGAACTGGTAACGGTAGCGACTTGGCACAGGTGCTCCGCAAATCCCTACTTTTGGGCTCCAGATAAACGAATTGCAGAGTGACTAGCGCTCTTGTGTGAGAAGCAAGAAGTTGACAATTTCTGTCAAAAGCATCTCTTATCTCTGGAGCTGCTTGCTCGCGGAAAACATGTTAAGCAGTCGGGCTTGGTGGCAGCGTCAGCAAGCCTCTTGCGTACATGCTCATACGATGCTGAAGAATATTGAATGGCTGTTAGATGTTGCTTCATAAAGGCCGTAAGAACATGCAATGGTTATACACCATGCTCAAATTTAGCATTATATATCTGGTACCAAGAAATGCCCCCACCTGAAAGTGCCTACAGCAAACATTATATTGCCCCGAGCTCAGCTGAATCAGCATGCACCTGTCGTCCATGCTGGTGGCCGGGGCTCGAAGCTTGACACCTGCTATCGTTTGGCCTCTTCCCATTAGTGTAATGTTCTAGCTAAATCGAGAATCTTACCATTTCGGAATGTTTGAGGACCGAACTTTCTAGACCAATTCTCCCACAAGGCAATGCAGTTACAAAAGGGACTTTACGTGGCTGCATAGGGCCGCCGCCGTCAAAAGATGTACGGGTTCTTTGTTACATTTTTATTTTGTAGGCACAAGTTTGCCTTATTAAAGCTTTATTTTATGTATTATCAAAACTGTTCATTGATTCATTCATGAAAACAATTGCATGGGTTTGGTAAAAAAGACATGCTCACCAGTTTGCATCTTTGCTGATACAGACTTGATTCAAGATAAAATATTAGCCACACAGCTACCGATAACACTTAGTGGGAATTAAAAAATTTATGATTAAATACTCACCAAACCGTCTGATGGGAATACATCACACTCGGCGCCACCCGGACGTCGGCCGCTGACCATTTCTGATCAAGAATTGAATCTTTCCGGTGTTCCTGCCATTCGGCCAATAGCACATGTCACCGTCCAACCAGCTCTCATGTAAGAGTGCCACGCCATTCTCCTCATCCAGAATTTTCACAATAATAGATGGCTTCTCAGACAAAGATCAAATTTTTCATTTTGAGACATCTACTATGACGTGCTATCTCGAGCAATAGGAGTGTGAGCACCGGTTTAAACTTCAGTGTTCGAACTAGTTCACAAATCGAGAAATAATTAGGATTGTGAGGACCATAATTGTAGCAGAAGGCCGGACCCGGTGTTGGCGCTCATATTGTGTGTGGGCGTAGCTATCGTGAGCACTATGAAAGGAAACAGTTAATCTGGTTTCTTGCTATAGATTAACTGTTGAAGTTGCTGCAAGTTGTTTCAGTAGTCATACCATTCTCACAAAACAAGCAACACTTGAATATTTAGACTGCGAATGCATCATTTCATTCCGTCAAACGATCAGTCGCTCACATTCATCTTCAAACCTGTTTTCTTTTGTAAGGTCTGCATGTGCCAACCCAGCTGGGAAATCTTTCTTTTCTGTCTATACACCATTTTTTTGCCTAAAACCAACAAGGTTTCTTTTTGTTAAATGCTATAGTAGCAGCAAAGACTCTCCAGGAGACTGCCCAAACGCGCTTTGGCATCTTTTCTTTTGTTTACGTTTACTAGGTAAAGCATTAAGAAGCACAAACTTTTTCTCCTTAGGTTAGAGCCCCGAACACACACTTTTCTCGGCACAGAGTTTTGATGACACAAAGTGAATTCTAGGAGAAAGACTGCAAAACAGGCGATGGCTAGTTCGTGGTAACACACAATAGAGACAACACTCGATCCGGAATTTTGCCCGAATTGCAATCCTCACAATCTTTATTATCTCTCGGTTCGTCAACTGACTCAAAGACTGGAGCCCAGAGGTCAAGTCCTAGTCCCTGTTCGGACCAAAATGCCTTTATGAATTGCCAGAATTACCAAACAACAGTGCCAGGCAATGAGGTACCAACCGTTTGCTCGCTGTAGCCTATCAAAAAATGCAAAATCCAAATTCATGCAGTACATTTAAAACAGCGAGCATAGAATGTATATCATCCTTACCGTGGGTGTCGTTCATTACTTGGCATTGTACCATTGTTAAGTGGCCCTTTATGTTCGATCAGCAACTAAGACCTTGCAACGACGAGCTATTGCGCGTGCAAGTTCTCAATAAAAATGGTGACCGGCAAAACACCAACTTTCATGAACTGGCACTAGTTTCGTATCTCAAAATAAAATTCTTAAACCCTGTTTTAGTTATGTGTCTACAAATTAAAAAGAGTAAGAGGTTTATGATTGCCGAAATTTTAAATATTTAACATATTTTGTGCAGCTAGCCAAATACGAAAATAAAGTGCGTTTTCATATCCTCGTCCAATCTCCCTAGAATATCTGGTGGGTACATGAGACCAATTCCATGAGACGATGTACCGATAAGAATCTCCTAGGGACATACCAGGGATGTCATATCCTGAGCAGTAGATTGGGAGATTCTAGGGATATCCTGGGGATATTGTGTGTTGTCTGGGCAGACTGCACTTGCCAGAATAGAATGGTGCAGCTGCTACCCTGAGGTTCCTGCACCTTTGCTTAGAATGTTTCTTCTTTGCCTCCAGCTCTTTGATATCGGCTATGATTCTGAGCTGCTGAACACACTGCTGCTAAAGTGAGGCTTGGTGAACGATAAACACGGTTTGCTGCGGGCCACTCAAAGTTGGCGGGGCCTACTCTGCTGTGTGCCAGAGTTGATACAGGCCATATGTAAAACATGGTGATAAAAAGTTGAAGAAAGTCTTTGTCTTCGAACACATAGGCACAACTTACACAAAGTGAACACACAAAAAGCTAGTCCACATCGCCATCATTGTGCTGCTGCAACAGGGGGCTCTGGAAGTTTGACAAAATCGTGCAGATTGCGCACATCTCATTCGTTGCTGGACCAAGTGAGAGAAAGATAACCCGATCAAAATGTGAAAGCTCTTAATCCGCTGAATTCGCCTCTTCATATGAATGTGCAGTGATGCAATGCTCTTTGTTTCTTTGACTTGGGTCTCCGTGAATGTCCCCTGCTGAAGGAACTGAGGGATGTTGAGCCTAACATTTATCTCCTCCAGGAGGTTCGAAATTAGAAACCCCTTATCGGACATGACCATTCCTTCTCGTCAAAGGGGAGCTTTAGCAATCCATTCTGCCAGATGCATTCCCTGTCTGACGTGGACCATGAAAACAGCTGCGACAAAAATGCCACGGTTCCGTCTGGAAATAACCCTATCAATTCCTTGAAGGTTTTTGTCGACTTGCGCGGCGAAAAGCTGACCGACTGAAGCGTGAGGGTGCTGGGAACTTAACACTTGACCTCCGTTTCATCAAGGATCATCCTTGATGTGGGGTACTTTTCTCTAAAAGCAGGTGGTATGGCCTTGTCTGCCTCCTGCCGTGTGAAGCACGGTGGAAAGTGTCCCAGGTGCTGATAACAAGGAGTTGACCCATGTTATGCAGAGCCCTTGACACTGGGGGTAGAAATCCCTAGCTGGAAGGCCAAGTCCTTCTCGAGGAGGCCAAGCCGAAGGCGAACCAGTACTAGGAGAGCTCGTCATGGTCTTCCTTGTTTTCTACCTTGCGAGTAGGAGGTCAACAGCATTTTGATGTTTTCTTCATTGCCGCCCGGATCTAGATGCTGTAGCAGAAAATAATACACATCGTTGTCTGGCAGTCATGTGTAGAACTGCACGTCATCAGGCCTGTCCTTGAGGGTGGGACACTCCCAGAAAAAAAAAATTCTGCAAAAAAAGTTGAGTTTTGAGGATATATTACCTCATAAAATTGGTTCACAGGGCTGAAACTTTGCATTCCCTCCTTCTGTATGGTTAGAAGCACCTCCTGCAAATGTCATGTGGATTGAGTGAGCGGTTCAAAAGTTAACATTCCCAGGTAGTGCCCCCCCCCCCCCCCCCCCCCCTCCCCCTGAAGCAGTTTATTGAGAACTTCCAACTTGTTTTTTGTTCTAGTTTCTGGTTGGAGTCTTGCAGAAGTTCCATGTGCCTCATCAATTTGTGAACTTCATTTTTGGTTTCTGCCAGCTCTTCTCGAGCCCTCTGAAGGTCGCACATCAGCCTACTCACTTGTGCAGCTGGCTCAGCGACTCATGCTTGAAGCTGTTTAGCTAGGAAGGATACTTTTAAGTGATAGGGGCTGGTTTGCAGAAGCTGCTGCACTATTGGCTTCATCATCTGGGATCGCGGCTGGCGTATCGACAAGGTTAGCCGGTGGTACAGGATTGTGCCTGTTAAAGTTCCTTCTTGGCATTTTACAGGCTGAGATCTTGAATTCGCTGGGGACAATCCTTTCCTTTAGAAATTTCCTTCCATTTACATAGCCAGGCACAAAGTCTTCTTTCTTGAAGTGTAGTAGACACACCTTTGTTGACTCTGTCACATTAAAATGTTTCCCCGCATCTCTTCTTATCGCGACTATCCACATCTTAAGCAACTCATTGTCTTTCGGAAAATGGAACTAGGAAACTTGGAAGCGGAATTATTGTTGAAAATGATGTGATATGTAACTATAATGCTGCAGGTGCAGCTCTACAAAACATTAATTCTCTGCTAGCCTTCTCCAAACTCGTGAGTCTATTGAGCTAGAGAGATATCTGACTTGATCGGCTTCAACATATTACCTAGTGTTTTCTCTGTCCTATTCATTTTGCCACAAGAAGCAGGCTGCTGAAACCACTTTAAGAAAGTCGCATTTTCTATTTAGCCCACATGCCCAGGCAGCACAAAGATATTGGACAAATATCGGTCAAAATTTTAAGAAATAACGGGCCCATGATGATTTTCACTTCGGCTCCAGATCAGTCCAATAACTTGAACCGATCACAGTGAAAGTTTTGTGAACGATATCGTTGGCCGTTTTCTGGTCGTCTTTTGAACCGTTTACAGCCGTCTTTCGGATTGTCTTGTGGCCGTTATCGTTCAGCCATTTTGGGATCGAAGCGGCCATTGTTGAAATACTTAAGAATGTGAATGACTACGGCATCAAATGTGAAACTCTTTATTTTCAACTGTTTACGGACGCATTTCAGGGGAATCAGATGTCGGACCACCTTTGGCTTGGACAAGGGGATTCGGAGGGGCTTCCGCAAGAGGCTGAGGGGGAACAGAGGCTGGAAGCGTGGACAGGGTGGGTGGGAGTATGGTGGCTGGAAGCGTGGAGGGGGCTGGTGGAAGTATGAGGGCCGGAAGCGTGGAGGGGGCGGGTGGGAGTACGGGGGCCGGAAGCGTGGAGGGGGCGGGTGGAAGTACGGGGGCCAGAAGCATGAAGGGGATCCCATGTAGAAATGCTTCCAGTCCAGGCTGTGTTATGGAACAGGAAATCGACTACAGCTGGAGCTGGAAATCTATTTTACCAGCCGGATTCCAGGCTGTTTCCACCCAGAAATGGACAAACTTCTTTCTGGAAATTAGATTTTTCCTCCTCTAGCTGGGAAACTTCCAGGTGGATCATGTACTTCCAAGCTGGAATTTCTTATTTCCAGCATGAGCAGCATCCATTTCCAGCTGTAAACAGAATTTCCAGCTGGTGCTGTATAAATTAGCCGAAAATGCGGCTGTAAATCTTCATTTCCAACTGGAAGCTGCAGCTTTTTTTATGTGGGGTTGCTAGCACTCCCAACATGGTGAGAACTGCAGGCTCCACCATCCGTGTGTTGGCCACTCTGAAGGCCTTCAGAGTGGGAACTGCCAACCAGGGTACGATGGAGGTTGGAGAAGGATCTGCCTTTGGGGCGGCCCACAGCTGCCGGCCTTCTTCCCTATTGGGCGCAGATGCCAGCCACTTTGACAGAGCTCTTTCTATGTCCTGTGTTGTGTTCGGTGGCTCTTGCTTCTTGTTTTTGTCCCCTCCTCTCAGGTGGTGGAAACTGGCACGGACAGCCGCTGTAAAAATATCCACAAGAAAAATCTTCACTCTCGCGCCATTTTACTGATGGCATAACCATTATCTAGTGTTGGGCAAGAAGGTAATCCCTAAGTGATGAACAAAAACTTCTGAATTGGTACGTGCTTGTACCAAACCATCGATGCAATGAGTGCAAGAAATCCTAAAGTCAACTGAGCAATGTAGATTCCAAGGCAGTGTATGTAAAAGCACATTAATTTTAACCCTGTTTTAAGCAACCTTTTATGCTACTTCTCTATAATTAAGTTTTAGCCACTTAAAATTAGAAAAGGATTTTTCAAGATAGGTGATTATAAAAATAATTGAATGGAAATATTACGATTGGCCGGAGTGCTTTTACAGCTGCGGCACATACAATGCCTTCCATGTGAGGAAAGATGGGCAGATGTATAGAGGGTGCCATCGATGCCTTATCTTGAAAGCTGTGTGCAGTGTTGGGAGGGGCACAGACTCACAACGTGCAATGAACGACATTTATGCTTTTGCATTCACAACTCAAAACAAATGCTTAGGTGTACCTTGAGCCTTTTAAAACATACTCAAAACTTGCGCGTGTTTAACGTCCCGCTCTGGGGGAACGCGTTCCCTTGAACACTCCGATGCACTGCGGCAAAGCAAGATTAGTGAAATTGCGATGCTTGCTTTGTGGTTGCTGCTTCGCTGCAGTACAGAATAGTGTGGTAGGAAGTGCACCCAACCAAGCTAACTTACACGCCAGAGCAGAGCAGGAACACCAGAGGTATTGCGAAAATTCCGGGTACTGTCTGTCTTTGGCACTGAAAAAGGAGATCAAATAGGAGAGTACATTATTTGTAGCTAAAATCAAAAGTTCTAAAAATTCGCACAAGCCTACCACAAGGATCTGGACGTGTAGCAGGGCCCAAGCCATTATATGTTCCACATTAAAAGAGTGAAATCAAGATTTGGCGCAATGTCGTCACAAGTTCCTCACATTTGGGCTAAATGTAGCAAAATGTGGCAAGTTAAGCACTTCGGTGCAGTTTTCTGCGGCAATCACATTACTGATAAAGTGCATATTCTGAAACAACAAAATAAAGTAGAAAAGTAGAAAAGTAAAAATAAAGCAATTACCAAGGACCACATCATACAGCTTCGTGCCCTTAAAGGACCTCTTGCCCTTTCGGCCCATGAGGCTCAATTGCAGCTGTATCTCCTTGCGGACTGTCCGCTCCATGACCAGGCGCACAGTGTTTGAGAGGGTGGTACTGCCGAGGGTTCCCAGGTGGAAATCTTTAACTGGATTATGGAACCCGTTCCAGTTGCCATTTCCAGCTGGAGATTTCCAGCTGGATCCACCTAGATTTCCAGCTGGATCCACGTGATTTCCAGCTGGATCCACCTAGGTTTCCAGCTGGATCCATCTAGGTTTCCAGCTGGATCCATCTAGGTTTCCAGCTGGATCCACATGATTTCCAGCTGGATTCACCAAGGATTCCAGCTGGAGCTATGTAGATTTCCAGCTGGATCCATCTAGGTTTCCAGCTGGATCCATCTAGATTTCCAGCTGGATCCACGTGATTTCCAGCTGGATTCACCTAGGTTTCCAGCTGGATCCATCTAGGTTTCCAGCTGGACCTATTCAGATTTTCAGTTGTGTTCCAGCTGGATTCACTTCCATATCCAGCTGGGGAAAATACGAGTTTCGGGATGGCTATACTACTTCCACTTCAAGCAACAATAGGGAGTTTTAGAATAACGTACGCAATTTTAGCGCTCGCTAGCGCTAAATTTAGCGCTTGCTTTAGCGCACACGACGCAAGAGAGTTTCAGAATAGCGTTTCTCCGCCGCGACGCAAAAGCCCAAGCATCTCGCGCTTGCAACGCCACCAAGATACAGTCACGATTTTTATTTCACACACGAAATGCTGCAACTTGAGAAAAAAACAAGATTTTTGGTCAGGAGTAACAATTTTACACATGCTTAAACGTGAGAGTGCGACGCGAGCGGTCGACCGGTCGTGTCAGCCGCATGCGTCGGCAAGAGTGTACTGACCTTCGCCGATAAATGTTCGCTCGTCGCAAGCACCAAGTTGCCGGTGGTCGTTGTCCACCTTACTGAGTTTTCCAAACCGAGTGCAATGTCGCCCGTATTGAAAATCGCAGTCGCGAGGATGCCGCCGACGTCGCGCTCACGACGCTGCCATAGCAACCGCAACCATCGTCCTGGGGGCCGCCATTTTTTTTAACTGTGCTTGCCTTGGCTTTAGCCAACTTCTCATCACGAATCCTCCTGAGAGGAGCGCAAAGACCCTTGTGTACGCACGCTATTTCCGAGAAATAGCGCGCGCTAAAATTGCGCACGCAAAGCGCAAAACCTGGTTTGCGTTCGGAGCATGCGCGGTGGCGACGACGCTATTCTTTGCGTACGCAAAGCTTTAGCGTGCGCTATTCTAAAACTCCCTAATTGCTCAGACACACAGATATTCCTGACTGTTTATTGTGATCAATTACACAATTTTGTCACTGCTTTCTTTGAGTGTCTTGAATCTTCTGACTGAGGGATAGTGTTTAGATTTTTCATGGCTTCCGTGATATCGACGCTCTTGACCTGGGCCCAGTGCTTCAATGTGTCTGTAACAACGTACTAAGGAGAAATGTTTGTACAATTAGAATTAATTTACACAAGATCTTCGGTACCGATTTGTTTAAAAGGTGCAACCTATCAACCACAACTGAGACCTTTTCAGGGGTCAGCTGCTTGCGCAGTCGCTCCCCTAAGTGCCTCTTCATAAGACCACAGGTCCTGCTGACGGTCCTCTGCATTAGTGCGTCATTGCCCCAGATGCCCTTTGCTGCTTCCTTGATGACAATAGTCATCAAGGAAGCCTTGATGACGAAAGCCATCGTGAGCGATGGCTTTCTGCACGGATAGATTTTCACACTCACTTCTCCATGGACGTTTTTGGTTCCATTCACAGTGGTTGCATCAGTTACATTGTCATAAGGCCTGGACCCTCATCATTTGAGTTAGAAATACTGCAAATATTCGCATTCCAAAGGAAAATAATGCAGACAGGAGAAAGAAAACGCCCTCGCACAAGTATCACAAGCGAACGCTTGTACAGGCGGACGAGCAGAGACGACTTTGCGGAAAAAAAGCGAGGAGAAAACATACTTTGCATGTATTTCTATTGTCAAGGGCTTAATAAGCAGTTCTGCTACTTGAAACTTTGAATACATAAGCACCCAAAACAAGTGTCTTCAGAATCCTCTTTATGCCGGCCCCTTTAAATTGTATGTACAATGGGAGGTCAATTTGCCCTTGAGATTTGGTGGCAAATCTTTTACACTGTTAGCAACATTGGAAGTAGAAAATGTCACTTAAAAAAACACTTTAAATATGCATTTACAATTATTTATTGTTCAGCTACACTTTGACGATGGGTATCTTTGTGGGAGGTCATTAGATAAACATGTTCAAAAGCACATAAAAGGTGCATAAACATCAAAGGAAAACCTAAACAATCCCTACACCGACAAAACATATTCCATTTTCAAAATTAAACAATAAAAAGGTTAATTACCAATGCATTTAAGAAAAATCATAAGCTAACAGACTTACATGTCCAACTTTTGATGCAGTGAAGTCTGCAGGGTTAGCATCACCTTGCAGGTCACCTGTTGATTTGAAGATTACATGATTATGTTACATGAAGACTTATCACACAAAAGATGGATATTTTGCAGTGGCTGTTGAAATATTTGTTCAGTTACCTTCAGCCCATAGAGCTTCCCCACCTGGCACTTGTTTGTCTTGAATGCCTAGATGAAGATGAATATAGAAATCAGTTTGTGCTCTTAAAAGAAAACAAGACAGAAGAAAATAATTTAACAAAGTTCTTTTCCTGAGTACGATAGCTGCCTAACTAACCTGGGCCTGCCTGCTGCACACTAGGCAGCTGGCTGGAGGGTCGCCTGACCTGGCTGGCTGAGAGGGGCCTGCTGCAGCTGGCAACCTGGGCGTCCTTACCACCTAATATTTACGCAAGTTGATGTTAGCTAGCATTGCATCTTAAAACTTTTCATATACAATACCTTGCTGTTCTTGTACAATCTTTTCCAGCACAGGTTGGACTAAAAGGAATGAAAAGTACATGTTACATTTTATGCCTATAGCTAAATCTATGTTATGTTAATCTGGACACTCCCCCACACTCTGTACCTAGGTGCACACATTTCGTAGTACACCTAGCCACATACAAAATAGTAACAAGTGCTGGTTTAACTCCGAAAAATGGGGGCGACAGACACCTCTGGGCATCTTAGTTGTGTTTTCAGCTATAGTTAAAGCTGTTTCAACCATTATCATTGTGCCAGGTTCAGGAGTGTTCATTTATGGAAGAAAATCTTTTACAGATAAATTCAATTTTAAATAAAACATATTGCCAGATGGAAAGATTTCTCGTCCAGTCAAACTCGGAGCTACTTTTTTTATATCTGGGCTGCTAAACAAAGCAGATGCTCAACGGTGCTCAAATGTGAAAAGATTGAGCCACCATGACCATCTTTTTGGCAACCTAGCACAAAGAAGGTCATGTTTGATTTTTATTCTTAAACTCTACAGGCCAAAAATTATATTTTGTCATTCAAAGTATGCGTGAGAAAACTCAGAAATGCTCCTTCATTGGAAACTACCTTTGTAGCTTACATCTTAGCCAACCTAGTGTGTCAAACGCTGGAGGTACATGCTATGTACAACTTGGCCCCTGTGGGCCTCGCTCGAGTGATGTCGTACAGAGTACATGCACACCTATGCTAGACAAGTACTTACGAGCGAACAGTCTCGAATCGACAGTCCTTTCCAGGTAGGCAACTTTCTCGCGCAGCAAGCGCACCTCCTGTTGGGACAGCTCATACTTCTTCTGCCAGTATTTTGAATCCCTGCTAGCAATGCTGACTTGCAGCTTGGCCTGGCTGGCAGGGATCACTTCCTCGTCAGAGTCCGATGACTCGGAACAAATTGTCTTTCTGGCCTGGAAGCTTCAAAGGCGCATATGTGTACCCCAGTGGCTAACAAGAGTTTTTTGTGGAAGTACACTTGAGTGAGGGGAAAGCTTCACAGGTCTCTAGATTCACTCCCTATGCAAACCAAGTAAATGTAGTGTATAACGGACAGTAGGGAATTACTAGTATACATTGTTTAGTTTTTCATATGAGGAGAAACTAGACATCCTTGCCTTATACATGCGAGCCCCAGCTGCAATGTTTTCTTTTCTTGAATGGCTGAGGTGTTGACTGAATACTGTCGAACTGCTGCTTTTTTGCTGCGACTTGGTTCGACTTTTTTCTTTTGGTTTCCTTGATTAGAAGAAAAAATACATTCACCAAATTAAGAACAAATTTGAATTGGAGCTTTTGAAAATAGTTTTCATTTCATTTTGCAACATTTCCCAAAACACCAGATTCCATTTACATTTAAACCATGCAGTACGTAGTAGCTATAGATGGAGGCAATGCAAACAAGAGAGATGTGCTCAAGTTATTGTGGCATGAAAAGTTGCTTTATGTATAGCTTCAGGCAGGCATGTAGCCAGGGGGGCGGCCCATGGGGCCCGCCCCCCCCTGAAATCTTTCATTTTTGCTGGAACCTCCTCTCCCCCCTTTCCCTCATACAGCATTTATCATGGGCGGCGGCGGCCCGGCCCCCAGCCCCTGCCCCCCCTGCCCCCCCCCCCCCCCCCCCCAAAAGAAAACAAAATGCTGGCTACGTGCCCGGCTTCCGGTATGGAATTACACAGTAAGGGGCTCACCTGCTTGTCCTTTGCTCTCCGTGTTTCCACGTCGTTGTCCTCTTCACTTTCTTTTTCGGACTCGTAGAGACGTGGTATTTTGACCCTAGTAGTCTCTCTCTGGCATTTGAGCTCTGCTTCAGTGCCTAGATATATTCAGAAAACATCAAAATTTCATTATCACACCAAACTGCAGACTATAGTGTTTACATATAACAAAGCACACGTTAAAAATAAATATTTTAACGCAGTGTCATGAATGCCATCCAACAGCGTCCTTGCATGTTCAAGTGCTGTTCGACGGCACTTTACATCCACATTTCTGTGCCGTCCTATCGAGCAAATGCCGTCCTTTAATGAATAATGTCTTGTTTTTGGCACTTTGTTGCCGAAATTAGTATACTTTTGCTGTACTTTTTGTGTTAAATTTGCTAATCATATGCTTGCATACACAGATTCCATACAACTTTCTTCTTAACAAATATCTCAAAACTAAAGAATGACATTCCTAACTCGTTTCATAGAGTAATAATTAGCTTGAATGGCAATAAAAAAAATAGTACTTATGCGTTTTACAAATATCTAAATTCACTACGCGTGCTATATATATGTATGTGTGTGTGTGCGTGTGTGTGTATATTTATACATGTATTTTTTGTAGAGGTTGCTTTTGCCGCTTCTGTAAAACGTGGGATTTAAATTCAAACTTATTTTAAATCACGATCGCAACATTCGAGAGAGTGCCACTCCGGCAAACTTAAGATCGCGCGAGCATAGACATACGTATACGAAAACATATGCTGGTCACTCCTGTAGCATTTGTCTCGCTCGCGCTTTATATAAAAACAAATTATTGCCGCACGGCTGATGGAATAGATGTCAGGATAAGCACGTGACTTGTGCTTAATTGGACGGCACTTCAACGCTCAGCAAGACTGCCGTCGTACGGTGCTGTATTTAAAAGGTTTCCTTTTAAGTCTCCGAGATCGGTGGTCGTGGAAATTTTTTAGGAAATAGCAAGAAATTAAGCGCACACTCAGGTTTCTAAACAGATATCCGCCTTTACGTAACCCCAGCGGTTCAATCAACGTTTTCAGACCCCCAGCGGTTCAATCAACAATGCTAAACTTTCAGACAATGACAAAATGCGCCCTGTTCGCGGTAGTCTCCGATTCATCTCGATGTATTCGCGAGCTTTGTTGACCGCCACTTTAATTCTCATTGAAAGTTTAAAAAAATTCTACAACTGCAGTCAGATAATCTGATTCTAAAACTTTCAGAAACTTTGGCATCTTGCTCCAACCGCATGCGCTACATTGCAGCGGTCTTTGAGGTCACCGGTTTATTTTTGTTGTCAATATAGATTTATTTGCGTCGAAACACTCAATAAAGCATGTTATATATTGAACAGCATTACAACGATTAGGGCCGTATAAAAAATGTGATACGTACGTGCCATCGGGAGAATATGTATGGGGTAGTTCCCGGTGTTGCTTAGGTCTTGCTCGTCTAGCCAGAAGCACGTTTAGACTTTCTTGCTGTTGAAATCTCTTTCGTGTTTGGGCTTAAAATTTTGGATGTCACTATAGGAGATGGTGTGGAAGCGTCCATCATTGTCTTTCAAAAATCGGGCGAGCACATACATTTAGCCTTGCCACTAGTTTTATGGCCTACTCACTCCCAAATACGCGCACAAAGCACCGAGTCTGAACTTGGACACACGACGTGACGCGACGCACACAAGCCAGGCTGCCGCTTTTGGATTGGATTTGGATTGTGCAAACCGTGAAAACTCATCGCTCGAAGGTGAGTTTCTGCTAACAATCTTTTGTCACACGCATTTCACTTATCATTAAATAAATAGTCGCAGGTTTAAATTTAAAATATATTACAAACTTCGCTTCATCTTCTTTCTACCGCTACATACTAGACACAAAAGTGGCCGTTCAATTCACTTGAGTTGGCAACACTCATGACAAGCTGGTGCAGCTGGCATCTCTCGTATCGGCGGTTGCTGTCATGGAAGCCGTCAAAGATTTCAATCTTCTTTGACGTGGCTCCTAATAGCTGCAGTGGTCAGGGCTAGCAGTCGGTTTGCGGGTGTGGTTTTTTCTTTGGACCATCTGATGCGTGACAGCTTTCTAAAATGGGAAGAGTGAAATGGAAGCGTTACTTTGAGCCGAATGGCGGCAAACTTCCGAAAGCCACGTTGTTCCGTTTGCGACGCACTGACAAGGCCGGGGTTGGCGCAAGAAATCAAGCAGCACCTGATCCACTGAACGCGGCCGAATCTGTGCATATGTCGTGTAACGTCGCATCGACGGCACCTTCGATATCTCAGCCACAGCAGAACTTGGACACTGTGGTTGCTTCGGATGAAGTGCCTGCTGGTCTTCTTATGGACAGCGAGACCAGTGCAGCAGAAGATACACATGCTCCAAGAGAAGACGTCTGCCGAGCGTCTAGGAGAATGGTTTCTAGAAAACCTCGAACAATTTAGCTGCCCTTCATTTCTTCTGGCAGTCTCACGCTCAGAGATGCCATCATGATGCTGATGGACTACGCGCTCAAAGCTGACTTGTCATACTCGAACATTGAGAAGCTGCTGAAGCCGGTGAATGGACTTGTGCAGGCGAGTGCTTTCCCTGAAAGCAAGTATCTTTTTTGGGAGTTTTTTGGGATCAGTATGTCGGAAATGACCTTTCAATTCTATTGCCCTGTCTGCATGACGATCATTGCCAAATCGGATGGAGAACTGAAAGAGAGAAAGCAAGTGAGCGTCCAGTGTCCCATTTGTGATCAGCACTACAAAGGCCCACAACTTGTCAAAGATGGCTGCTTTTTCATTAGCATGCCAAGGAAGCAGCTCGCGTCACTTCTGTCAAGCAAGACGATCAGCTCAGCTTTGCATGCAAATCTGAAGGAAATTTTATCAGAAATGTCCCAGGAACCCATGACTGACATAACTGACGGTGCACTGTACCGGAAGAAGCGACAAGATCTGTGTATGTCAGACACAGACTTTACATTGACGTTCAATTCTGACGGCAGTCCCATGTTCAACCCGTCCAAATATTCCATTTGACCGGTGCAACTCAGTGTCAACGAGCTCCCACCACTGCTGCGTTTCAAGAATGTGTTGATGCCAATACTTTGGTATGGTGCGTCAAAGTCCGATATGACCATGCTGCTTCAAGCATTTGTCGACGGAATGGAAACATTGAACAACGATGGAATCCACTGACGAGCTGGGGATGAAGCCGTCCATTCAAAGGTAAGGAGCATCATGCTCACAAATGTTGTCAGTCTGGCCGGCATGAATCGGTACAATTAACGCAGCAGAGGGCACATTAGGTAGTTTTTGTAGACCACGTTTCCTCCTCTGCAACGAAGAGGCCGCTACTGCACCTGCGCACTGATGGCCTTGGCTGTAGAGTTCCGGTTATCATAGCAGGTGGCGGAGAGCGTTGCGGGACGGCGAAAACGATCAATGAAAACTGCCTTTTGTCACGAGCCCCTGCAGCGTTTCATTGCGTGACATTACCACATTACCCTGGCACGCACAGCGCTGGCTGTGCGTGCTAGGGACGCCCCTTTGTAGTACCATGTTACAATAGTGCAAGGCATCTATTATTGCCCCCTACTTATTGCATGTGAATCTTAGTGAAACCACCTTTTTATGGTTATAATCAGGGTGTCGAACCGGAACCGAACCGGAAACCGGAACCGAACCGGAAACCGGAACCGAACCGGTATTTTTTCCGGAACTGAACCCGAACCCGAACAGTTATATTGTTATCGCGAACCCGAACCGGAACTGAACCGGAAAAAAATAACGGTTACCGGCTCATGTCAAAACGGTTCGGCCACGCGCTGTTGACAATGAATGTGCTATCAATGCCATTTGTTTTCTAAGTGCCGTCAACTGACACACACCTCGCTTACATATTTTTCTTCTCAGTCTTAGGAATATAAACGCTGCATCCATGAATCTTGACATAGGAACCAGTATTGCGCTGGTCGTGGCTTGCACGAAAGAAAAAGAATTAAAAAGCTGTGCAAAAAAAAAAAAAAAAAAAATCGTGTCACGGGATTTTTTTTTCCTACAATCTCGTAAATCCTAAATGCTGCTGTGTACTCATTTCATAACACGTTTCTAGAACGCGCGAGTTCTTGAAGCTTGCTTCCATCGGAATGAGGAAAGTAAAGGCTGTAATAATTGTGGTAATCCACGACTGATGATGTTACACCTGATCCTGCGGGCCGTTTTGGTAACCAAGTTGAAACTGTATAATTATAGGTAATGGTGGATTTCTTTAAAGCTCGGAAGCACTGTAACAACTTAATACCAAGTTTGGTTTTTATCAATATTGCGTTATTGTTGTTATTGTATAACTAATGTTTTCCCAGTCAGATGTACGTTGTCTATAACGGATTGAAAGGGATATTTCATTCTGATATGATCCTTTCGTGGTTACGATTTGAGTGAATAAATACACAACTTCGTTTCAAACTTGCGTTTCTGTGGTAATCTTTCCAGGAGACCGTTTGTTTTGTACCGTTTTCAATGTGCCCTCCGGAATTTGGGTTTTATTCTCCTGCGCATTCCTTGCGTTTCTAATTTTACGACTTTGCCTAAACTGCAAATTTTTGCGCAGTAGAGAACAAAAGCGGGAAATGGAAAATTTCCCAGGTCGTCCTACGCTTTGTGGTATCCTTAACCTTTTTGTAGTTGCAGACTAGTGCTTATTTTGATTTTTGCAGAAGCTGTTGAAGGGGCCGCAAAAACAAAAACAAGCTGGTATTTGAAAAAAAAAAACGGCTTTATACCAATAACAATTATACCAATTTTAACGCCACTTAAATACAATTATGTATTTATTTTTGAAGAAAGTCAATCAGTGGCAAGTTCTTTTTTTTTGCGAGAGAATAACCTACGTCATAAAGCAGCACCTCATAGTAACCACGTGGTCACTGGAACAGAAGTGGTTACCTTCTCCCTCATCCCTTTAGACGTCCAGGTAATATAGTGTGCGGTGTAGTTAGTTTTGTGCGAGTGGCGGCTGCTGACGAAAGCCAGCACCACGATGCATCCGGTTTCGTATAGGCACTTAGAAGCTAACATATTTGTGAGACAGCGAACTTTTCTATTTTAATATTTATCCTATTACGTCCTTCTGGCGTTGTGTTCGGTGAAGTGTTTTTCATATTCCGTATCTTGTTTAATGAAAACTTCTTTAAGGGTCTAATTTGAGTTACCGAAGGCTAGTTCAAATAAAGAAAGCTTAATTTTCTCCCCACTGTTCCTTCAATTGCTTACACGCCGAGGTGGCGGGATAGTTAGCGAGTTCTACTTGTAAGTGGGTTTGTAAGGAGGTCGCGGATTTTACAGCTACTGCGTCGGACCCAATTAGATGAAGTCCGAATGCGTAAACGTCGGTGAGGTAACCTTTGAGTGCACATAAAGAAACCATTCCTGGTAGAAATCCCTGAGCCTTACACTACGATGATCCCGTATCGTATGTGCTGATTTCAGATGTTTTATTTGTAATTTATTTTGATGTTGCAATTTGTCATTTATAATTTTCGAATCGGTTCGCGAACCGGTTCAGCGCCCCGAACCGGTTCGCGGATCGAATTAATCGAACCGGAACTGAACTGGAACAAAATTAATTTACCTGAACCTGAACCGTAACCGAACCCGTATTTTTTTCGGTTCGACACACTGGATTATAATGGTAACATACTTATTTTTAACCATTTTTCCAGGTGTTTGGGGTTTGCTGTTGTGCCGATGCTCCTGCCAGGGCTGCCATGCAGGAGACGACCCAATACAATGGGTACTTTGGCTGCAATTGGTGTTACCATCCTGGAGCCTGTGTTGGGGGCAAGTTGTTGCATTGGGATTGTATTTTGCTCAGAAGGAGGAACTGTCACAGAACTTGGCAGGTGCTGTGGACGTGTGCTAAGCTGTTAAGAAACACAATCCTGCCCTCCATGGGTGTCCTGAGCTTTTGGCTGCATAAAACTGGCAGCCGTCCCTCTTTTGGCAGCTGGGCATTCAGTATAGTTGATTAGGGTAGTTTCTAACTGCCTTCTATCTGGGTGAGAACTTATTAGGTCTTAAAAACCTACATGCTGCACTAGTAATTTTATATAATGCAAGAAGGGTACTGTGTGCAACAGCATCTAAACAGTGCAATTATTGGTTGATTATACAAGAACTTAAAAACATGGAGTAAAAGTTGAACATATTAACGAAATCCTGAGACAGGGACGACACAATCACAGAGGTCTTAATCATAGCTGATATCTTAATTGCTCACAGAAGGCAGGGCTGTACAGAAATAAAGAAGGGAAACTTTTTTGCAAAACATACTTCAGAGAATATGTGCATGTTCATAACATACTACATTTGCCAGTTCACTTGCGCCTGTACATTTTGTGGAGTAAATGTGCTGGCACCAGGTCAGAGTATTGTTTTCGTTGTGCCTCCAACTTGTGATTGGCAACGAAGTGGCCAAATGCTTGGTTGCCAAATGTGGAATTGATCATGCAATGTACTGTGGAGGAATAAACGTAGCAGCATGCGCTTAGAGCTCTTGTGGTGCAAAACGTTGACCTGCACGTTCTGCTTTTTTCTGTCGTGACGCTCAGTTTATACACTAATTTGGACGCTTCAAGACATTCATCCTAAAAACGTTACATACTGTTATGTTAATGTCCTCAAATTGCATTTTTCTTATAGGACGCGGTGAAGTATCCAGTTCACGGAGAACCATTGCAAGAAAGGTCGCACAAGGGCATGGACATGGTGGCGGCTTCTGAAGAAGGGGCTTGAGTGCATGGAGTGAAAGGGCTGTCTCCCTTGGTCAGTGTGAGGAGGTTTGACATTGTGTGGGTCATTCAGTCCAGATTTCATGCATTGTGTCCTTGGTGTCGCAAGGGGGGATCGGTGGCCGAGTGGGTTTTAGCGCACACCCAGCTCGACGCGCGTGGAGCGAAAGCTGGCGCTGCAGAACCCAGGGATCCTGGGTTCGAGCCCCACCCCTGCCCGTTTCGATCTAGATGAGCATCGTACCGGCGTGCGGTCGTGTATCACTACTGCGTGGTGCACGTTAAAGACCCCAGGCTAGCAGTTGTACTGCACTGGCTAAATTGCTCATCTACAGCGTGTGACTCGTCGCAACTTTAATGGCTGACCAACTACACGCTGTATAAATATCCCCACAACCCAATTTTTGGTGTCACAAAGCAACTGACTGAGCTTTGGTTTACAACTGCTGGTGAGCCATACTACATTGGTGAGCCAGGAATCGTAGCTGTAATCGATGGGTGGCTTTGCAGCATTCGACCTCCGCAAAGCTTTACCAGGCTTCCGAGGTCGCTAACACTCCGGAAGTACTGGAAAGCTGCGGAGTGGCAGCACTGGCTGCTGTATTATAGTGTACCTTGCCTGCAAGGCATTCTTCCCGATGCTTTCCTGGAGCATCTCAGGTTGCTCGTAAGCGGTATCTTTGCTCTACTGCAAGACAAAGTGACTTCGGAAGATGTAGAGAGGACGACTCAGCTTTTGGTGGAGTTTGTTGTGAAGATGCAGATGCTGTACACAGAACAGCAAATGATGTACAACGTTCATTAACTGCTCCACCTGCCCAAATGTGTTGTTTTGCTTGGCCCACCCTGGGCTCACTCGTGTTTTTCTTTTGAGTCAAACATGGGCAAGCTCCTGAAGCTTGCAACATCAGCAAATGGAGTTCCTCTCCAGATCATGGCAAGGTTGATGCTCAAAGACAGTATTACTGCCTATAAGGCTGTGACACGTCACGACACTGCGAGGCTCATTTCACGAGGAAACGGCTTGTCGTCTCTGAAGAATCTTCCTGTGCCTCTAGGGAAACCAAAGACTCTTATGAACCCATCAGAAGGTTTGTCCTTGAGACCATTGAACATGCTGATCACGTGAGTGTCTCTGAGTATTACAGAATGTCAGTCAGCAATGTGTCCTTTCACTCTGGCAGCTATCAGAGGCAAACGAAAACTGCAGAGCCATAAGACTCCCAGATGGTAGTTAGTAAAGATTGAACAGATTATTGGTGTTACTGGTAAGAATATCGCACCTAAACCGTTTGTTCATTCGCATGTTTACCATGTCAGCAGCCTTCAAGGTACCCCACATATAAAAGTTGCAAGAAAGCGACCGCAGCTCAAGCTCTACAAAATCGATATGAGCATCTTGCCATGCATATTCATGAAGTTGGAGAATCGGGTGTATTTTTGCAACTTTGTGAATCGCTATGAGTGGTCGTAGACCCAAGAGAGGCTTTTGAAAAATAATTGAGGAGTTTTTTGTTTTTTTGTTTTCTAAAAGTGACACATGCATGTTAAAGAGCAACTCCGCTTCATTTTTAGCTTTAAAAAAACAATGCAGTCCTCTTCAGTATCACCTAAGAAGACCACACATCAAATATTACGATGCAGTTCTGTCTAAATGTTTCTTAAACGGTCCGGCAAACTTTGCAACTCGCCAAGTTGCCGAAATCAGCTGACTTAAGCAGGCAAAACCAACAGTGCAGTCAAGGCTACGGTATGGGCGCAGTCTTTGAGCATCAACCTTGCCATGATCTCGAGAGGAACTCCATTTGCTGATGTTGCAAGCTTCAGGAGCTTGCCCATGTGCGCTGACTTATGCCGCAGTTGTGCTGACGTCGTCGAATGTCTTAGACTCCAAAACGTGGCGAAGAGTGCGGTGCGACGACACTTGTGCCTGGCACCCACCCGTCATTGAGTAGAGGATCACGTGACATCTCGTACCACTAATGTTGCCGGACGGAGCCGAATTTTTGGTTTCGATTTCCGCTCGTGTTTAAAATTAGATTTACAAATATATATCCAATGTCTCGCGTAGCAAGCGACGTAGTGTCTTTTTTAGGGCTTTTTAATCTGAAATCACTCATTATCCCTAAATTTCGGAATTGAGCGGAGTTGCCCTGTTAATGCATTGCTGTACCTGTGTTTGGGATTGATTTGTTTTAAGGGGGGACATTACCCAGAAAAGTCGAATTCTGTACCGCTTGCTTGATTTCAATCAAATTGGTAGTAGAAGTTTATGAGTGGCAAGCCCATCTTTGCCAAATTTCATTGTCTATGTCAATTCTGAAACACGATATGAATGTTACCATATGGAAGTCAGTGCATTCGCTTAAAAAAACTTGTATTAATATAAAATAAAAATTCGTGATTTTTATGTGTATTTTAGTCATAGGCATACCCTTAGCACATACCCAGCTAGTTATTTTGCTATATTGCTTTGTTTTTCACATGTATAACTCCATAAGAATATTCAAATATAATATGCTTAAGGCAGACCAAGTATACTATTTTAAGCTCTTATAATAGATTTACAAACACAAAATATACTCCACACCTAAAGAGAGTTTAGGTTCTTACCAACTGCGAGACCGAAAGCGAAGGATGCCTTCAATAAGCACAATTTATGGTCGCCAAACTTTGTCATTTCAGATAACCAAGATGCTAAATCGAACAGATATGACTATAGATTACAGTAAAACATTGTATGCTTTCAAGAAACAGTGCCGAAGCTTCCTAGTGGGCAACGGTAGAAGCTTCTTAGTGGTGTAATATGTAGGCTTAGTTGATATTTTTGTTATTTACTTAACTACAAATGTGGCTCTAGACACGGGGCCGGCGCTACATAACGCAAGGCCCAGGGCAAGAAAGTAAAAAAAAAAAAATGTCAACTAAAGTTTAAAAAGCAAAATCTGAAATTTAAAAATAACTTCGCTTATACTAAACATGAAGAAAAACGAGACGGGCATATTATCATGCGGGATATCTCTGGTGTGTATTTATTCAGTAGTGGTATGTGCAGATTGGCTTGGTTTTTTTATATATGCAATAAATGAACAGAACAGAGAACTGAGCAATTACAAAGGTGTCCGGGTGGAACAGTCCGGGTGGCATTGTGGCAACACAGGCATTTTTCTGTCCGGGTGGAACAGTCTGCAAATTGGCGAAGGCCCCGTGCCCGTCGGTCAGCTAACTATTTTTTTTTCCTTTGGAAAATTCAGCAATGAAAGTTATCTGTTGTGGCGATGTTGAAATTTTACAAAAAGTTCAACCGGCGAGTGACCGCGGGGCCCCTCTGTCACTTGCGGGGCCCTGTTGTAAGCGCGGGGCCCGGAGCGCCCGCCCCGCTCGCCCATGCCTAACGCCGGCCCTGTCTAGACATATATTTGATCATCATGCTAAACTAAAAGGCGACCATCAGTCCAATTTTATGCTTGTTCTTTTTTTTCGTGCAAGATTTATATTAGTGATGTGTTGCTTCTGTGTCTTACCACGTTACATTTGTTATGCAGTACGAATCATGCTTGTTGTGTAACATGTAATTTCGCTAGTTTTATTGAGTCCTTTTATTTCATTTTACATTTCACACTGTTGAATGTTGAAGTAGCTGTTTCATTGTGCCTTTTTATTTTTTTACTGAGTATGCCATGTTTTGCTGAATGTATTCATTGCACTGTTAAACTGTTGGGGGTGCACAACTTTGGACTTTAAATCAATAAAGAATTTGGTGCAAAACATTGATCTCATTTATTTCTGCCTTCATGGCTCTGACCTGCAGAGGTTAATTTAAGATGTTTATTTATGGTTTGCCAGTAACCCTCACGAATGATAAGTTACTGGCACAAGGCAGTGACTTTGAAATGCCTTCAACATGTAGCTACTGCAAGAGCATAGTGACTCTACTTTAGTGGGCCCGATATTTCAATAATTTCTCGAAGAGATGATCCCGGGCATATTTTGCGAGTACAAAATTTCCCAACCAGGAGTGATGTTTAATGTATTCGGATTCATATTTGCAAATATAAAGTTGTTTAAAATCTTTTAAAACAGCTAGCTTGCACTGGCTTATGCCATCTAATGGTGAATGAAATAAGAGGATCCTCACTTCTGTTTCTGCACCACTTTTTTGCCTACTATGCCCCATTTGCACTTTCTGTGAAACCCATGTCTACTGTATTCTAATATCTTTTATGCTAATGTCCAAGCATTTCCAGTTTTGCAGGAGATGGGTTCCCTTAAAGGGGCCCTGCAATGACTTTTTGACTGGTTTTTAATTTGCGCTGAACCTGAGCGTACAGAACGTAGTAACATAATAAAAATTTTCTTTTCTCAAATTTCGCTTTATTTTAAAAGTTATAGGCAAATTAGAATTACAAAAACAGGCAAAAAATAACCTCCTTCATGACGTCGTAGGTCCTGGCTTGAGTGGCCGTGAACTAGAGGAGGAGTAGTGAGCCCATCGAGCGCTCACGGCTGCCGCACTCCGTGTCGACGGCGCGAGAGGGCGCCACTAAAGCACGTGTTGGACAGGCTGTATGAAGCGGGCGGTCAGGGCAGCTTGCATTGCATTTGCTGCGCGACTAAACACTAATTCGGCGTAACACTTCATTGACCACAAACGACGGCAAGCACTGGGTAAAGATCAGTTCAGAACGGGAGCCACTTCGCGCTAACGCACCGACAAATGGCCAAATCGCCAGCAGGGCCCGCGCCGAAGGCCTTCGGAATGCTCGGAACCGGTCAGATTCTCGAGCCGGTATACGACCGCAGCGCCGCCGCGTACATCCGGGACCTTTCTACGCTCCTCGTTCGTCGTAGCCTTATCCCACTTGTTCTTTCTTGCATGCGCCGTTTTTTCCGCCGCTTGGTGGCGGGTATGTCGACGGGTCATTTCTTGTTTCTGTACTTTCTAAACTGCATTTGTTTCTTTTCTGATCTAAAATAGTGAACAAAAACTACTTTCATACGTAATTGAAACGGTTCGCGACACTTATATTATGTATCTCGACTAAAAAAAAAGCTTTTAGCGGCTTTGACCAGTGGCAAGCCAAGGACCAAAGACGTCACATTTTGCGCGCTTTCGGTACCGCGGGTCGCCCTCGTCGGTGGAGGAGGTTTCCGCGTCGTCCGGTTAAAATATGACGCACTGATATTTAGTTACTCTCTCCGTGCCCGCTGACTTACCCGAACCCCAAGAGACGTGGAAACCGCAAAAAAGGTAGACGCTAAAATATGATTGCAGGGCCCCTTTAAGTTGCAGATTGAGCATAAACTGGCAAATGCTTCCATTGGAACTGCTGATACAAGGACAGACACACATTTTAATTGCTTCGTCTAATCTGTAGCTCTGCACCAACTGGGATGAAGGTTGACTCATTCCAGTCAACCCTTAATTGTTGAAGCAAGAAGACTAACGGCCCTGAGAGAAATTTAAGTTTTTCATCAAATGGACATATGATCTGGACTCGCCCACTCCAGCTCAAGGTCCAGCTGGAATAACAGTTGACTGCTTCCAGCTCAGCTGGAATAGGGACAATTTACCTTCATTCCAGCTGGAACTGGTTCCAGTTGAGATGGATCCAGTGTTGTCCCAGCTGGACCTAGTGCCATTCCAGCTGGAACTGGTTCCTGTTGAGATGGATCCATTCCCAGCCCAGCTGGACTCGGCAATTCCCAGCTGGACTCAGCAATTTCCAGCTGGTTTTAGCTGGTTCCAGTTGGATTTCTAGCTGGAACCAGTTACATATTTTCACTTGGGAATTTTGGGCTCCAGATAAACGAATTGCAGAGTGACTAGCACTCTTGTGTAAGAAGCAAAAAACTGACCATTTCTGTCAAAAGCATCTCTTATCTCTGAACCTACTTGCTCACGGAAAACATGTTAATCAGTCAGGCTTGGTGGCAGCGTCAGCAAGCCTCTTGCGTGCAGGCTCATACAATGCTGAAGAATATTGAATGGCAGTTAGATGTTGCTTCATGAAGGCCGTAAGAACATGCAATGGTTATACACCATGCTCAAATTTAGCATTATATATCTGGTACCAAGAAAAGCCCCCAACTGAAAGTGCCTACAGCAAACATGATATTGCAACGAGCTCAGCTGAGTCAGCACGCACCTGTCTTCCATGCTGGTGGCCGGCGCTCGAATCCTGACACCTGCTATCATTTGGTTTCTTCCCATTACTGTAATGTTCTAGCTAAGTCGAGAATCTTACCATTTCTTGGGGATCAGAATGTTTGAGGAAATAACTTTCTAGACCAAATCTTCCAAAAGGCAGTGCGGTTACAAAAGGGACTTCATGTGACTGCGTAGGGCCGCCGCCGTCAAAGGATGTATGGGTTCTTTGTTACATTTTTATTTTGTAGGCACATATTTGCCTTATTAAAGCTTTATTTTAAGTGTTATCAAAACTGTTCATTGATTCATTTGTGAAAACAATTGCACGGGTGTGGCAAAAAAGATATAAGAAACATGCTCACCAGTTTGCATCTGTGCTGATACAGACTTGATTCAAGATAAAATAAATTATTAGCCACACAGTTACTGATAACACTTGGTGGAAATTAAAGAATTTATGATTAAATACTCACCAAACCGTCCGATGGAAATATATCGCAGTTGCCGCTACTCGGACGTCGGCCGCTGACCATTTCTGATCAAGAATTGAATCTTTCCGGTGTTCCTGTCATTCGGCCAATAGCACATGTCACCGTCCAACCAGCTCTCATGTAAGAGTGCCACGCCATTCTCCTCATCCAGTAACTTCGCAATATGACGTGCTATCCCGAGCAATAGGAGTGTGAGCAGTGGTTTAGACTTCAGTCTTCGAACTAGTTCACAAATCGAGAAATAATTAGGATTGTGATGACCATAATTGTAGCAGAAGGCTGAACTTGGTGTTGGCGCTCATATTGTGTGTGGGCGTAGCTATCGTGAGCACTCTGAAAGGAAACAGTTAATCTGGTTTCTTGCTATAGATTAACTGTTGCAGTTGCTGCAAGTTGTTTCAGTAGTCATTCTATTCCCACACAACAAGCAACACTTTATTATTTAGGCTGCGAATGCATCATTTCATTCTGTCAAACGACCAGTCGCTCATGTTTATCTTCAAACCTTTTTTCTTTTGTAAGGTCTGCATGTGCCGGCCCAGCTTATATATACAGCAGTTTTTTGCCTAAGACCAACAAGGTTTCTTTTTGTTAAATGCTATAGTAGCAACAATGACTCTCCAGAAGACTGCCCAAACACGCCTTTGGCATCTTTTCTTTTGCTTACATTTACAAGATAAAGTATTAAGAAGCACAAACTTTTTCCTCTTAGGTTAGAGCCCCGAACACAGACTTTTCACGGCACTGAGAGTTTTGATGACACCAAATGAATTCTAGGAGAAAGACTGCAAAACAGGCGATGGCTAGTTTGTGGTAGCGCACAATAAAGACAACACTCGACCCGGACTTTTGCCCGAATTGCAATCCTCACAATCCTTATTATCTCTCGGTTCGTAAACTGTCTCAAAGGCTGGAGCCCAGAAGTCAAGTCCTAGTCCCTGTTCGGACCAAAATGCCTTTATGAATTTCCAGAATTACCAAACAACAGTGCCAGGCAATGAGGTACCAACCGTTCGCTCGCTGTAGCCTATCAAAAAATGCAGAATCCAAATTCATGCAGGACATTTAAAACAGGGAGCTTAGAATGTATATCATCCTTATCGTGGGTGTCGTTCATTACTAGGCATTGTACCATTCTTAAGTGGCCCTTTATGTAAGAACAGCAACCAAGACCTTGCAATGACAAGCTATTGCGCGGGCGAGTTCTCAATAAAAATGGCGACCGGCAAAACAGCGTTCATGAACTGGCGCTAGTTTCGTATCTCAAAATAAAATTTTTAAACACTGTTTCAGCTATGTGTCTACGAACTAAAATGAGTAAGAGGTTTATAATTGCTGAAATTTGAAATATTTAGCATATTTTGTGCAGCTAGCCAAATATGAAAATAAAGTGCGTTTTCATATCCTCGTCCAATCTCCCTAGAATATCTGGTGGGTACGTGAGACCGATTCCATGAGACGATGTACCGATAAGAATCTCCTAGGGACATACCAGGGATGTCCTATCCCGAGCAGTAGATTGGGAGATTTTAGGGATATCCTGGGGATATTGTGTGTTGTCTGGGCAGACTGCACTTGCCAGAATAGAGTGGTGCAGCTGCTACCCTGAGGTTCCTGCACCTTCACTTAGAATGTTTTTTTTTGCCTTTAGTTCTTTGGTAACGGTTATGATTCTGAGCTGCTGAACAAACTGCATCTGAAGCGATGCTTGGTGAACGACAAACGCGATTTGCTGCGGGCCACTCAAAGTTGGCGTGCACAATTGTGGACACAGCTGCTAAAGGGCCTACTCCGCTGTGTGCCAGAGTTGATACAGGCCCTATGTAAAAGGTGGTAGAAAGTTGAAGAAAAGCTTTGTCTTCAAACATATAGGCACAACTTACACAAAGCAAAGTGAACACACAAAGCTAGTCCACATCGCCATCATCGTGCTGCCGCAACAGGGGGCTCTGGAAGTTTGACAAAATTGTGCAGATTGCATACATCTCGTTCACTGCTGGACCAAGTGAGAGAGAGATAACCCGATCAAAATGTGAAAGCTCTTAACCCGCTGAATTTGCCTCTATATGAATATGCAGTGATGCGATGCTCTTTGTTTCCTTGACTTGGGTCTCCGTGAATGTCCCCTGCTGAAGGAACTGAGGGATGTTGAGCTTAAAGGGACACTGACACCCCCCAAAAAAATTTTTTTATTTTTTGCCAGGCGCTTCATTATGGTGTCGGAGGACTACCCAATTAATATTTTGCAACAGAGTAGCGTATTTTTTTAATAAAGCCAAAAGACGCAACTCCTCGAAACCGAAACCGAAACCCGACGGAGGTCGGAGAAGTGGAGAGAAGAGAGTGAGTGGCGGAAGTCACGTGGCTACACCCAACCGTGCGTTATTTTTTTTTTTTTTTTCTCCTCTCCGGTAGCAGACGACAGGACATGCGGCGTGCGATGCGGCGTGCGGGAACTGCTCGCCGTGCGATTTTTTGCAGTTATGTTTGTTCCGCTCGTTGTTCTGTACTCCAAGATGAGTTGTTTTGTACATTGAGGAGTTGGAGATGAGTAGTGAGTGCCCGTGGTGAATTTCCATGATCGGCTCCGAAAAGAATACACCCAAGATGTTGCGTGAACAGCTGGCTCACATTTCCTGCATCCGAAAAAAAGTTGCATTGTGCGACAGAGTTCCCGAAAGATCAAAGGGATCGGGACCAACGGCTGGCTGCAATTCCTGTAGAACATATACGGGTACCTCGGAAAGCGGACGTTACCTGATTTATATGCTCCTTGCATTTTGTGGAAAGTGATTACATTGAGCTCGCAGGTGTCAAAACGGAAATCCCATACCATTTAATTCAGCGAAGTATCGTCCACAACATTAGTTTGTTATTTTTTGTTTGTTTCTTCAGTGATGATTGTAAAAATATATATATATATGTAAACATCGGAAAATGTTTGAAAAAAAAAAAAAAAAGTTTCACGGGGGATCGAACCCGGTCCTACCGCGTGTGAACCGGACGTCTTTCCGACTGAGCTACTGGGGCATCGTTCTTCTGGTGGATCTCTTTCCTTAGTAATAATTCAGCCGGTAAACTGTAAGTTGGAAAGTTTGCTGTCGATTTTTCTCTAGCAAAAGCGCTCCCGGGTCGAAGTCGGGAAGCACCACGCTTTGGGGACATTCGCACCTAGTAAAGAAATCGTACGCGTGCATATTGAACTCGAAGTAGACACGTCGTGCTTGACGTTTGCGGGAGCGATGTCTTCAGCCACGAGAAGGGAGCGACGGCTCGGCGACGTCTTCGTGCAAATCGGCTTGGTGGCCGGGCGTGTCGTACGGGATGAATAGCAATTCTTTTGATCAGTCCCAAATTTCTCTTTTAACGGTAGACAGAATTCGCCGGTACCGCGAACGACAGTTCTGAAATAGAGGTCCCACGCCCGTCGTCCGCTGCCATCGCCGGCCCGAGAGTCCCACGATACGCGAAACGACGAACGCACAGAATGCTTCCGGTTGTCTGTGGAACGTTTTTTTTTCAATCAACGTATTTACAGCTTTTTAGAAGCCACAAAAAATGGGTTTCATATTTTTTTCTATTTTTAATATTGAGTGTGTGCCTTCAGTGACCCACGACTTCGATTAAATTTGGTGGTCGCATCGATACCTTAGAAAATGGCCCGTGACCGCGAAAAAGAGAGTGAGCGAGACTCGAACCGGCCAGTTCTTGATCGGCGGTTTTCGGGCGGAAAGAAACCGAATTTCGAGCCGCAAATTCTGTTCTGGGTAGTTGAGCTCTCATATGTCACGTACAACTAAAAACCTCAGCGAGCATAAATACCCTGTCAGTGTCCCTTTAACATTTATCTCCTCCAGGAGGTTCGAAATCAGAAACCCTTTATCGGACATGACCGTTCCTTCTCGTCAAAGGGGAGCTTTAGGAATCCACTCTGCCAGATGCATTCCCTGTCTGACATGGACCCCAAAAACAGCTACGACACAAATGTCACGGTTTCATCTGGAAATAGCCCTATCGATTACTTGAAAATTTTTGTCGATTGTGCGACGAAAAGCAGGCCGACTGAAGCGTGAGGGAGCTGGGAGCCTAACACTTGATTTCCGTTTCATCAAGGATCATGCTTGATGTGGGGTACTTTTCTCTAAAAGGAGGTGGCACGGCCTTGTCTACCTCCTGCCGTGTGAAGCACGGTGGAGAGTGTCTTAGGTGCTGATACAGGGAGCAGACCAACGTTAAGCAGAGCCTTGACACTCGTGGTAGAAATCCCTAGCTGGAAGGCCAAGTCTTTGTTGAGGAGGCCAAACCGAAGGCAAACCAGTACTAGGAACAGCTCGTCATGGTCTTCCTTGTTTTCTACCTTGCGAGTAGGAGGTCAACAACATTTTGATGTTTTCTTCATTGCTGCCCGGATTTAAAATATACATCATAGTCTGCCAGTCGTGTAGAACTGCTCGTCATCGGGCCTGTCCTTGAGGGGGGACACTACCCAGAAAAAAAAATTTCTGCAAAAAAAGTTGAGTTTTGAAGATATATTACTTCATAAAATTGATTCACAGGGCTGAAACTTTGCATTCCCTCTTTCTATATGGTTAGAAGCAGCTCCTGCAAATATCATGCGGACTGAGTGAGCTGTTCAAAAGTTGACAATCCCAGGTAGTGCCTCCCCTTAAAGCAGTTTATTGAGAACTTCCAACTTGTTTTTTGTTGTAGTTTCTGGTTGGAGTCTTGCAGAAGTTTCACATGCCTCATCAGTTTACAAACTTCATTTTTTGGCTTCTGCTAGCTCTTTCGAGCCCTTTGAAGGTCGCATATCAGCCTACTCACTTGTGCAGCTGGCTCAGCGACTCGTGCTTGAAGCTCTTTTAGCCAGGAAGGATACTTTGGGAAGTGATAGGGGCTGGTTTGCAGCAGCTGCTGCGCTGTTGGCTTCATCGTCTGGGATCGCGGCTGGCGTACCGACAGGGTTGGCCGCTGGTGCAGGATTGTGCCTGTTAAATTTTCTTCTTGGCATTTTACAAGCTGAGAACTTGAATTTGCTGGGGGCATTCCTTTCCTTTAGAAATTTCCTTCCATTTATATAGCCAGGCACAAAGTCTTTCTTGAAATGTAGTAGACACACCTTTGTTGACTGCATCACATTGAAGTGTTTCCCCTCATCTCTTCTTATTGCGACTATCCACTTCTTAAGCAACTCATTGTCTTGCGGGAAATGGAACTAGGAAACTTGGAAGTGGAATTATTGTTGAAAATTATGTGATATGTAACTATAATGCTGCAGATGCAGCTCTACAAAACATTAATTCTCTGCTAGCCTTCTCCAAACTCCTGAGTCTATTGAGCTAGAAAGATATCTGACTCGATGGGCTTCAACAAATTGTGTAGTGGTATCCCCGTCCTATTAATTTTGCCACAAGAAGCAAGCTGCTGAAACCACTCTCCCCCGCAGGGGGCACCTGTGAAAGCAGGTGTTTGGAGAGTGGCGTCTCCACGGACCCCGAGCCATGCGGGTTCGCCCGCCCACGTCTGGCTGTGCGTGGCTTTCCCGTGTCCGGGGAAAAGGGCATCCTGGTGGTTGAGTCGAACCCGGGGTAGGTTTGGACCCTTCGGGGCCCCCCGGGTGAGGCAATACGCCACTTCGGCCCCCGCTTCCCGTAGACGGGTGTCCTGGCTTGGCCCGACCAGGATGATTCAGTCAGTCGCCACTTCTACTATCCCCTCCCTTCTTTTACCTTTGTCTTCTCCTTCTTTTCACTCTTCTCATTTCTCTTCTTTCCTTTTTCAACTCTTTTGGCGGCAAGGGCTAACCCTGGGTGGCGACAGACACCTTGTCTAGAACCACACTTGGTTATAGAAACTGGGCAGCACTAATAGAGTAACGTCTTCAGCCAAGCCATTCTTGTTATGGAGCGTTACCTATTCCCTTGTTGGGCTCGGTGGTGGGCGGTGCACCACAGTTTCCGAAAACCCTCCCCCTTCATATGGGTTCCAAACTTAAACCTTTTGATCGGCCCCCCAAAAGGGGCCGCACCGAAGCACTGAACATGATGAAAGAATCTTTCGTACTGCAGAAATTCCCGAAATTCCTTGTAATGCACTCGGAAGGTGACAAGCCACTTGGCAAACTTTCTCCCTTTCTGGTCTCCAAAGTTCTTGAAGGTGTTATTGGCTCCAATTACAGTGCAAAAAAGATGGCTTCTGATGATCTCCTTGTCGAGGTCAACACAAAGCAGCAGAGTGATGCCCTTCTCAAACTCAACCTTGTCTCCGACTACAAGGTAAGCGTCAGTCCTCACCGCAAACTGAACAGTGTTCAAGGAGTCATTTCTGAGGATGACTTGCTTGACTCACCTGAGCCAGAGATAATTGAGGGCCTCTCTAGTCAAGGAGTTACAGATGCACGACGAATCACTATCCGCCGTGATGGTGTGGAACGGAAGACAAAACACATCATTTTGACTTTCGATTCAACCACTCTGCCACAGACTGTAAAAGCAGGTTACCTTCAGTGCCGTGTCCGACCTTATGTGCCGAACCCTCAACGGTGCTTTAAGTGCCAGAGGTTCGGCCATGGGTCACGGAACTGTCGGGGAAGGGACACCTGTGCAAAGTGCTCCAGCAAGGAGCACGTCACAGATGCGTGCAATAATGAGCCCCATTGCGCAAACTGTGGTGGCAACCACCCGGCATACTCCCGCTCTTGCCCTGTGTGGAAAGACGAGAAAGAAGTTGTTACATTAAAAGTCACTGAAAACATCACGTATACTGAGGCAAAGAAGCGTTTTGCCTTTGTTTCAAAAGGCACTTATGCCGAGGCCGTGCGGAGGGGACCAGCTCGGCCAATGGTTTCGATGGGAACGCAGACGTCTCCGGACGACCTGCATCTCCCATCACGGTCCCCCTCGAAACCCCCGGGAGCGGCGCCGGTGGCACCGCCTCCGAACCGCAAGGTGAATGCTGCCTTGCCAGCATCCACCCCAGAACAGGAGATGACGTCTCCTGCTCAACCAGCTGCTTCGACCTCTCGGGGTCGGGGCCTACCTCCCCACACCTCTGCTCCCCAGAGGAAGCCTGGGGAAGTGCCAAAGCAGTCGACCTCCAAGGGCCAGCTGCCAGCAACTGCAGACGAGCCCATGGATGAGGGTGGGTCGAGATCTGATGAGGAGGCTGTCCTCTCAAGATCAGAGTCCACCCCCTCTGCCTCCGGTGACTCTAATCGGAGGCAGAATAACCCCCCCAAAAAACAAAGTGCACCGCGTGTAAAAATAGATTTTAAACCGTAAGGAATATAGCTTTTTAGTAGAATTTGTATGTTATACTTATTTTGTTTTAAATGGTTAAAAATATAGGTATAATGCAGTGGAACTGCCGCGGTCTTTTACGAAATATTGATGATGTCAACTTTTTTCTCGATGAGCTCCAGCCTGTTGCCATCTGTTTACAGGAGACTCATCTTAATGAAACACATACACAGGTATTACGGCGACATCAGGTTTTTAGAAAGGACCGTGTTTCTTGCAACAGCTCTTCTGGTGGAGTAGCTGTGGTTGTGCAGAGTGGTATTGCCTGTGCTCCTGTCCCTCTTGCGACCCACTTAGAGGCAGTAGCAGTTCGTGTTCTGCTTGACCGCCTAATTACAATTGTCTCGCTTTACCTTCCACCAAACCTTCCAGTGCATGTACATGACCTGCAAGGACTTGTGGGCCAACTCCCGCAACCTTTTTTAATCTTAGGAGATTTTAATGCACACCACCCCATGTGGGGCAGTGGTCGTCAAGACTCCCGTGGTGGTGTCATAGAACGTTTTTTACTGTCATCTGGCCTTTGCCTTTTAAACAAGAGACAACCGACTTTTTTTAGTGCACCTCATAATACTTTTACTTCCATTGATCTTTCCATATCATCACCTGCTTTACTTCCTTGTTTTTCTTGGAAGGTTTTAGAAAATCCTTTTGGTAGTGACCATTTTCCTGTAATTTTAGAAAGTTCAGTATCCCTTCCTTCTCTTCGAGCTTGTGCTCCCAAGTGGAAATTAGATAAAGCCGACTGGTCTTTATTTTCTCTGGAGGCAGCCGTCGATCCCGCTGTTTTTTTAGCTATGTCTCCTGAGGAAGCGACTCTTTACCTTACTGAAAAAATTATAAATGCTGCTTCTCTGTCAGTTCCCCGAACTTCTGGAAATATTCCCAAGAAATGCAGGCCTTGGTGGAACAAGGACTGTACGACCACCATAAAAGCTCAGAATAAGGCTTGGGGAAGGTTTCGGCGGTACCCGACTGTTCAGAACAAGATTAAATTCAAACAGTGCAAAGCAAAAGCTCGTTGGACACGAAAACAAGCCAAGAGGACCTCATGGGTAAAATATGTATCCTCTCTGAACAGTTTTGTTCCTGCAAAAGAGGTATGGGATTGTGTTCGGAAAATTCGGGGTACTTACCACTCCTTCAGTATTCCCCTTTTTCCTTCATCATCCCCATCACTAAAAGATCAGGCTGACATTCTTGCTGATCATTTTCGAGAGGTCTCCAGTTCTTCAAATTACAGTACTAAATTTAAAAAGTTCAGGTCTTTGGCAGAAAAACAGCCAATTGATTTCTCTGGAAGTGATACTGGTTGCAACCGGCCGTTCACAATGTATGAACTTGAAATAGCCCTTGCAGTAAGGAAGCAGTCAGCACCTGGCCCAGATATGATTCATTATGAACTGCTGAGGCACTTGTCGGCTGAATCCTTGATGAATTTGTTGTCTTTCTTTAATCATTTATGGGCAGCTTCTTGTTTTCCACAGTGCTGGAAGCAAGCACACATCATTCCCATCTTGAAGCCTGGCAAAGACCCTTCCCTACCAGCAAGTTATCGGCCTATCGCTTTGACTAGTTGTCTAGGAAAAACTTATGAACGGCTTATAAACAGAAGGCTAGTATACATTCTAGAACAAAAGAAAATTTTCGATAAAAACCAGTGTGGTTTTAGAAGAGGTCGCTCAACCTTGGATCACCTTGTCCGGTTAGAGACTTTTGTTCGTGAGGCTTTTGTGAACCGGCAGCATTGCCTTTCTGTCTTTTTTGATTTACAGAAAGCTTATGATACGGCATGGCGGTACGGAATACTTCAGGACCTGTATAGGTGCGGTGTTCGAGGTCGCATGCTGCGTTGCATAAAGGACATCTTGACAGACCGTTGTTTTCAGGTCCGCCTGGGATCCACGCTCTCGGATGTTTTTACACAGGAAAACGGCGTCCCACAGGGAGGTGTCTTGAGTGTTACCTTGTTCGCAATTAAGATCAACAGCCTCGCTGCAGTTATACCATCATCAGTTTTTTATTCATTGTACGTAGACGATGTCCAGATTGCTTTCTCCTCATGCAACTTGTCAATTTGTGAGCGCCAATTGCAGATAGCAATAAATAGGATGAGTAAGTGGGCTGATGAAAATGGTTTTCGGTTTGCACCAGAAAAAACAGTGTGCGTGCCTTTTTCATTACGTCGGGGGTTGTCGCTAGATCCCAGCTTGCAGATGAATGGCACTGACATAACCGTTAGGCATGAACACAAGTTTTTGGGTGTTATTTTTGATAAGAAGCTCACTTTTCAGCCCCATCTAAAGGAACTGAAGCGAAAGTGTCTTAAATCTGCCAATGTTCTCAAGGTACTTGCACACGTCTCCTGGGGTTCTGACAGGAGATGCCTCCTGCGACTCTACAACTCGCTGGTTCGTTCCCGTCTCGATTATGGTGCAGTTGTATATGGCTCGGCACGACCGTCATCTTTAAAAATGCTGGATCCTGTGCATCACCTTGGGCTTCGACTTGCCACGGGGGCCTTCCGAACGTCGCCTGTTCCGAGTTTGTATGCAGAGACGCACCAAATGCCACTAGAAAAGCGAAGACAGTTCCTCAGCCTATGCTATAGTTATAAAGTCAAATCTGATCCTGAACACCCATCCTATCGTTGCTTGCAGGTATCTCCTTTTTCACGTCTTTTTGAGAACAAGCCAAGTATAGTACGGCCTTTATGCCTCCGCATTCAATGCATGTCTACATCCCTGCAACTTGCGCTCCCTGAGCGTAGCTTGATGACGAGAGTTCGAAGCATTGCTCCTTGGAAGGCGGTTCACTATACCTGTGACTGGTCGCTAGCGAAATACAATAAGCGATCTGTTGCACCACTAGTTCTTCAGCAAGAGTTTATGGCCTTGCAAGCTAAGTATAAGGACTATGCACAATTCTTCACTGATGGTGCAAAAACTCCACACTTTGTCGGTTCAGCTGTATATTCAGAACACTTTGTAAAAGCTCGACGGCTTCACTCTGTTGCCAGCATTTTTACTGCAGAACTTTATGGTGTGCTCATGGTTATTGAATATATATTAGGCAACAACATCAAAAAAGCTATTTTGTTTGTGGACTCCCAGAGTGCTATCCTTTCTCTCTGTTCCCTCAATGATTCTAAGAATCTGCTCGTGCAACAAGTACAGGCAGAGTTAAACCTGGCTTTCCAAATGGGATACAATATCAAGCTGTGCTGGGTACCAAGCCATGTGGGAATTTCAGGTAATGAAAAGGCGGATAGGCTAGCAGCCTCCGTTAAGGATGCTCTGGAAACACCTGTTCAGCTGCCTCAAGAAGATTTTAAACCGGTTCTCAAAAAAGCAGTTTATTATGCCTGGCAGCAAGACTGGGACAAAGAAATAAATAATAAGCTACATGTTATCAAACCACGTTTGGAGTTATGGGAGAGTTCGCACCATAGAGACCGTCGCCATGAAGTCTTAATGTGTCGCTTGAGAATTGGACATTCACGTATCACCCATCGACATCTTCTTTGTGGTGAGGACACCCCAGTCTGTGAGCATTGCGGTGAATCGCTAACTATACTGCATATTCTATGGCACTGCAAATTTTTTGATCAGGAACGCCGGACGAGTTTTCCTTTACTTTCTGGATATCTTCCATTTCATCCAGTCTTCTTACTGGGAGATGAACCTTTAGTTCCTTTTGATCACATTTTAGATTTTCTTAAAAAAACTGGCTACCTGCACCAGTTATAGATCCTCTGCATAGTGCATTGCATAGTAATTCCTTCCTTCTACTATAGAGTCTTTTAATTATCTCTTTGGCGCAGCATGGCCTATGTTGCTTTTTGCGCCATTAAACACCTAATAATCAATCAATCAGAAACCACTCTCAGAAAGTCGCATTTTCTATTTAGCCTATGTGTCCGGGCAGCACGAAGATATTGGACAAATATCGGTCGAAGTTTTAAGAAATAACGACCTCATAATGATTTGCACCCGGCTTCAGATCGGTCCAATAACTTGAACCGATCAAGATGAAAGTTTTGTGACCGATATCGTCAACCGTTTTCTGGTCATATTTTATACCGTTTACAGCCGTCTTTCGGATTGTCTCGTGGCCGTTATCAGTCAACCATTTCGGGATTGAAATGGCCATTGTCGAAATACGTAAGAATGTGAATGACTACGACATCAAATGTGAAACTCTTTATTTTCAACTGTTTACATACGCATTTCAGGGGAATCGGAGATGTCCGACCACCTTCGACTTGGACAAAGGGTTTGGGAGGGGCTTTCGCAAGAGGCTGAGGGGGAACAGAGGCTGGAAGCGTGGAGGAGGTGGGTGGGAGTATGGGGGCTGGAAGCGTGGAGGGGGCGATTGGGAGTACGGAGGCCGGAAGCGTGGAAGGGGCGGGTGGGATTGCGGGGGCCAGAAGCATGAAGAAGGTTGCTATACTCTCAACATGATGAGAACTGCAGGCTCCACCATCCGGGTGTCGGCCACTCTGGAGGCCTTCAGAGTGGGAACTGCCAACCAGGGTACGATGGGGACTGGAGAAGGATCTGCCCTTGGTGCGGCCTGCAGCTGCCGGCCTCCTTCCCTATTGGGTGCAGATGACAGCCACTTTGACGGAGCCCTTTTTATGTCCTGTGTTGTGTTCAGTGGCTCTTGCTTCTTGTTCTTGTCCCCTTCTCTCAGGTGGCAGAGCCTGGCACGGACAGCCGCTGTAAAAATATCCACAAGAAAAATCTTGACTCGCGAACCATTTTACTGATGGCACAACCATTATCTAGGGTTGGGCAAGAAGGTAATCCCGAAGTGACAAACAAATAACTTCTGAAATGGTTCGTGTTCGTACCAAACCATCAGTGCAATGAGTACAAGAATGTAGTTTCCAAAGCAGTGTGTGTAAAAGCATATTAATTTTAACCCCAGGGTGATTTCAGATAAGATCGACCAAAGGGTGGCTGGTCGACATTTTTAAATCAACTGATGTTTTTATATGACATTGTCTAGTGTCTGGTATAAACGAATCCACACAGTCCACACTTAGTTTTGACCAGAAAAAAAATTTGGAGACAAGAAAAATCGTAAGGCAGGGAGAGGTGGACAGTTGCAATAACGCGCACTGATGGAGGGGGCAAGTTTGAAAGTGAATAATTAAAACAATAAAATTAGCAGAATTTTAAAACTTTTTACAAACAAACTATGGGTACAACTTGCTTGTAATATAAAGTAATAATATTTATTAAAAATTTATTTAGTTTTCTAAAAATTGCCAAACATGCCTGCTCGAACGACAAATGGCAAACTTTGGAAATCTGTATCTCATGAAATAATTTAATAATTATTACATAACTTGCAGACATTATTTTACTAATATATGGCTATTATTGAAAAAAATAAATAAGGTATCTGAGTGACACAATAGTTACAATATATTTAGGCAAACATGGGAAAAAAATCAAAGAAAAATTCCAATGCAAATAAAAAAAAAACACCACCTTCGATTTTTTTAAAATTTGGGTTCCCTGTTATACTCTATTTCGGCATTCATTTCTATTAAAAACATGTTGCATCATTGCACTGTGAAAGAAGAAACAACTCCCCAAAGTAGGGTCCTTTTTCAAAGCCTACACTTAGCAGTGTCCTATACAAGAAGTGACTCTGAGTTCCAGTTTCATGAAACTTGCACAAATCTTTTTTATACATTTATTCAGATGAGGTCATTGATAAAAAGAGCGATCGGTCACACAGTAAAAGGGAGGAGAAACTATATTCAGCATTTTACATAAGCGTACAAAGTGGTATCATATTAGAGACTAATGATTTGAGAAAAGATGATGCAGTGTGAAGTTGTACCTTCCGGTATATTTTACATCTAGAGTAAAATAAATAACTTTACTTCCACACACAAAAACAAAGATATAATAGTAAGATATTTAGGTTGGCTGTGTATTTACGATTACAAACAATTTCAGGTGACGGATGCCATAGTGCCTAACTGGAGCAGCTTCGATGCTCTCGGTGTATGAATGAATCGTGGCAAGCCGATATATTTTATCCTGCTCGAGGATAACATTTTGGGATTTTTTTTATAGTGATCAGATAAAAATTATTAGTAACCACCAACAAAAACAGTAGGTTAAATACCCCGTGAAGAAAATTGTGATAAATAAGATGTCCCTGCATTCAAAATGAGCAGTCCTTGGGAAATCAAATTCGGCACTTTACGCTAAGGTTTTCCTCGCTGTACCCATTTAATAAAGTTGCTTCCAAGCAAAT
This sequence comes from Ixodes scapularis, assembly GCF_016920785.2. Taxonomy (NCBI): domain Eukaryota; kingdom Metazoa; phylum Arthropoda; class Arachnida; order Ixodida; family Ixodidae; genus Ixodes; species Ixodes scapularis. The sequence continues at coordinate 63,000,640 of NW_024609879.1, read as the reverse complement.
CCGACTGTCCGTGCTACATATACGTCACAGGTCCCTTTTGTTGATGACTTGCTGAGCCGCCACGCGTGCCAAGACTGAATGCCAGGGAAGGCGCGCACCGTCAGCCACTCTTCTTTTTTTTTGTTCACGATACCGAACAACCTCATTTTCGTCCAGATATACAAGATGCACGCCTTTCAGTTTCTTTGATAGAACGCTCACCATTGTCCTGGCCGTCTGAATTGCGCTTACTGAACGTTCTCTCAGGTTGTTCAGCGTGGCCTGGTGCTTCACGAGTCCGCCAACTCCGTCACATGCATTTTTCCCATGTCCAGATGCAGAAAATAACCACTGGGCTTGTGGGCAATCGTCCTTTGCAAATTGGTGAAGCTGGTAGCGATTCTTGAAATGACTGGCGGCGCCGTCACTTACGTACGTCACGTACGAGTATACCGCAACGTTGTCTTCAACCCACTCCTTCACTTTTTCTAGAGCCAAGCAAGCGTGAGCGGTGTCGTGACACAGGTCCTCACTGATGATGGCAAAGCTGTTTGTAGATTTTCTTGTCGTCACTACACATGTAAATATCGAAACTTGTTTTTTTTTCCAGTGATATGCTTGCACTTCGTCAGGAAGCACGATGGTCCAGTTTTCAGCAAAGTCAAAATGAAAGACAATGCTCCCGCGTTGCATGCACTGTTTTTCATCATAGATCGCTTTACCTTGCGTTTGCCGGATATGGTTGTGAAGTACCCAACTTCCAACCGTCACTTGGATGACTTTTAGGAAAGTCTCAGGTTCCAAAGTTTTTTTCACAAGGTCGCCGGACTCCCATGTTGCAAGCACAATCTCTTCATCCTCGGGGTATCAAGTTGCTGGAGTGTAAGAAACTGGCCTTTTGGGCAGTGATCACAGTCTCCTTGAAGGCACAGTTCTGTTGCTGGGTCGCACAGAAATGCCGAGTTCATTTCACCAGTGTTGAATGTTGAGCCTGTAACGTTCTCTAGAGCGGCAATACAAAGATAATAATTGGCGCAGCGCACACAAACGCACACTTCCTGGTGTGGAATACATTGGACCCATCTAGGGCGCAACGAATAAAATTTCGTTAGCCCAACGCCGGAATCGGGATGCTTGTCTTTGTATATACGGAAGGCCTCTCGTATTGAGCGTGTCATGAAGCGCTTTGGCACGAACGTTTTCTCTCCGTTGAGCATGACAGAGATGACGTCCTTCTGGTTGGGACTTTGGCGCGAACATTGTAGCTTGTCTTTCGTGAAGTACTCTAGGGCAGCAGACAGGTTCTCAGGGCTCACCTTGCACCTCGTGTAAGGATCCGGCTCATACCACACGCCATGCTTTTCCTTGAGTTTTCGGGATTTACTGATGAGGTACATTGAGGCCTGTGGAATCATCTTTTGAACCTCATTCTTCGTCAGTGTTGACGGCAGGAGTGTAAGCAGTTGACAACGTTCCCGGAGAGAGGTGGCGGTTTCAAAGGCCTGCCGAAAGTTGTCCACCCACTCAGTGCATGTGGAGCATGTTGGTTCGGACGACCCCGATGGTGCGTCCCTGTCGTACGCAATACGTAGCCTTGAGCGTATATTCTTGACAGCAACCTGCTCCAGTTCTGTCTGCTTTCTCTTGACATAGGCAGGCCTGTCCCGACTTCTTACGACGCTTGGTTGTCTCAGCGGCGACACATCTGTAGGTAGTATGCTGCGATTTAGATCTTCAATTGCTTCTTCAGCTGGCACAAATATGTCAGGGCACTGCTCTGAGCTTCGCATCGAGATCTCCTTAGTGATGTGCATGAAGCAATGGTAGCACAGGTAGTCCGTCGCACTCACTTTGGTGGAACAGTCAGGCGGAAGAATTTGCTTCAACGAGTTTAGGTCCAAATCGCCAATACTTCGAAAATTCCGCTGCTTTGGTATAGTCTTTGTGTTTGCAAAAGTAATCTGCACAAAACACTCGTTCGGAGCTCCAGGACGTCTTCATAATGTATACATAAATAATAGAAATTAAACCCCAACTGATGGCATATAATTGCCAAGTGAAAGAACTACTGGGTGCACAAGTGACAAGTCCGAGGCTGAGGAGCTCACTCACTGCAAACGTACATTTGAAAAGAGAGGTCACAACTGAGGCTGTCGGCAAAGCTTGATCCACGTCAAAGGAAGAAAGAGGGAAAGTCTCCAGACAAAAAATTGTGGTCAGCGGCCTTCGAAAAAGACTTTCCGGAATCGCACTGTCGTCCCTCCACGCGCTGATATGAAAGCACCCGAGCTTCTACCACGTGGTTCATGACACAGCCTGAGCCATGTCGGCGACCGGTTCGCGAGGGGTTGGCGGTGGGGTTACGTTGATGGTCACTTGGATTAGCCCTTGCTGTACTGAGCTACCGCCTGCAGTGCCTTATCGCCGGCTGGTGTCAAAAACGAGAACACACCCTGTCTACACCAAAACTACAAGCGTTCACCGCACACGCGTCGCCGCCGCTTTTAAGCTTTTGTGAAATTGCTTTCTTTTGCCGCGGAGAACCGCCTTATCTTAACTACGCGCCTGAAATCCTTCCAGGCGGGCGTACACAATATCAAGCGTTTCGAGAAATGCCCGTGGAGTAGAACTATGGGAAAATTCGGAGCCCGCGATGTCGATATCGTCGCCGTTGTGTTAGTACGCCGTCGCGTACTGCAGTCCCCCGTTGGGGGAGGGGGGGGGGCGGTTTACTACGATAACATGGCGACAGCGTTTACACTCTATGTATTTACGCGAGGCTCGAGTATTTGGGGATAATGCTGCCGGTTGGTGTGCCCTTTTGTGCCTGATATTATCGCCCGCGACGCCAGCGAGTGAGATGTCGACAGGCATGACTGCTCAGTAAACAGGCGTCGGCGGCCATGTTTTGCTGGTTGAAGCGAACCCCCTTGTTCTTGATAGCGAGTGGGGAAATGCGAAAAAAAGATTGTATCGGCCGTTTTGCCAGAACTAGCGACGAGTGTCGTCTGCGGTTTCCGGCAACTATTTTGCCATAATCGTGAGCTTAGCGAGGAAATGATTTTTGCTAGCCACAGAACACTACCACGCAGAAAGGGAATGCTTGAACATGTTTTTGTTCTGGATATATATCAGGGATATATATGAGAGAGAGAGAGAGAGAGATGAAGGTAGAGCGGAAGAGGGAATAGCATATAGTGTCGCAGGAGAATAAAGTAAACAAAGTTCCTAGTGGCCGATGGCTGCATGATCTTTTCTCGGATCACTAGTCCGTAATATGATACCTCTTTGTACACAGCTGTTTCTCCTTAATTTAAGTGTGTGAACGATTTCTTTAGTTATCATTGGCCTCATCTGAATAAAAATATATAAAAGATGTGTGTTGGTTTCATGAAACTGGAACTCAGAGTCAGTTCTTGTATAAAACACTGCTAAGTGTAGGCTTTGAAAAAGGACCCTACTTTGGGGAGTTGTATCTTCTTTCTCAATAAAATGATGCAACATGTTTTTAATGGAAATGAATGCCGAAATAGAGTATAACAGGTTACCTAAATTAAAAAAAATCGAGGGTGGTGTTTTTTTTATTCGCATCGGAATTTTTCTTTGTTTGATTTTTTTTTCATGTTTGACTAGATATATCCTAACTATTGTATCACACAGATACCTTAGTTATTTTTTAAATATTAGCTATATATTAGTAGGATAATATCTGCTAATTATATCATAATGATTAAATTATTTCATGAGATACAGACCTCCAAAGTTTGCCATTTGTCGTTCGAGCAGGCATGTTTGTCAATTTTTAGAAAAATAAATAAATTTTAAATAAATATGATTACTTTATATTACAAGCAAGCTATACCCATAGTTTGCGCCTAAAACGTATTAGAGTTCTCCTAATGTTATCGCTTTAGTTATTCACTCTCAAACGGGCCCCCTCCATCAGTGCGCGTTAATGCAACTGTCCACCACCTCATGCCTTACGATTTTTCCTGTCCCCAAGTATTTTTTCTAGTCAAAACTAAGTTTGGATTCGTTCATACCAGACACTAGACAATAACATATAAAAACATCAGTTGATTTGAAAATGTCGACTAGCCATCCTTTGGTCGATCTTATCTGAAATCACCCCCTATAGTAAGCAAACTTTTTATGCCACTTCTCTATAATTAAGTTTTAGCCACATAAAATTAGAAAAGGATGCTTCAAGATAGGTTATGATAGGTGATCATAAAAATAATGTAATGGGAATATTACGGTTGTCCCGCGTGCTTTCACAGCTGCGGCGCATACAATGCCTTCCATGTGAGGAAAGATGGGCAGAAGTATAGACGGTGCCATCGATGCCCTATCTAGAAAGCTGTGTGCAGTGCTGGGAGGGGCACAGGCTCACAACGTGCGAGGAACGACAGCATTCACAACTGAAAAGAAGTGCTTAGGTGTACCTTGAGCCTTTTAAATATACTCAAACTTGCACGTGTTTAACGTCCCGCTCTGGGGGAATGCTTTCCTTTTAGCACTCGGATGTGCTGCGGCGAAGCAAGATTAGCAAAATTGCGATGCTTACTTCGCGGTTGCTGCTTCGCCACAGTACAGAAGAGTGTGATGAGAAGTGCACTCAACAAAGCTAACTTACATGCCAGAGCAGAGTAGGAACACCAGAGGTATTGCGAAAATTCCGGGTACTGTCCGTGTTTGGCACTGAAAAAGAGATCAAATAGGAGAGTACATTATTTGTGGTTAAAATCGAAAGTTCTGAAAATTCGCACAAGCCTACCACAAGGATCTGGACGTGTAGCAGGGCCCAAGCCAATATATGTTCCGCATTAAAAGAGTGAAATCAAGATTTGGCACAATGTTGACACAAGCTCCTCACATGTGGGCTAAATGTAGCAAGATGTGGCAAAGTAAGCGCTTTGGTGCCGTTTTGCGTGGCAATCACATTACTCATAAAGTGCATATTCTGAAACAACAAAATAAAGTATCAGAGTAGAAAAGTAAAAATAAAGCAATTACCAAGGACCGCATCATACAGCGTCGTGCCCTTAAAGGACCTCTTGCCCTTTCGGCCCATGAGGCTGAATTGCAGCTGTATCTCCTTGCGGACTGTCCGCTCCATGACCAGGTGTACAGTGTTCGAGAGGGTGGTCCCACCGAGGGTTGGGAGTTCCTTTCTCTGCAAAAAGATGAAGTTAGGAATGTTTTCACTTGGAAAATATATAAAGAGCTAGACGAAGACATGGTTTAATTGCAGACATGTACAAATTACTCAGAAAAGGTAGTTAAGTTAAGTTACTGAGTATTGACGCCAAAAGTAATTGGAGTAGAGTAGAAATTACGCATTCGTAATAGTAATTGAGTAAACTACTAACTACTGTAAAAAGTAGCGAGTTACTTTGAAGTTACTTTCGAAGTTACTTTTTTATATATTTGTGGTAGCAAAATGAGCAGCAGCTTTGATCAATGAAAAACCCTGCGAGCCTAAAATAAATGCAGTCTATTTATGGCTTGTGTTTTCGCCAAATAGTTTACTCGCTCGCAGAAGCAATTGACTTTCAAAGTTCTTGATAAAAGCGTTTTCCCCTTTTCCTTCTACACACGTCCCCAGCAAGCTAAATAGACGTTCCATCGACGGGCTGGATGGAACGGCAGCGTTGAATTTGAGAAACAGACTGTGCAGGGTCGGGTAAGCGAGTGTCGGCATCTTAGGTGTCCATGACAAAACTTGTGAGGTTTGCCTCGGGTAGAGGGTCTTTAATAACAAACTTTCCTCCTTTTTTTTTTCTTCGTCAAGTTGAGATTGTTACGTCTGGCCCCTCTTCATTCCGACGTCGTTCTGTGAGTACGCTGAGCGAGTGCACCAGACCGTCAAGGGTTCAAGTCTCGCGCCACGACGATGAGATCATTCGGACGACTGCGCGTCCCGTTGTAGTGCTAGTGCTACGCTACTGAAAAAAAAAAATTGTTTTGGTTTAACACATAATGGCTAACGCCGGGTCCAACAAAAGGATCTCCCAAGGGTAACTCGCAATCCTCGCCGGCGACTACAATATTCTGACGCGCCTGAATCATTTTTAACAAAGAGGAGGCCTCCCAGGCATGGATGGTCGGAAGGACGCGAAGGATTAAGGGGTGTCCAAACAGGACACTACAAAACCCGCGACTCTGGCAAATCGTGCCGCGCTCTGCCGCGATCCGCTTCCGGCCGTCGGAGGGAAATTTCCCTCCGTCAATTCTTCCCGGGGGGAAAGTTCCCTCCGTCAAATCTCCCCCTCGCTTCCTCCACGGCGGCCTTGCTCTGCTTATCACGTGGGTCCGGAGAGCCACTCACACGCTCTGTTGGCTGTCGGTCAATCGCTCAAGGCCTCCGCTCACAATACGGAACCGCATCGGACGCCATCACGACGAAAGTGAATCTCGACAAAGAAAGCAGATCCGAGGCGGGCGAGACGCACCCTTCGACGCAGGAATGTCCCAAATCCACCCAAAGCCGGACCTCCTTGGCCTTCGAGCCGAGGCGACGGCGGTACGCGAGGGCGTTGGCGAGGTGAGACAGACGCAGGTGGCGTGTGACGTCAACCTGAAGAGGAGAGCAGTCGTGATCGTAAAAATTTTCACGACTCCTGCAAACATTTTCACGACTCCGACAGACCGTAAAAATAGAAGCGTCCGCTTCAATTTTCACGATTTGTCGGAGTCGCGGGTTTTGTAGTGTCCTGTTTGGACACCCCTTTACATGAACAAGTATCGTCGCTCGTATACAGTTGCAGCTGTAAGCGGGAACGTGCTCCCATGAACGGATTATCCGTACCAGGGTTTGTGCGCGGGGGAGTCCGGCTTTGCAAAGGCGTATGCGCTGACGACAAGGCGTTCAGCTGCAAGGTCATTCCAGTGGCGCCTCCCATGGAACCTACCGTTTGAGTCGGAACTCACTAAAGACAGACAGCATGAAAACAACAACTCTTACTGTGCCCCCGTCTTTCACGGTTGCAGCTGGAAACGCGGCGCCTGCGTGCATTACCGGATTAGGTCAATACCCGACCAAGGCTTGTTAAGCATGTCTTCCTGCGTTCGTGCGTGCCGGTGTTATGCTTTGGCTGCTCGTCGCCACCTTGGCCCAAGGACGCCTTCCCGAACAAGAGGGCCCCTTGTTCGGGAATGCCACTTCATCTGCCGGCGTCTTATTCATTTCTGCGCTCAAACTTTCGTGATGGGCAAAATTAGCACTATATAATTTCGAAAGTAGTTAGTAATTTGAGTATTAGTTACCTGAAAAAAGTAGTTAAATTAAACTACTAATTACCCAAATCAAGTTGTAATTGAATGTTACCAAGTTACTCGAAAAAGTAGTTAAACTACAGTAGTTTGAGTAGAGTAGTTGAACTACGTCCAAGTCTGTTTAATTGAAACAATCAACTCATGCAAATTAAGAGAGTCTACACACTCTAGAACAAGCCTATTTCAAGTGACAAATATTATTGGCGGCAGCAAACAGCAAACAATCAGATTCGAAAGTTTTAGGAGTCAAATTGAGTTTGAATATTTAGGTCAATGGTGCTGTTGTATAATCATGACCTGAATTTTTACGCACTCGCAAAGTTCACAATATGAAGAATGCCTTTAGACTCAAAAAGGCCTAAAGTAGGCAAAACAGAAAACTGGCTCACTTGACTTTGCATTAATTTCATGGATAGTGGCATATAACTGCCTGTTTTACATTTTTGCTGCCTATTTTGGGGCTTCAGCCTAAATGCATGCATATAGTGAACTTTCTCTTGTACCTAAAAGTACAGGCCCTAGTAATGAACGAACGCACCATGTGCAGTGCATTTTCAAGACACATTGAAGCTGACAGCGGACAGCAGCTTAATCTGTAGCTGTTCTATAAGCTTATTTTACTCGTTTCATGAGCTTAAAGAACAAAAGAATGCATTTTCAGGCTAATTGAAAATGAAGCTTATTTTGTTCCTGGACTATTCCGTGCAATTTGTCCTCACTTGGAGGCAAGTTGATTCAGTTTGCTTCTACATGTTCAAGGCACCTGACAGCGTAAAACCACAAATATCTTCTGCATAAGCTATATTGCTATGATGTTTCTCCGGCACTCGTCTGGTTTCAGTGTTATCTTACTGACCGTAAAAGCAGTGTGTGAATTTTGAGTATTTTTTTTGTTTTTTCTTTGTCTGGTGTCCCCCAAGGGTCTATCTTGGGACATCTATTGTTCCTTATATTTATTAAAGGGACACCGAAAAAAACCATACCATAGAATACCGCGCATCTGCCCATTCCACACTATGGCCCATTCCCAAATTTGTAAGACCTGAGAAAATATGCACAGTACATTGCTATGTAAAATTGATGACCGGACAAGCACCCATTCCCAATCATTTCAGGATTATCTCCAAAGTTTGAGTGGGCGCTTGCCTGGTATTTTACGGTATTCTTCTTAGTTCCGGAATAGGTCAGGCATTTCTTAAAATGAATTATGGTAGAAAAATATTTTTTTTCATGTAATATATATATATATATACCAACCACATTCTTAGTTATTTGCGAAACAAACTACCATCTACACAGCCATTACACTGAGATCGCTCCCACATACAATAGCTTTAATTGAATTTTTTGTTTTGTAAACCCAAAAGTAAGTTCACCAGAAGGCTACCACAATACCCAACAACGATTTAATTATGACATTTGAAACAGTAACCACCTTAGAGCCAGCGACCTTAGAAATAGCTGTACATCTCGGTGTGGCGCCCAAAAATAACTAAATTTCGGTTTAGCTCATAAAGCTCAAACGGCTTTTGTAGGGTAAGTATTGCGTGAAAAATTTTTTTTCTACCATAATTTATTTTTAAGAGATGTCTGACCCATTTTGGTGGGAAAAAAGAATGTTTAATGTTTTTTTTAATTTTAATTCTCTAATGATATCAAAGTGTGCGTAAAGGCACACTTCGATATAAGGGTTATTCTTTGAGGATTTTAATCTATATTTTATTATCTGATTACTCGCTGACTGCACGTGTGGCGCTCGGCAAACGTTTTGTTGATCAATCATGGTAAGACCAAAGTTCTATCAATCTAAAAGACAGGAGGCAATTTTAAATGTTTATGTTTTTGGTTCCATTTCTATTTTGAGTGTGTTGCTAGTTTGTGACCTTGGCACTATTTTGATAGTTGTTTGTATTTTTTTACCATGTCTCAAATTGTCGGCTCGGCTGTAAATTGCTAGGCATGATTTCTCGTTCGACCAAACGATTTTAGAGTGATGCAGATGTGAATGCCAAAACGAAAAACCATACAATGCCACAATGCCCAGCTTTCCTGAACACAGCTATAACACATATATAGCACTTGACACAAAATAAATGTGTGAACATTAACAGTTGTAGCTGCAGAGGGGACCTTGTATTTTAAAAACCTAAATTAAAGCAGTGCAGTGGAATCTAGTTAATCGCAAATTGAGGAGGAGCACGAAAGTTTTTTGTTTGAATGTGAAGTTTTATTAAGGTGCTAATGTGCTGCATAATGCCAGAGTACAGTAAGACATTGGACACTTCACATTGCTTTAGGCTTTACTCCAACATCAAAAACTTGCGTTTGGTCGTTACGAGAACTGGTTCATTGCAGATTGATATTTTGGATGCTGAAAATTCTGACTTGTTCACTATTTCGTAGCTAAATGAGATACCATAACCGATCCAATAAGTAGAGGGCATGCATGTTCACAACAAATGTTTTAGACAGGTTAAAGCCTGAAAGTTTCATTTTTCAGAGATAATGTTAGCGAGCAAGCAAAAACGAAAAAGCAGTCGTTTTGAATTTTTTGTGGTAAGCATTTGATTGGTGTGGCGGCCTTCTTGAGTGCTGCCAAGCCATTTCTCTAGGTGATGCTACGATACACCTTCTTTTTCACTGCACATAATTATCATCATAATTATTCCCCAATGTTTTTATATTTTTATTATGCAACTATATCGCTCTGTGCGGCACACGGTGATCTGCAATGGAGCCCAATGTGTTGATTGTGTGCTGAAAGTGGGCTTTGCCTTGCACATGGAACCAATGGATGATAGGAGCATTCAACAAGTACTCGCGCAGCAAGAAAGTGAGCCGAATGCCGACCACTCATTGCACAAAGGCAGGCAGATGTCATCGCACACAAGAGCAACATGAGACAAGGAACTCTGAGCAACATCCTAGGTATTTTTGCAATCGGCAAATGTTTTGGCTGCTGCTATTTTTTCCCTCTCCTCGCGAAATTGGTTGGCGAGTATGTGCTAGAAAGAACCTTCTATGAGTTAAACGTTGCTAATTTTTGTTCCTTTAAAATGATTTGAGATTTCTCTAATTCCAATACATTTTTTACGGGACCCGTTGGTTCCATTAATTCGCAAGTTAGAATGAAGAGTTTAACTACCGAGATTCCACTGTAATGTCTAGCCTTTTAGGTGTAAGCCGATGGACGTCTACACCAAATTAATTGTTGTATGAGAGTTCCTTCCTCCCTCATATATTAGGCCTCAAGAGCTCTGCGAGTTCTGTAACCTTTCAGGATCCTACATTTATACAATGATCTTCTGATAAAGGTTTCAGCGAAGTTCTACTGTGTCCAGTAGGCTGCATAATTTTCACATAAAATATGCCAGAAATATACTTACCAAGGCCACTTTCAGGGCAGCACTTTCTAGATCACCCTCGACTGCCTCAAACTCCGTCATGTTTTCTAACGGTAGCCTTGGCCCCTAGACATCACTATTACAACAGTATCTCAAACAAATGGCTTTATTTTTGGAAAAGAATGACCCAGTTTAGCGAAACTGGTGGCCGGTCTGATGCCACATTCCTGGGCTAGCAAGCTTTGAAGGAGCCCGGTAATGCGACATCAGACTGGTAATGTGATGTTCAATGACCTGCCAACTGCACTCAATCGCTTCATTCTTTTTCAAAAAGACAGCCATTCATTGAAGATATTCTTATAAAAGTTATTTAGGTCCTGGGGTTTGTAGCTTCTCGTTGAACACACCCACTGCCTTTTGAGAAATACAGATTTCAATTCAGTATCCCTTTAACCTCATTATCTGATATTTCTATTGGAACTATGTCCGATTTCTAATTGAAAGGATTTAAAAAGCGAAGTTCAAGCAGGTGGCAACTTCATGCCACAACAGACGATTCAACTAGCGGTGTTATAGTGTGAGGGAGTTAGTCAGATGTCTGCAAAGAGGCCTGCGATTGTTTCTGAAAGATGGTGACTTTGGCTTTCAGTCAGAGGGACGATTGAACAGTGTATACCTTCGGCAGTTTTAAGATTAATAGGGTATGTTGTGGGGCTCGTAAGTCCATCTTTAGTTAAACATATAAAATAGCGCAAAGAGGACAAAAACAAGAAGTATACAGGACAAGTGCTTGTCCTGTATACTTGTCCTTGTCTTTTTTTTGCGCTATTTTATGTGTTTCACTGAGTTTAAAGATTGCACATGTTACTCACGTGACGGAGCAGTTGAAACAGTACCTACAAAAATAGTGCCCTACTGCAGCAAGTGGTGATCGCTTGGTAGCGTTGAGTTTGAGGAGCAGTGAATACAGAATTTCAACATCCATCTAGGTATTTACAAACAGGCAGGTTGACAAGCCTGCTCATATTAGATTGTATGCAAAGTTGTAACTTCTGCAGGCACTTTTCATAAGACACACGTCAATATAATTTTTATGAGCAACGCTTACGTGACGCAAGGAAAAGGAAGTTCTCTTCTTCAACTTCAACGTTAGATGGTCGGACATTTTCACGGTCATCACCTAGAAGAAGTAAACATCATGATAGAGAATGTTTATCACAGTATCAGTAAGGCTTTTTCAATTGAACCTGGTAGTTAGTTACCTGAGGCTGCCGACAACTGCAGGCAGGAAGTTATTAAGGCTTCCTTGAGCTTAAAATCTGCCTTGTGTGTGCCTGAAGACAACAAAATGGTACCCAATTTTGGTAGCTGACACTATTCGTTATCCTGCATTTGTGGGCCTTGTTGGCAGTCTTTCTGTCGTTGAAAATTTACGAAAATCACTAATAACTTTTAAACAAGATTACGGCAGGCGCTGAAGGTTCAGCATCTGGTTCCAACTGCCAGCACCATGTAGACGGGAAGCAGCGCACGTCCTGTCTACATCTCCCAATAAAGGGGAAAAAAATAAGGAAAAGGGGGAGGGGAAAAAAGAGTTTTTTTTTGGCACTATGGTGAAACCTTTTATGGCATTGATCAATTTAATACAATCAATACAGGGACTGTGGGCTCGTCAAGCTGCTGAGCGCAGCTTTTTTTCACAGCCCCTCCATCTGCATTTTTACAAGGTGGAAATAAACACATTTGATTTGATTTGAATTCGAAACCCTGCAAAGAGAAAAGAGAAACGGGGAAGGGAAAGAAACAATATACTCTGATCTCTTGATTTTGCCTTAAACCTGCTCTGCCCACTATTCAAAGCACAGCAACATGTCTCATGCACTGGAGAGTACCAACTGGAAAAGAAAGGATAAGGAATGGGGGACAGGAAGGGGGGGGGGGGGGAGGGGTACCAGACAATCTCCTCTACCACACTCTTTGTAACAATCAAACAGTCCCAAACATCTTTGGAAAAAAAATACCACAACGATCACCTAATAATAACTTCCGAAGAGGACACGGGCACAAAAGGGGAGATCGGATATGGGGGGGGGGGGGGGGGGAACTAATCATGATATTAGCTCATTCCAGAAACACCAAAGAAGGAAACAGCACCAAACATCCCAGCACAAACAAGAACCCAAGACTGAAGAGCAGAACCCAAGGATGGAGAATAAAAAACCACCCTGGAAGAAAAACTGTACATCAAGAAGTAAACCAAGAGGGAGGGGTTCAAGAACTCAAACATGAAAATAAATCCCGTTGACCGGGCCTGTTCCTTTGGCTGCGGTTTCGCAATTTTTTTATTTTTTATATCAGATTTTATTACAGAACTTTTTTTTGGCACCGAGCCCTCTTTATTTATATTATTATCGGCTTCAAGTCTGCAATGGTAACGTGGGAGCAAACCAGAGACATAACATTTTTCTTGCTTCTTTATGTACAGTCCTCTGTTTTTGTGGCGTAATATTTAAAAATGAGTAACCAACTAGCCATCTTAATGCATAGTTTATGTTTGCAGGGAGAAAAACATCAGTCTTTCTTTTAACGAAGAAACCAAAAAGCAACTTGGACATTAGTGTTGAGACAATGTTGTCACAATCTTTCTCGAATGTGGACGAAGGGGGCCAAAGCACCCGCCGAGAAGAGATGACACGCAGCCTGGTTGTGAGGGTGAACGATGACTGTCCGGAGCGGCGTGCGCTCAACGGCGTTTATTGGGCGCAATGATCAATGTTGCCCGCCGAGCCTGGCGGCCACAAACGGGCGGACTGGAGGGGGCGCTACATGCTTGTTACACTCCTCCCCCTCAGTTTGTTTTTTCCTGAAAACAAAATAAATGAATAAACACACACGGCCGACACCAACTAGGCGTCTGGTCGTGTCAAGTCCTGGACGGTCGACGGTGAAGGTCACCCCGGCGAGTAGCGGTCAGGTGTCCTTCGCTGCCGTGCACTCGGCCTGGGCACTGGGGTCGACGGGCCAGGTGTGACAACGCCGGGCGCTGCCTGTACAGGTCGCGCTGCACCCAGTGGAGCTACAGGGACCGGATTTGGGTGTGGCACCGGTCCGACTGGTGCCACAGGACTGGAGACGCTTGTTGCCTCCGTGCTGGTTGGCGCTCCACTGGCCGCGACTGGTGTTGTCGTTGGTCCCCCTGCGGGCTGGTCCTCCGAAGCGACGGCCGAGGGGACAAGCCAGGTCCCGGAGCGAAGCCTGACATGGTCGGCGTGCCGGTGCCAGGTAGTCTCGTTGGGCATGCGGACGAGCAGCGGCGAGGCACTTGCTGGTGAAACCACATGTCCGGCAGACCAGGGTGGGCCAGGACGGAAATTCCTGGCGTAGACCGACGCTCCAGGCTCCGGCAAAGGCCCGGAACGGCACCCTCAGTCAGCAGCAAGCTTCTGCTTCAGGAGCGCCGGGGTCCGGAGGTCTAGGCCGGTTTGCTCATCTTGCGGCTGCGGACGCGGCTGCGGCCAGGAGGGATTTTTCTGTCACGTGACCAGCTCCATGGGGACAAGAAAGTACCTAGCGTCCCTTCCTAATGGCGGAGAAATCCTTGTGGCTTCAAGTACGAAATTCTAATTTCGCTCGCAGAAACTGACTGCTCAGGCTTTCAACTGAGGTCCAATTGACCGCCCCATCATACGTTAGGAACGGCAGGTAAAGTTACGGCCAGGGAACGTAAATATGAACCAAAATAAAGGAAAAATCACGCAAAACAAAAGCGGTGGATGTGTATTTATATACAGGGTGTCACAAAAGAAAATTTACACTGTCTTTTTTACCGCAAAAATAAACTAGGCATCGCCGAACGCTCATTCTCCGCCCAAAGGTAGAGCTAGAGGTCAAAACCAGATGCCAAAGTTTCAGCCCGATCCGATACCTTATTCAAAAGTTATAAGCGATTTTCTGAAAATTTTAATAGGAAAATAGAGCCCATTTCTGCCCGGTTTCGGTTTCTGGTGCCATAGAGCCCAGCCCCATGTGTTTGAGAACTCCGTCGGCCGCCATTTTCCCATTGAAATTTTCAGAAAATCACTTATAACTTTTGATTAAGTTATCGGATCGGGCTGAAACTTTGGCATCTGGTTGTGACCTCTAGCACTATCTTTGGGCGGAGAATGAGCGCTCGGCGATGCCTAGTTTATTTTTGCGGTAAAAAAGACTGTAAATTTTCGTTTGTGACAACCTGTATATATGTGCCAGCGAAGTTTAGAGCATCGGCCGCGTAGTCGAGCAGTTAGAGCGCCGGGACTTGTCGTCGCGTTGAGAAAGTTCCGGGTTCAAATCTCAATAGACACTTTTTTTTTTAGTTTTGCGCGTGTTTTTTTTTTTTTTTTTTGAAGTGTGATCTTTTTTATTAATCGTCCACTAGGAGTACTGCGCCTTACACGGTTTTTAATGTTTGCCCCACCTGTTGGGTCGACAAACCGGAAGAAAAAAAGATTACGGTAAGCCAAGTTAACGCCCTACTACAATCGTTTCATAATGTTAATTGAAAGGAAACCAAGATCAAGCGATGTTAACGCACAAATACGAACGTTTCATGATGTTCATTAAAAGGACACGAAGATTACAGCATCGGTATGACTTTCACACAAACGGGGTCGAAACAAGCATCCTTTCCCAGCAACTACAATTTTATGTGTTTTTAAATATACAACGCTCTTCTACGACTCTTTTCAATAACAGGAGGCGCCCATTTAGTACAAATACACACTGCAGTCGTGTCAATTAAAGAAAAAAATATATTCCCCGAAATATACACAAAAAAAAAAATAACAGCCGTGGATGCATTGATTGAGCGAAATCCTACAAGCAAGGCAGCAAGTCAAACGTCTGACAGAGTCGTAAAACCGAAATAAAAAAGATTATACTTTTACTTGCAAGGAATGTGATAAAAGTTATATTTTTACTCTTTACATCGCGTTTTGGCAATCGTTTTGGAATATTAGCAAATTGCTTGAATTTTAGTATGAATAGCAGACGATCACAGCCGAATGCAAAAATGAGTCAGGCGTCGACATCGCAAACCATCTCTCAAACGCAAACACCTAAAATGCCTTTGGATGAACAAATGGAATTAATTAGAGCGATTGGAGAACGAAAACAACAAATTCTAGAGAATTCAGCAGCACAGTTACCTGGCGAACGAAGAGACAGGCATGGGAAGATAATGTCAATGACATCAGCTTTCCGCGGTGTGCACGGCAGCTGCAGGAGGCTTGGCGGAAGTTGGTAAAGAAAGCCAGAGACATGTATGTGCTCTTCCGAGCGCATGAACTAGTGTGCCTCAATGTCCTTGTGTTTAGGGTGATGCCACCCTTTGTACTACCCGATGCCGACAACACGCGCTGGCTGGGAAAATACAAAGAAATTGACGAAAACAGAATGTCGCCATAGCACAGTTAGCGCCACAAACGCGTGCAGGGACACGCTCTTTCACGCGCTTCTGAACGAAAAATAAAAATAAACGTGTGGGATAAAATGGCGAGATGCCACCACCCTAAGCAAGGCGCACATGAAGGCACCCTAGCATGAACAACGAGCTGGTGAGTCAGAACTACCCCCCAAGAATGTTATAGAGCTCATAGGGCCTTGTCTACATTCATAGTGGGAGTGCAGTCAGGCAAAGTATAGAACTTGAACCTGCGATAAAGCAAATTTCACTAGAAAAAAAAAAAAAAAAGCTCGGTAATACCAACAACCGTAGGATATAAAATCAAACACGCGCCGGAGTGAGTAACAAGCCCATGCAAATTTAATTTGCTTATTACGCTTCACCATAAACACTCTAATATAGTAAAATATGTGGAGTGCTAGTACTAGGAAAAGATGTGTTGTGTCTACTGGGAGAAAACCACTGATCTCTATGGTTGTGACCTCTAGCACTATCTTTGGGCGGAGAATGAGCGCTCGGCGATGCCTAGTTTATTTTTGCGGTAAAAAAGACTAAATTTTCGTTTGTGACAACCTGTATATATGTGCCAGCGAAGTTTAGAGCATCGGCCGCGTAGTCGAGCAGTTAGAGCGCCGGGACTTGTCGTCGCGTTGAGAAAGTTCCGGGTTCAAATCTCAATAGACACTTTTTTTTTTTGCTGGATCGCGTTTGACCAGCTCCGCCTATGGACCGGAATGCGGTCACTGGCGGCCATCTTTAGGTAGAGTTATATCATCTCTAGCCATCATAGTTGTAGTAACTGAATGATTTACCTCCGCTAGGGGGGCGTCGCGTGTTTTGGTCTTTTTCTTCTTTGTCTCACAAATAAACGCCCCGAGACAGTTAAAACGCGGGTGCGATCGAAGCCGGGTGTCTGTTGTCTGGATCTCGGTCGACGACCACCGAGGCGAAGTTATAACAACTGGCGACGACGATGCAATGAACAGACAGCATGCCGAAGTTCCACGAGTTCCGCCCGGACGAGGAAACGTTCGACGACTACCTGGAACGCTTCCAGATTTTTGTGCAAGTGAATGCTGTGAAACCAGAGGATGCGGCGGCAACGTTTTTGAACTTCCTCGGGACAAATGCATATCGCACTCTTAAAGAATTGCTGGTGCCCGCGCTTCCGATTTCCAAGAGCTTGTCAGAATTGACATGTGTACTCAAGAACCACTTCTCGCCGGCCAAGTCTACCATAGCGGAGCGGACGAAATTCCACCGGAGGTACCAGAAGGACGGCGAAAGCCTGGCAGACTTTGTGATTGCCCTCAAGAAGCTGGCCATGACTTGTGACTTTGGTGAATTCCTCGACACTGCTCTTCGAGACCGGTTCGTCGCTGGTTGCCTCGATGCCGAGATTCAGCGACCGCTTCTCGAGATGGATGGCAGTTCCAAATTCGGGGACGTCTACAAGGTGGCACTGGCAAGGGAACTGGCTACAGAGCAGAGTAAAGAGCTGCAGAGACAGAGCGGTCCGGATACCACCGACGTGTATCGGTTGTGGGACAGACAAGACCAGGAACAGCAGCGACAGCCAGGAACTGTCTGCTCTCGATGTGGTTCTTCTGCGCATGAACCTTGTAAGTGTCCATTCCTTAAAGCGAAGTGCTTCAAGTGCGGAAAAGAAGGACACATCAAAAGAATGTGCAGAGGAGAACAGACCAGGGGTAAGCCAAAGAGCTGGCCTAATGTGGGTCCCGGAGACGTGTGCGTTGTGCGTTGTGCGTTGTAACGTAGTCGCGGGGGTGCCACCGGTTACGACTACGTTGGAAATAGCAGGTCACGAGGTAGAGTTGGAGGTTGATACGGGCTCTGCAGTTACCCTTATGCCAGAAGAGGCGTATCGAAAGATTCTACCTCGTGGAGTGCTAAAACAGTGTGAGCTCAGCTTGCGTACGTACACCGGGGAAAAAGTTAACGTTGTCGGTGTATCCGACGTCGAGGTAGCTAGCGGTCATGGGAAACATGTGCTGCCTTTAGTGGTGGTAAGAAACGGCAGTGTGCGGCTACCAACGCTGCTTGGTAGAAACTGGCTGCAGCAAGTAAAGCTGGACTGGAGGTCAGTTTTCGCAGTTACAGCAGAAGAGAAATCTCTTGAAGCATTGAAAGTGTTGTTTCCGTCGGTGTTTAAGAAAGAATCCGGAGCAATAACAGGATTCACGGCAAACCTTGTTTTCAAGGATAATGCTCAGCCAGTGTTCTGCAAGCATCGTACCGTTCCCTTTGCGTTTAGGGACGCTGTTGATTGCGAGTTGAGGAGAATGATTGACGATGGTATCTTGTCTCCTGTGAAGACGAGTGACTGGGCAACTCCGCTAGTCATTGTTCCTAAGCCCGGCGGAAAGATTCGTATCTGTGGCGATTACAGTGTTTCAGTAAATCCGAACTTGCGCACGGAACACTACCCCTTGCCAATGGTGGACGAGTTGTTCGCAACGTTCACGGAGTGCCGCGTGTTCACGGTTCTTGACCTGCGCGCTGCGTATTTGCAACTGAAACTTGATAGCAACGCAAGGAAAGCGCTGACAGTAAACACTCACCTCGGTCTTTTCGAGTTTTCGCGGTTGCCGTACGGCGTCTCGAGCGCTCCAGCTATTTTTCAGGCTACCATGGATAAGATTTTGCTTGGGTTGCCGAAGGTTGCATATTACATTGACGATCTGTTGATTGGAGGCAGGAACCATGATGGATGTTTTGACAATGTGAAACGCGTGTTGGAACGACTTGCGAAGCATTGTGTTAGCTTGAACCTGGAAAAGAGCAAGTTTTTTGTGGGTGAAGTGAAGTACCTTGGGTATATGCTTGACAAACACGGGCTCCGGCCTTGCCCCGACAAGGTGGAAGCGGTCAAAAGCGCTCCGCCTCCTACAAATGTACATGAGCTCCGCAGTTTTCTAGGAATGTTAAACTTCTACGCCAAGTTTCTGCCAGACTTGGCAGCATTGCTGCGGCCTCTGTACGACTTGCTAGAAAAAGGGGCTGAATGGTTGTGGTCAAAAGAATGTGATGAGTGTGTGAGGAAAGCTAAAGAGCTTCTATGTAGTGCTGATGTCTTGACCTTGTACTGTCCAAGTAAGCCTGTTAGGTTGACCTGCGATGCTTCTAATTATGGTGTAGGGGCAGTTTTGGCTCATGAAGTGAGCAAGGGAGTTTACAGACCGGTTGAGTACGCTTCAAGGACATTGACGACGGCCGAACAAAACTACTCGCAAGTAGAAAAGGAAGCGCTTGCCATCGTATTCGCTGTCAAGATGTTTCATAGATACCTTTTCGGTAGAAGATTCACATTGGTCACTGACCACTACCCTCTCACCACACTTTTGAAGCAAGGCCAGAAGTCAACCGGCATGGCAGCTGCACGTATTCAGAGATGGCGACTTCTGTTAGTTGAGTACGACTTTGTGATCGTTTTCGCGAAAGGTACTAGCATTAGTCACGCCGACGCCCTTTCAAGGCTCCCCCTTCCCGCGAAAACAGAAGACTGTGACCAGGTTAACTACTTTTCGCCGCTCGATCATGTTCCGATCACAAGCTGGACAGTTCAGGAGGAGACTAAAAAGGATCCCCTACTACCTCGGATCATCGAACTCACGAAACGAGGATGGCCTAAGAAAGTAGACGATCCGGACTTAATTCCCTTTTTCCAGAGAAGAGAAGCGTTGTCTACCGACCAGGATTGCTTGGTATGGGGCACGAGAGTGGTCATCCCAAAAGCATTGCATGACGTCATCATCCGTCTCCTACACGAAGGTCACCCAGGAGCATCTAAAATGAAGATGCTGGCGAGACAGCATGTCTGGTGGAATGGATTAGACGCTGCCATTGAGAATCTGGTGCGAAAATGCGACGTCTGTCAAGCAACGCAGAACAACTCCCCCCGTGCTCCGGTCCAACATTGGCCGTTGGCAACTAGGATCTTCGAACGCGTGCACTTAGATTTCGCGCAGAAAGATCAATCGATCATACTGATCCTAGTTGATGACCACTCAAAATGGCTGGAAGCCATTCTAATGTCGTCTACGACCTCTTGGCACACCATCGAAAAGCTGCAGATGATATTCTCGCAATTCGGGTTGCCAGAGGAAGTGGTCACAGATAATGGACCACAGCTGGTGTCTGAAGAGTTCAGATCCTTCATGTGTAAAAATGGAATCTTGCACATGACAACTCCTCCTTACCACCCGGCATCCAATGGACTTGCCGAACGCGCAGTTCAGTCGGTGAAGAAGTCCCTTCTGAAACAGGTGCTGGAGGACAGGGAGCGGGGTGGAAAGAGGAGCATGCAGCTGAAGCTGTCAAACTTTTTGTTCCAGTACAGAACAACTTCCCACGTGGTAACTGGGAAGACGCCGGCAGAGCTCTTTCTTGGGCGCTTGCCACGGACACGTCTTGCCTTTTTGAAACCCGGTTCTGCTTCTTTTCGGCGAGAAAAACAAAATGAAGCCAAGAAGACCGTTGACACCCAACAGGCAGGGCCGAGGGAGTTCACTGTCGGAGACAATGTGTGGGTGCGAAACGTGAGAGGGGAGGAAAAGGGATGGGCAAGAGGAAAGGTGACGAAGAAAATTAGTGCTCTTACATACTTGGTGCGAGTCTTTAGTAGGATTCGTTTTGTACGCTGTGATCACCTGAGGCCAGGATCCCAAAATGGATTTGATACTGAACGGAGCTCGCCGGTGGACCACGGTGAGCCGACAGCATCCACGGATTCAGATGACTCGAACTCGGAGCCTGAGAACCACTTCAATAGTCCTGACGATGACACACCTGGTGTGCCCGCTCCTTCTGTAAGGCACAGCACGCGAATAAGTAGGCAACCCGACAGGCTTACTTATTACCTGGTTGGCAGACCAAGTTGAAGTGTTGCTGTTGTACTGCGTAACGTGTGTTTTGGATTAGTGTGGGGAAATGTAGTAACTGAATGATTTACCTCCGCTAGGAGGGCGTCGCGTGTTTTGGTCTTTTTCTTCTTTGTCTCACAAATAAACGCCCCGAGACAGTTGGAACGCGGGTGCGATCGAAGCCGGGTGTCTGTTGTCTGGATCTCGGTCGACGACCACCGAGGCGAAGTTATGACAATAGTAATATGGCGGACAGCGCGATGGCGGCAGGGTGCCATAATATAGCCGTGGATCTAGTACACTGTACCGTGGGAGATATTTCGTGCTTGATTAAAGTTGTTCGACGACGCAGATTCTTGAAACCCGGCGTACGGTAGACTCATCTTTGAGGGCCTGGAAAAAGTTCTACGAAAGCGCAGCACCGGGGGAAAGCAGCGCAGCTCGCATCGAAAGTAGGCTCCGTACCGGCGTCTGCTTTCGATGCTAATTTTGATGCGACTTTCCATGCGAGCTGTATTGCTTTTCCCCCGGTGCTGCGATTTAGTGAAACTTTCACCGGGTCCTCAAAGATCGGGCTACCGTTCACGCTGGGTTTCAAAAACATGTTTCGTCAGACAATTTCAATCAAGCACGAAATATCATCCACCCTATTTTGACGGCAGCCTGCCACCACACCTGCCAAAACGCTGTCTGCCATGGATGGATGACAGTGGCTGCAGGAGCTGTACCTTGGCTAGAGGTAATATAACTCTACCTAAAGATGGCCGCCAGTGACCGCATTCGCAGAGCGGGCAAACGCGATCCAGCTATTGTCATTGAGACCAGTGGAGAGAGCTATTCGCAACTCCAGCGCGCCGCTCGCCCTCAAGCGGACGAACGGAGAACCAGTGGAGCGGGGACGGTAGCGGCGGCGGCGGCGCGGAAGCGGTGGCAGGGACTGTCGGCCTTGATGCGTGAAGCCGTTTTAATGAAAAAAGTGAGCGCTTTAAAAAAGGAATTCTTATGCTCCGCCTTGCAGCAGCTTTGCACGAAGGACCGGGATGTCTAATTTCATTAGGGCTTTTCGTGCATCGCATACGCTCCGGATTTCTGGTCTTGTGCATGGCCGCCTGCTCAATCTGTGCTCAACGTGACGGAAAACCCTCCCGCTAATAATGAAAAGCTCTATCGTACGGTCTACGGAAAGTCTATTCTTTGCTATAAGTAGGAGAAAACTCGTCGCGCAACGGTATGTTGAGCGATACAAATCGGAAATGGGTTCGCGCTTTAAGGCTGTTACAAGGAACATGACCATTATTCATTCCAAGCACTTCAAAAAGTCAGAATACCCGTACTTGCTTTCAGGTAATTAAAAGCAAATAAAGAAATGCTGGAAATATTTTAAGCGCGTCTGTGTTAGCCAGCCGTTCGCGACGAGAGCTTAGAAAGCTCAGTTTTGGCCAGACGGACCGCAATGTTGCAAACAACACGGTACAAACATGTATGGTATATTAAAATATTTATTTTCGATAGAGCAATAAATAAAACCCCTAAACACGCCGATTATGTTAATAGGAAGTTTTTGCATAGCGTACGACACCCCTAAACTTCAGTTGGACGTACCGCGCACTGACGTTCAACCGGCGCTACCAACTTTCACAAGCGCTTGATAGCCGAGTTATGCAGCTTATTAAAATAGCTCAAGTAAGTGTAAATGACTGTAAATAAAAATTATCGTTTTGTTTGGTTCTACTGCAAAACGTAGGTGTTTTTTTTTTGTTTTTTTTTCATACTCTTTGATGCGTACTTTAGCTGTTTAATATGTTATATTGCGTCGTCATCAACCCTCTCGCAAAAGTTTGGGCCGTCAGTTTGACGTCAATGGACCTCACGGCGAACTGAAGTTTTGGAGTGTCGTATATGTGACAAGGGGTGTAACAACTACAACATTATTTTTTTTTTGAGTGATGAGCACGTCAACGTTCCTGGCGCGCACTGAAAATTGTGCTTCAAAGGCGCAGCGCGAGGTTGCGGCTGTAATGCTACACCGCACGGTAGCCTGCGTCACCAAAGTTTCTATCAATAAGCATAGAGCAGCTTGATTACGTGTTGCAACACACCAAAACCGAGACGGTGAGCAGCGAGTTGTGAGGCTGTGACGCGAAGACACCAGTACTGTGAACGCTGGCTTTCCGAAGTTTGACTGTCACTGTTCGCGACTCTCTTTTTATAGAACTAATGGCCAGGAAAAGACAAAATATATCTTCATCACCCTCAAAAATATTCTGCCACAAACAGCAACGTGGCCGGTGCCAAAACGCGCTCGCTCACCACAAAGCTTCGCTATTTGCGGTTTCTGCAACTTCTAAAAAACGGCATGCTCGTTTTTCTAACGTGCGTCAGCATCTCCGTCACCTGTTATATGATTCCTTCCTAACCGCTTCGCATTTGTAGACAAATCCTTTTTAGCGCGCTGAACAGCGTCAGCGAGCAGGCGCACGGGATATCTTGGAGAATTTATCCCCGTTTCTTCCGCCATCTTAGAACTACCAGCCCGCCACCTATAGGGCGTTGGAGTTGCGATGACAGGTCAAGAATGAAGGGAGAGAGAGAGGAAGGGTGGGGAAAGGAATCAGGGGGCTCTATAGAGGAGACGAGGTTTCCCACCGGGGGCTCTCTCTAGCTTGCTTTCTCCTCCCACCTTTCATTTTCCTCTGCTTTCGCTCTTGACCTATCATTGACTGTTGTCTTTACACTTAGAACACTCCTCTGCCTGAACTCAACAGGTGCTGGCCCCAACCCGCATGTAGGGACGCCCACCTTCCAGGCTGTGCTGGACATCATTGGGCAAGACTCGCCGAATTTGGGTGGCCTGGATGACGTCAATGTCGGCGACACCGAGACGTATGCAACTAGTGTTGATTCAATCTTCAATAAAATCAAGCTGCTCACTGAGGCTCAGTTGCCAATATCTCTATTTTCAGTAATCTTTTCTGGACAAGTCCTGAATTTCTGGATGCGCAGTGGAGCTTATCACCTGCACAAATGTTTAATTGGTATTTTCTAT
The DNA here is from genome assembly GCF_016920785.2 of Ixodes scapularis. NCBI lineage: Eukaryota > Metazoa > Arthropoda > Arachnida > Ixodida > Ixodidae > Ixodes > Ixodes scapularis. Next base: position 62,976,667 of record NW_024609879.1, on the reverse strand, counting down.
GTAATCTTCCATGCTTTTTTTTTTCTTAACTCGAAAGGTAGCTGGAAAACAGCGGAAACAGTAAGTCGTAAAATATGTATTTATCAGTTTGGGAACATGGTGGACATAAACTTTTTAATTCAACAAATGAGAAGCCATTTTTTTTTGTGCTGCACAGTCGATGTAGCAAACCAGGAGAATTTGAAGTTGTGGAAAGCTTGCGAAAAGTGCTGTTTGCACTTTTATAGTGTGTGAGTGCACATATATTGTAAAAAAGCAGAAAGAAGGACAGGCGATACACTCTTGAGTTATTTGAACAAAAATATCTTATTTCTTACTTATACATGCTGCTAAAGAAAGAAATTACCCCCAGTCGTACATCGCCTAGTGAGGATGTGAGTATAGTAAGGTAAAGTTCAGTAATCTTTTCACACCGACCAAAATGAGGTGAGGGTAGAGTGAAGGAACCGATTATTGACAGATGTTTCTCAAATGACACTGGCCTCACTATAAATAGGCGGCACAAAACTGCAACCGAGATAAGTCCTTACTACTTTTCCCAATACTGCATAAACATAGCTAACACAAAAATGGGCTGCTGGAAACTGAATTGTTTTAACAACGCAAAATGTGTGCCTTTTTAGCACTTGGCTGAAATCAGCATCAACATGGTTCTGTACAGTATTGGCCCTGCTGAAGTTCTGCTGTCGCCGGACGGGCTGCAAGGCAGGAGGGGGGTCAGCCCGGAAACCTTGGCCTTAGGGCAGACGAGCCTCTCCCTCCTCCAGGCATCTGACCAAGTCGCTGGTGCAGGACGGCTGCGTGTCGTTTCCAGCGGCGAAGTGAGGAACTACAAGAGTGTGAAGCAGAGTACATTGAGCTTGACAAAGCAGCCGCTAAGAGGGCACTGGATGCCGCTGACGCAGTAATCTCAGCCGCCGCGGCGGCAAAAAACTATTACGAGGAGGCTGCAATTGCGCAACGGATGGCTCGGGCGGAAAATGCAGAGTTCTTTAAGTTAAAAAAGCTCAAGCTCGAGCTAGAAATTAAGAAACCTGAAGCTTTAAACTTGAACATGACAACTAACAAAAAGCCTTTTTTCGTAGTGGCAGCCGTCAGTGCCGGCTATACACCCACAAGAGCTTTGGGCAAACTCCGGCCATGCCCCTCATCCCCCCCCCCCCCCCCCCCACCACACTCCACCTTTTTATATACGCCCCTATTTGAAGCTTACTTTCTGAATGGCGTAGAAGTAAAAATTCTGTTGCAGATCAGCGCTGTGTCTGTGTGTTTCCTTTTACTGGTCCTTCGTCTTTAGCGCTGTTTTAACCCATTCAATCATCCCCTATCTACTAGGTACGACATCACGTTGTTAGTAAACATGCAGTAGTGGCCGGTGGTGGCCCAACAGGAGCGTTTTGTCAGGCGAGAACCACATTCCAAACACGAACGGCGATTGAGCATATGTGCCGAGAAAGTGAGGGAGAGAAGGAGACGAGAGGGATCGTCAGAACGCTAAGCTCCGATACGAATGATCAGTGGGTAGACTCAAAGCTAAATGCCTTCGTCTCCACTGCGCTCGTCGAACGCGTTCGAATACGAAAGCCACACGCCTGACGTAGGCGTTCCGCGTTTTTAACGCGTTCGACGAGCATAATGGAGACAAAGGCAATATGGAATAAGTCTACTTACATTCACGAAAAAAACTGGGCCACAATAGCAGCTCAGGCTGCCACGCCGTCTAGCCGTATTGCTTCTATGGGATCGGTGGGAACCTCACTTGGCAGGGTAGCTTTGAGTCTACCCACTAATCATTCGTATCAGAGCTTGACGTTCTGACGACCGCTCTCGTCTCCTTCTCTCCCTCAGTTTCTCGGCGCATAGCGTCGTGTCGGGCACCAGGCTCAAATAAATCAAAAAGCAAAAAAAAAAAAAAAAAAGTTGAAAGGAGGGGCGCGGCGACGCCCCCCTTTTCATGTTCCTTGACCGCCCAAGTAGCCCACCTCTAGGGCTACTTGGGCGGTCAAGGAACATGAAAATTTTTCCGCTAGACTTAGCGGGGAAATTTTTCTGCTAGATTTAGCGGGGAATATTTTCCGCTAGATATAGCGGGGAAAATTTTCCGCTAGATTTGGCGGGGAATTTTTCCTGCTAGATTTTTCCGCTAGATCTAGCGGAGAAATTTTTCCGCTAGATTTAGCGGCGAAATTTTTCCGCTACATTTAGCGGGGAACTTTTCCCGCTAGATTTAGCGGGGAAATTTTTCCGCTAGATTTAGCGGGGAATTTTTCCGCTAAACCTAGCGGGGAAAATTTTGCGCTAGATTTAGCGGAGAAATTTTCTGCCAAATCTAGCGGGGAAATTTTTCCGCTAGATTTAGCGGGGAAATTTACCCATAATGCACCGCGCGGTTACGCCGACGGCGACGGCGTCGGCGACGCCGCTCAAGCCGGAAACGGGCCCCTAAGAGCTGCGCTCTAAAAAACGCGCAGAATAAAAAAAAAAAAAAAAATTCTCGCCCAGATTTGAACCCTTAACTTTCACACCGCGATGGCAAGTCCCGGCGCTCTAACCGTTCGACTACAGCAGACGTGCCGGCACTGGCACCATATATATATAAATACACAGCCACCGCTTTTGTTTTGCGTGATTTTTCCTTTATTTTGGTTTATATTTACGTTCCCTGGCCGTAGCTTTACCTGCCGCTCCAAACGTATGATGGGGTGGTCAATTGGACCTCAGTTGAAAGCCTGTGCAGTCAGTTTCTGCGAGCGAAATTAGACTTTTCTACTCGAAGCGACACGGATTTCTCCGCTATTAGGAAGGGACGCTAGGTACTTTCTTGTCCCCATGGAGCTGGTCACGTGACAAAAAAACCCTCCTGGCCGCAGCCGCAAGATGAGCAAACCGGCCCTGGATGCAAGACGTCCCGGGGGGTCTTGACCATCCGGCCCATTATTAGCTCGCAGGGGGCACAGCCAGTGACTTCATGGGGTGTGGTCCGGTACTGGAACAGTACCCGGGCCACCTGCGTCCGGAAATCCCCGGGCTGGCTCTTCTTAAGCTTGTCCTTGATGGTCTGGACCACCCGCTCGGCTGCACCATTGGAAGCTGGGTGGTATGGCGGAACCAGCACCCGGCGGATTCCATTCTTCTGCAGCCAGTCCAGGTACTCGGCGCTGGCGAAAGCGGGACCATTGTCGGACACAATAATGTCCGGCAATCCCTGCGCCGCGAAGACTTGCCGCAGCGCCGCAATGGTCGCGCTTGCCGATCGACTTGTTTCTGGCAGTGCCTCCTCCCACTTGGAGAAGGCGTCCACTACCACCAGGAAGTAGTGGCCCTTGAAGGGTCCCGCATAGTCCACGTGTAAGCGGGACCACGGCCTCTGTGGGAACGGCCAGGGGGTGATCTCCACGTGGCGCGAGGCTCGCTGGTTCTCCTGGCAGCCTTGTACCTGGTGCGCGATGTCCAGGCCAGGCCACCAAACGTCCGACCGTGCCACCATTTTGGTCTTTTCAATGCCAGGATGCCCCGCATGCAGCAACTGCAGGACATTGGCCCGGAGACTCTGTGGAATCACCATCCTGGAACCCCACAGCAGGCAGCCCTGCTCCAAGCTCAGCTCGGCGGTCTTGTGCACTGTACGCCTGGTGACGCAGCTCCTCCCCTCGGGCAACCGCCTTGACCACCTGAGACAGGACCGGGTCCCGGCTGGTCGCCTGCGCCACCGCAGTCCTGGGAGCACCCCGGGGTGGGCCCGCTCCAGCAGGAACACGCCAGCTGGCTCTGGAACGGCAGCAGGCACTTTCGGCAGGGGCAGGCGGCTCAGGGCGTCGGCAGGTCCGAGGTCCTTCCCAGGGCGGTAGACCAGCTTGTAACTGTAGGCCGCCAGCATCAAGGCCCAGCGTACCACACGAGGTGAAGCTTGGACTGGGACTGCCTTGTCAGGTCCCAGCAGACCCAACAGCGGCTTATGGTCCGTGACCGCCTCGAATGCCGGCCCCACAGGTACTGGTGGAAGCGCTCGACCCCGAACATGAGGGCCAAGCCTTCCTTGTCGAGCTGTCTGTAGCCTTGCTCCGCCGCATGAAGCCGACGAGAAGCAAACGCCACAGAGCGTTCCTGACCATCCTGACCCCGGTGCGACAGGACGGCTCCTACCCCGTACGGCGACGCATCCACGGTGAGGACTACAGGCTTGGCCGGATTGAAGTGCACCAGCACTGGAGCCTTAACGACCAACTCCTTGCTGCGCTGGAAGGCCAAGTCCTGCTCCTTCTTCCGGGCCCACTGCTGACTGTCACGAAGCAGGCGATGCAGCGGCTCAGATGCGTCGACAGGTTGGGCAGGAACCTCCTGTAGAAGTTGATGAGGCTGAGGTAGCTCTGAAGCTCCTTGCTCTTGGGCTTCGGCGCCTTGAGCACGGCCTCAATCTTGCGGGGAGCCGGGGCCAGGCCAGCCTCGGAGATGTGTCCCAGGCACTCCACGCTAGGGGTCAGGAACACGCACTTGTCCAGCCTCAGCTTGAGACCAGCGTCCTGCAATCGTGTCAGGACCTTGCGCAGGTTCTGCAGGTGGTCTCCGTCGTCGGTACCGGTAACCAGGATGTCGTCCAAGAACACCGCCACGTGCCTCATGCCCCTGAAAAGGTTGTTCATCTCTCTCTGGAAGATGGCTGGGACTGAGGCCACGCCGAACGGTAGGCGCGTGTACTGGCAACGCAGCTTCTTGGTACTCCGGCAGCCGAACACCCAGCGAGTGAATCCAGTTCCGGCCCAGCAGCGTCGGCGACGACCCCTTGGTGAAATAACAAGTGTAACAAGTATGTAGCGCCCCCTCGGCAGACACGTGCGAGGTGCCCAGTTCTCCCGCACGTAAAGCATTGTGCTTGGACGGGCTGGCACTGTGAGGGGGAGTGTGCAGCACCGCAGCGGCTGCAGGCACCGCTCCTTGCCGCCATCTTGTTCACCGCCGCTTCCGTCGACGGTGAGCCGGCCGCACGCGCAATCTCGCTGGCGTCCTTTGCTGCTGTTTCCATCGCCTGCGCTGCCTTCACCGCGTCGTCCAGCGAGGGGTCGGGGAGCTCCAGGAGTCGCGTCTGCATGGCGGGGTTGTTGATACCGCAGACGAACCGGTCCCGGAGTATAGCGAGTCCAACTAGTCGCCGAAGGCGCAGGTGTTCGCTAACCCTCGTAGCGCAGCGACGAACTGCCCGAGGGTCTCCCCGTCCCGGCGGCTACGGTTGTTGGAGCGGAACCGCTCCTCCAGCGTGAACGGCGCCGGGCTGAAGTGCGAGCGCAGCGTAGCGAGCAGCTCACCCAGCGTTTTAACGTGTGGCCTGGCCGGCTTGAGGAGGTCGAGCAGGAGACTGAAGACGCGGGTCCCGCAGCTGGCCAAGAAGATGTCCCGTTGCTTCGCCTCGGGCGTGTCGTTCGCCCGGAAGAACACGTGGACCTGTTCTTCGTAGACTGGCCAGGCGGACCCATCTCCCTCGAACGGCTCGAGCCTCCCGTACAGCGGCATGGCGACAGAAGCGGGGGGCGGTGTTCCGACTCTCTCGGCGGCGTGGGTCGAACCGTGCACGTTGGTGGCCTCCAGTGCCAGAGTTCCTCGTCGCCAGTGTCACGATCTTTCTCGAACGTGGACGAAGGGGGCCGAAGCACCCGCCGCGAAGAGACGACACGCAGCCTGGTTGTGAGGGTGAAAGATGACTGACCGGAGCGGCGTGCGCTCAACGGCGTTTGGATTTTGGATTCGGATTTAGTGGCGTCCCCTTTGTAACGGGTGGCCGCTCGCCAAAAATTCCGGCGATGGCCTGCCAAAAAAAAAAAAAAGGCCTCCTCAGCTTGGTTTCCAGCCAAGCCTAGCCGAGTTCTCGTTCTGTTGGAGCTTCGGTCGGGTCCACGGTGTGGGGCACGTCGACATGGGTGGAAAAAATCGGTTGTCCGGCTTGTGCTTGCACGTCCGGCCCAGCTCGCCTCTCCCTCTTCCACAGCCGCCAGGAAATCTCGCGCCACTGCTCTAGTCGGCGCTTGGTGGTCTCGACGTGTTCCTCGCCGTCATCCCCCCGCTCCGCCGTCCGGAAGCCCAGCGCGTCCGGCAGATGGTCCACCTGGGGGGACGGGCTGAGGGCCTTGCACTGCAGCACCAGATGTTCGGTTGTCTCCCCTGCTGCTCCGCAGGCGACGCAGGTGATTGGGGCCCCAGTGTCATACCGCGATCTCCACAGCCTGGTCTTGAGGGTTCCCGTGCGTGCCTCGAAAAGCAAGCCGCTGCCCCTGGAGTCATCGTACAGCTTCTCCCGCTCGAACGCCCGCTTCGAGGCCGCATACGCAATTATTGATGATTTTCGTGTGGCCGACTCCGTCCACCTTTCCGTCTCGACCAGCCGCACGTGCTTCTTGAGGTCCGTCACCCCCTCTCGGAGCGGCCGGCCGTCCGGCAGGGTCGGTGTTACCTCATACTTCCCCGCGAGCCTGGCCACCCGTCTGGTCAGGCCCGTGTTCACACTCCTGTACACGAGGTACTTAAACACCCTCCTGGCCCATCGCTCCTCTCCGAGGCCGCACAGACGCCTCTCGTAAGCTAGCTTAGCCACCGCTTCCCTCGACTCAAAAGCAGACCACCCGAGGTCCCCCTGCACCCCTTTGTTTGGAGTCCCCCTGTGTGCCCCGAGTGCCATCCGCCCTGCCTACCGCTGTCGAACCTCTAGGAACTCCCGAGTCTGGGATGACGTGCACAGCACCCGATTCCCGAAAGTCAATCCGGGCACCATCACCATCCTCCACAGGCTACGAGCAACCTCGTAGCGGTCGAAAGCCCACATGGACGTTGCTGCCAGCACTCCCTTTCCCCTCATGGCCTTTGCCCGGACAGCCGATTCGTGTGCTTGGATGTAGTTCCTACCCGTGGACAGGTGTACACCCAAGTACTTGTAGTCCGTGACACACTGCACAGTCTCCCCCTGCAGTACAAGCGGTGTGTCCAAAGCCCCCTCTACATTCTCAGTAGGCCCCCACTTCAGCACTTTGCACTTACGGGAGCTGAACTTTAGGCCCAGTCTGTCTCCTTGTTTTGTGCATATGTCCAGCAGCTGTTGCACCTCTTCATAGGTGCCCGTTGTCAGCACCAGATCATCCGCATAAAATAGTCCTGAAAGATGTCTCTCCATTTGCCCATTTTCCATGTAGGACAGGTTGAGGCCTCTCCCACACTCCTCCAGTTCTGCCTCCCATCTAGACATATATAACATGAACAGGAGAGGGGAAAAAGGGCATCCTTGTCGCAAGCCTCTTGTCACCTCGGATTGGTTGCGTGTTCATGCCCTCCCATTCCACCACAACCGTTGTGTCCCGGTACAGCTCCTGGAGGAGCTCAAGCACTGAACCTGGCACTCCAATCTGTGTCAGTTCCCACCAGAGCCTTGCGTGGGAGATTGAATCATAGGCCTTTTCAATGTCCAAGAAAGCCGCCCATAGGTGTCTCCCCTCCTGTTGTACAATCTCAATTGCGTGGGTCAGCACATACAGGTTGTCCTCGAGCTGTCGGCCACTCCTGAAGCCGTTCTGGAGCTCGCCCAGTTCATGTTTCTGCTCAGCCCAGCCTTGCAGTCTGCGTCTTATGACTTATATGCCTACCCCCTACATAGTGGAGGTCACAGTAATGGGCCGGTAGTTTGTCAGGTCTGTCTTCTCTCCTGTTCCCTTATATATGAGCTTCACTCTCCCGTGCCTCCAATCTTTAGGTACGTCTCTGCCGCGTAGGACATCTTCAAGTGCACCTTGTAGGGCTTCCTTCATCTTGGGTCCCATTTTCTTCAAGACGCTCATCGGCACCCTGTCCGGCCCCATGGCTGTGCCCGCTGGCATGTTCTGAAGGACTTTGTGCATTTCCACTTTCGATGGTTCTTCCAGCAAGTCAGAATCTTCCGGGGTCCCTTCCCCCGTGTTGTTGCTCTGCCTTTGTGCTGACCCTCCTGTGCTAGGTGTAATTTCATATTGTGGGTCTCCTAGGTGTGCCTCCTCTTGGAGCAGTTTGGCCACAGTCTGTGACACCAAGCTGAGACACTCCTCGTCCTTGACGATTTCCAGGGTCAGTGGACTCTTCAGGTGTTGTAATGCTGTTGTTGGCCTTCCTAGGCGTTTCATAAGCCTCCAGAATTTCCTGGGTGCTGCTCTTCCGCTTCGCTTTAAGTCCTGCAGTGTATGCCTCCCCACTGCCCTTCTTCTCCTTTGGAGCACTTGTTTACACTTGGCTTCTCTGTACTTCTCCCAAAGTTCCTCTTTCACTTTCCTTTCTCTCGCTGCCCGATGACGCCTGCAGGTCTCTTGGCGAATGTTGATGGCTTGTCTGATTTCCGGGTGCCACCAGCTTTTTAATTCCCTCCTCGTTGACATGCCCTTGCCTTTCTTCATGTTCTTAATTTCCATGCTAATGCAATTCACAATGCTTTCATAGGTCATGTCTCTGTTTGCCACCTTTTCTAGCTTACGGGCAATCTCTTCAATCTGGTTCTCTCGTAGAGCTCGCTCCCTTGGCAAGTTACGTGTAGCGCCTGTGGTCCTCGGTCCTCCGAAGATAGCCAAGATTCTGTTGTGGTCGCTGCCGACACTGACTGCACCCTCCTCGTCGATGGTAACCCTGACCAGTTTTCTACTTATCATCGGGGACATAAGGATGTGTCGATGCATGGCTTTCGGTCTCCGGATACCCAGGTGTACTTTCCCTCACATGTGTTCAGTGTGTTTCCAAGTACCAAGTCATTGGTCTCTATCAAGTCAAGTCGGTACTGCCCATTTCCATCCTTCCTACCGTCCAATTCCTCAATATGTGCGTTAAAGTCCCCCAGGAGAATTATGTCATCTCCATGGTTCCTCATCTCCTGGACGTCTTCATTCAAGCACTTGGCCACTTCGATCCTTTCCTTGTCCACCAGTGCACCACTGCAACTGCTAGAGGTGTTCCCTTCACTGTGCCCCTCATCCACATATGTTCACAGCACTCCACTTTTGTTCTGGCCCATTGTTTATTGTCTCGGAAGAGGACTCCAACTCCACCTCCTTTCCTCATTTCACCTTGCCTGTTACAGCCCTCCCAAACCAGACCTGGGAAAATGGGTGGGCCTTCTTTTCCTCGTAGATGAGTCTCCGCCAGCCCAAAGATAGAGGTTTCTTCTTTGTCCATCATGGCTGCGACCTCGTTCCACTTTCCTTCTCCCCGTCCTCCCTGCATATTTAGGAAAGCCACCTTCGTTCCTTTTCTCGCCACCTTTCTGTTTCGGCGTCTTCGTCTTCGCTTCTGTGACCTCTTCATCCGTCGATCACCCTTTCTCCCTGTGTCGAGGGGAAACCCTATGCTGATTGGCGACCCAGGACATGCCCCAGTTGGCAGTTTACCATGTGTGCCACCATTGAAAACAGGTGGGGGATAGGAGCTACCTCGGGTCTCCGTTGCACTAGCACTGGTGGCTGGGGCCCCCATTGCTGGGGGTGTGTGGGTTCCAGTAGAGGTGGAGGCGGGAGCCCTACGAAGGGGTTGGCCTGTGGAAAGCTCTGCTCTGCTGGGTGTTGCGGGTGGTGGGTGGGCCACGTTTTCTCTGTCTGTGACGTTGCCTCGTTTTGCCGCTCTTCTTGGTCGCCTGGACCGCACCGCTGTGGACGTACCGGTTTTGCAGTTCGTACCCAGCTGGAGTGAAACGTCTGGTTCGGTATCTATCGGCCTCGTGTTGTTGTCTCCTGGTGCTTGCTCCCTTGACTCTGTTGACTGGTCCGCTGTGTTTGTTTCACACTTCTGCCTCGTCTGCGCGTACCTAAAAAACGACTTATCACCCGGGCTAGGCGGTCTGCTACCTTCCTTCCTCCTTCTTGACTGTAGTGCAGTCCATCTCTGGACATGTCCTCATGGTACAGGTCCTTGCTGAGGTTGATGTATGTTGCCCTCAGCTCTTGGCAGAGGTCCTCCAACTTCACATTCAGTGACATGGCTGCAGCCTGAACCGCCTTTCCCCTAGTTGCAACCTCAGGCACTGCACAGATGGCTAGGACGTTACTTCGCTTCGACCATGTGTTCCTGAGATGGTCCACAATCTCTTCTGGCCTCCTTCCTTGCAGCAAATCCTTGATGCCAACATGGAGCACATATAGTCGGCGTACCTTTCGTGCCTGACTCTCATAATCCTCAATTAGTTTCTCGGCCACCTCTGCTGTTGCCTCCCTGTTGTACAGCACCTCCAGCCGTCGGCTATCGCCTACTTCCCTGTCGAGCGCGCGTGCGAAATGGGGTACGTTGTCGTCTCCGACTATAATCGCCTCTCGCGTCACACCCTGGGGTGGTCGCTGGAAGCCAGCTGTCGCATCACCCTTTTCTTCTGCTCCGTCCACGTGTTTCCGTTTGTCGGTTCGCACTCCGTCCGAACTCCTCGAGGATAGCGTACTCTCTAGGCTCTGTTGTCCCGCATCTGTCGTCCTTTCTGCACCTTTCTCTTGCTCCACATTTGCCGCTGTGTTGACTTGTTCAGTGCTGGTTTCACCAGGTGCCTTCGTTTCTTCTCTGTTGCCCCGCTGGACTTCTAGGTCCTTTTCTCCGGCATCGCCTCGGTGGGAGTCTATGTCCCCACCGTCACGATTGCCATCGGATCGCACTGGCTGACACAAAACCCCCGGGAACGCGACAGAACAGCACACGACAAAACAGCACCCGACAAAACAGCACGGTCAAAACAGCACGCGTCAAAACGGCACAGCGTCAAAACAGCACGGCGACAAAACAGCACGCGTCAAAATAGCACGCGACAAAACAGCACGGCGTCAGAACGGCACAGCGACAGAAGAGCACGTGTCAAAACAGCACGGCGTCAAAACAGCACAACGAAAAAACAGCACGCATGTAAAAAGGCTGTAATAGGTACCGTTTTATGAAAACAAAACAGAACGTAAAGAAAAAGGGTTGGACATTGCATGGCATTATTTAACAGCTAGTAGAGAAAAAAAAAAAAAAAAAAAAAAAAAAACGTACGCTGGCGGCGACGGGAATGCACGTGCATTTTTTTTTTTTTTTTACTTCAAACGCTATATTTAGGTTAGGGTTCATCGTTTTCGGGTTAAAGCCAATATAACCGGTAAACGTACGCCGAATTCATTTTTCTACATTCAGGCTTAACTGAAAAAGTTCAGAATTTTCCAGGGCGTTTGGAGTGGTATGTGTGTTTGTGTGTGTGTGGGGGGGGGGGGGGGGAAGGGGATGTGACTCATAACTACGTTTTCGTGTTTTCGGATAAATTCAAAAAACACCCGCCGGTAAAAGTTTCGTCTATTCGTATTTATCTGATAAACTCTGAATTTCGATATGCCAATCCCCCCACCCGCCCACACACACACACACACAAATATATTTTACAATTAATGGTTTATTCAGCGCGTAGAGTAAATGTCCTGGGAAAATGCCACCACACATACCTTTCGAATTTCGGTCAGGACAACAGGTCAATGCACTATCGGGTCAAGACAAAAGTTACTGTTTATGTTTCTGGTTTGGGTCATACTATTTGTGCCTGAGGGGAAGGAGAGGTTGTGGTTTTGTAACCGCGAAAGCTATGGACCATAGAAATTACATAAAGTGAAAAAGAGGACAATTGAAACTTCTCTATTACATTCTTTTCCACTCTATCTCTTGCGGCCGCGCCGTAGGTTGATGGAATAGCATGGAATAAATACAGGCTTCCCAGCGACTACCTCCAGTAGGTTATTGATTTTAAGGTATCGACGTTTATCGAAATAACACTTGTGTGCCACTTTTGTTCTAGGACAAATTAGTATTGCCAGTAGTAATGGCACCAACGCCAAATCCAACTGAAGAAAATATTATTTGATACAATCGCGTTTTTTTTTTGTCTAGCATACGTTTACATTTGGATATTGTTTTTTTATTTTTAATAAGAAACACTGCGAATTTGAGCTCCAAATTTCGGAGAATTTGGAATAAAAAAAAAAAAAAGAAACTCCGATAAACTCCGAATTTTCGGCGAAAAATAAACTCTGAAAAACACCTTCCGAACTTGACGACAACTAAACTCCGAAAACACGGAACCCTACTCATTACTGACCATATGACAACTTCCTTTCGCAGTTTTCAGTTTGTCTGCGAGATCGGTTCAACTTTTAACATAAGCTTCGGGGGCGCAAGGGTCCTCAGGACGAAATCTGGGTTTTTCACCTGATAGAGGTTTGTGCCGAATTCTAAGTTAAAAGAAGAGAGTTTAATCGTAAAATCAAACAGCGAAAATCAAGAGCGTCCGTAGATGCCGCGCATTGTTTAACACCCCTAGCTTCCGTCTGTTAGAGGAGGGCATAAATACGAGTGTTTTATAGTCATTTCTGAAGTCGGCGCGAATTTATCACCTCTCGCAGTCGTGAAAAGGGGGGAAAACGCACAGAGTACAATGCTTGCTAATTTCTCCATTTTGATATTTGCCTCTCCGACCGAAGTGGTACTGGAGCTCATGCTAGTCCTGTGTACAAATACGAGCACACGACGATAATGTCAGATATGATAAGGCCCCAGTGCATTTTACAGAACAGGTCACGTCGGCTGCCAAAGACGGCAACAAATAGGAAGACCAGTACGTGGTACTCAATATACATTTTACACAAACGCTTTTAATTATTGCATTTTCGTTAGTATACTGGTTTTTGACAATAAGCCTAATATAACTGAGAAGTTTATGAGTCTACAAATATTCACCGCAATAAACCGAAAACTTGTTTGAAATAAAAACCGAAAAAAAGTGCGCGGAATTTCAAATAATACAAAACCGAAAACGCCGAACCCTAGTTATATTGTCAATGTCATGTTTTGACGCTGTGCTGTTTTGTTGATGGGCTGTTCTGACGCTGTGCTGTTTTGACGCCGTGCTCTTTTGGCACGTGCCCTTCTGCCGCTGTGCCGTTTTGACGCTGTGCTGTTTTGTCGCGTGCTATTTTGACGCGTGCTGTTTTGTCGTTGTGCTGTTTTGACGCTCTGCTGTTTTGACGCGTGCTGTTTTGACCGTGCTGTTTCGTCGCGTGCTGTTATGTCGTGTGCTGTTTTGTCATGGTGCCAAAACCTCCGTCCACTGCCGGAGTGTGTCAGCTCTGGGGTAGCTGCACTGGCCGTACTCGCCACCTGGTCCTCTAACCGTCGGATCTGCTCAGTCAGGGAGCTCACTAGCGCTGTCAGCTCCTCTGTCCGCATCCCATGCATGTTTTCCAGCTCTGTCAGCCTCGTGCATATGTTGCAAATGAACGGGTCTGTGTCTTCCTCCGCCTCCGAGACATCCCTGTAACGGCTTTCTTCCAGGAAGGCCCACCTCCTGCATCCGTCGCACTTTATGCGTACTTCGTCGCCAGGTTCCCCACTGCGCCATAGCCGTGGGCTCTGCTGGTTTTCCCATGGCTGTTTGTTATTCGCGATTTCGCCATTTCGCGAGTCACAATTGTACACGTTTATTGGGCGCGGTGATCAATGTTGCCCGCCGAGCCTGGCGGCCACTGACGGGCAGACTGGAGGGGGCGCTACATACTTGTTACAAATGTAACTTCGGATTGCCAGTGTAGGGCATCGCTAGATTACAATGTAAATGAGCAATTTAACCAGTACAACGGCTAGCCTGCAGTCATGAATGTCCATCACACGGCGACGATACACGGCTACACGCTGGTATGATGGTTGTCCAAATCTAAACAAGCAGGGGTGGGGATATGACCCATTATCTAATAGTTGTACACCGCAGGCTTTCATACTTATGCTCCGAGCTGGTGTTCGCTTAGCCCACTCTGCTACTGATACCTGATACCAACTAACTTCCCCCCTCCCTTTTTAATCTAACACCAGTAGTTGTTGACCTCGAAAAACCGGTGTGCCTTAACTGAGTCGGAAGCAAACTAATTCAGGGAAAAAGCCGAAGAAAATGACGACAGCAAGTTTGCTTCAGGGCTTGAGCATGACATTGAGAACCTCGAACGAAACACCGCACACAGGGTTGCTATGTGGCTATAGTAAACTCCCATAATTAGCTCAGTAGTCAGGCATAACCCTTGAGTTATGGTGACCTAAGTATTGTGTACAAATAAAATGTAAGGTGCCTCAGCAAGTCCGATTATTCTTACAGAAAAGTTCCAAGAAACTTCTTTGATAGAAAACAGCGATCAAGCACGAAATGTGCTTTGCGGCATATATACACCTTATCGAAAAACGCTCCTAGGCCACCGCCATGTTGCTGATGCTGATGCGGCTGGTGCGACTCTTGCGCCCTGTACCAGCTAGAAATTTTCTGCCACTCTCTTGGACTGTGGAAACCCGCTCAGCGTGATTCTCTACCTATGTTTTGTAGTTTCGCATTCAACGTTTTCTGGCCCCTCTTGAAATTTTTCACTTAAGGGGGACACCACCCAGAAAACTTTACGTAAAACAAAGACAGCTCACATTTTAGTTGCATTTGTTCTGTCACGTGCGTACCCAACAAAAATTGTTTACAGTTCTTTTTTGCTTTTTTGTTTTTTTCAATTGTGGTACAATGCTTTCTCAATGTCCCCGGAAAAATCCATACACCAGGAATGACAAAATACGGAAAGACGAGAATTTATCCGCCAGCAGTGTTTGAAACTGTGCCTACACAGGCTGTGCCTATCGAAATCACAGTCCATTAGGTTAGGGTTAGCAGAGACACTGGTGAGAGCCTAGCCTCAAACCCAGTGGGCTCAAAAATGGTTTATAGCCCCTGGGGTTAAGTGTTTCCTGGAAAGGTGGATATCCCTCGGCTTTGCAAACACTTCAGGCGATTCATCTTAGAACAAGTTTTCATAGTCGATCTTGTACTTCTGGTGTTCGAATTCACTCGAACTCCTGGAACAGGGAAGCACAACCCAAAAATCATCAGACATCAGTGACAGAACCATTTGAACAATGTGGAATGATATACCTTTGCTACATTTTTCACTCCACTGGAATCAACTACAATATGTGCTTACTAAATCCACCCATTATTGTCATTGGGAAAACTTTACAGTCCCTGGTGGGCACCATGGCCTTCTCTGTGGCATCCAGAAGTTTGGAGCCAGCCAGGTCTCTGGGTTCCTCTCATCCATTTTGGTTCCTCTCATCCATTTTAATGGTGACACACTACATCCTTTTCTGTGTAGAACCTCACGACATAGTAGTTCTTTTTAATAACCCTGCAGTGAAATAAGCATCAAAATACTTGTTTGACATCATGAAAGTACATCAGTATATAAAGCACTCTTTTGTTGGGGGCACATTACGAGTCAAAGAAACACAAGCCAGGCTATGACATTTTGATTTCATGTTCCCTGTTATGAATGACAAATGTTTAGCTTCAAACCTGCAGTAGAGCTAAACAAAGGAGGAGACATGTTAGCAAAATGCTAGCAAAATCGCGCTGAAGGGCAACATTATCGTGGCAACTGCCACTGGCATCATCGCAGGGCTGTTAAATGACGTCGTACCACTCTGATCCGAAAACTAGATTCTTGCTGTGCCGCACTGAGATGGCCAGCGAAAAATTGCTCGCATGTTTTGACGTATGGAATGGAAGGTGACGAAATTGCCTGGGTGTTCGCATTTTTGATGTATTAGTTTAGTCATGCGAGTGTTGTGGATCATAACTAGGGTTCCGTGTTTTCCGTATATACCGATAAGCACAGAGTATTAACTCCTGTGGCGGTTCTCTCTGAATTGGTGAAAACCGAAAAACACCAAATTTTAGCTGTCCTTAAAGAAAAAGAATGAGAAACGCCCGCTTCACGCGAAAAAGTCTTCCACCTTATCCATAATAACCCTGAAACATAAAAAAAAAAAAAAAAAAAAAAAACGGACAGTACAACGAAGTCTCTAACACAGCTTGAAAATTTATTCAGGTCGCCTGTGTTTTTTACCTTCCTTCCACCCTACTTTTTTCCTTGTTTTTTTGTCTCGTTGACCCGGTAAACAGCCACGCTTAACTGTCCCTGGGGTTGTTCCTTTCTATCGAAACCACATTCTTTGCTCCGTGTTCTTTTCCCTTATCTTTACCAGCATTATTTGAGAAAATATTCTAATTTATAAATTATAAATTACAAGATTTTCTCCGGTGATTATACGGTCGCTGTACAATGCAATCCCGATCAACATTGATTTGTCTCCAGCATTAAAATTAGACACCTAAAACACCTATTCGAAGGGGAAAAATAAACACCGATAAATAATTCACGAATTCGGAGAACAATAAATACCGAAAACACGGAAACCTAGTCATAACCTACTACGGTTTCGGTGCTTTATGCGGAGTTATGTGCTTTGGTTGTCGGCTCCTAGGACTGTCGCCTGGCCTCCGCTTTCCCGGTTGCGCTTCTTGACATGATTTTCTTTCATGTCAATAAGCTCTTTCACTGAAAGCAAATCCTACGAGTTCATGCGACGGCAGAGTGCAGAGAGCAATCTCGTGTTACGATGAAGCTGCAAGTTCCATTTGTTTAGGCTTCTTCGAGGAATATAGGTTGTATCCACTCGCGGCTTGCGGCAGGATATTCTGGAAACAGCCTGAACCTTCTGCTCAGGATGAGGCATTTAAAGCACTAACACGTGCTATCGCAGATACTACTTGCGTGAGGCTTCTTAATCTGAATGCTCCGTTTACCCCCCCAATTGACACTAGTGACTATGGTATAGGAGCCATATTTCTCCAGAAACTTAACACAGCATTGCGGCCTGTGGCACTCCGAAGTCATACTCTCACTGCGGCCGAATGTAATTACACAGTCACCCAAGAAGAGTGGCCTGGCTCTCATATAGATTTGGTTAAGAAAGTTCGACATGTACCTTGATGGAGCTACTTTTATCATCCAGAGCGGTCATTAAGCGCTTGCATAGTGAAAAAACTTCAAAAACCCCACGGGCCATCTTGCTGGTTGAGCTCTGGCTTTACAGAAGTAAAAGTTTTGAATCGAGTACAAATCCGGACAAATCTAATGTCGCAGCGAATGCCCTCTCGTGAGCACCACTTCCCCCCGACAAGCCGATAAAACAGCAGAACTTGTTACAGTCACCAACGCGGAACTCTCCTGTGGTGTTATTGGAGATGAGGCTGGTTGCTAAGAGCCCAGTGATCAGACAAAATGCGCCAAACGATTTCTCGATTCCTGAGTCAACGTAATCAGTTTGATAGAGACGTTACAACTTGTTTGGTAGATGCCTATATGCACAGCGAAGACGGGCTTCTTTGCTCCATACCCCAAGCAGACGTAGCCGACCAAACTACGTCACCCTTCTGTGTAGTCGTACGCCGCACATTAAGACGGGCTTTCCTTTGCTATTTCCACGAAAGTGCATTCGCGGGCCACAGAAATGGCCAGAAAACCTAACAGAAGTTGTATCGTGTAGTCACTTGGTGAAGGATGCGTCAGGACGTGCTTGACTACGCCAGCAGTTGTCACCGTTGCCAACAACTCAATCCCAGAGGTGGCAAACCTCCTGGTTTGATGCAATCAATGCAAAGCCATTTTCCCTGCGAGGTTGTTGCTTGTGACACACTAGGCTTGTTCGCCTGCAGCCCCCAAGGAAACGGGTATCTCCTGGTTGTTGCCGACCACTTCTCCAAGTGGGTGGAGGAGCACCCGCTGTGCCAGCTGACCCCCAGGGCAATCTGGGACAAACTAAGACACTTATGGCTGCTTCGGATTTGGTTCCCAATAAATTACAGATAACGCATTTTACTTTCCGAGTAAGGTATTTGAGGACCTTTGCGTGGCACTGGGCATCCAGCACAAGTCCGTACCATCCCCAGGTCAACATAACTGAGAGGGTCAACCTCAAAAAGCAATGCTCGTGGTATACACTGATAGACACTAAGATTGGGACAATTATATTTTGGAAATGACTCGCAACCCGCACTACGGTGATTCGTGCGATAGGGTTCACAGCAGCTCAACTGAACTTCAGACGAGAGCTGAGATTTCCTCTTAAGAACAACCTTGTTGGTGCTAATAGTGGACATCATGCCTCCTACACGTGATTTGCTTAGCAACATCATAACAGGATCACTGGCGCGATGCGGACCGAGCAAGAGAGTATCGAATTGGCGCAGCTCAATCAGAGAATTCAGTATGACCAACTCTGGAGACCCTTAGAGTTTGCAATAGGAGCCCTCGCTCTCCGCCCGGAAATATAGAAACCTAAGCTTCCTAATGAGCTCGTCAATATGTTTACTGTCCCGACTTGCAGGAATGATCAGGGGACCCATCTTAGAGTACACCATAGGGTGTGCCGTCTTCAGATCCAGCAGAAACAGTCCAAGCTGGCACTGAGAATAATGCAAATATTTTTTTCGCAGACTATGATTTTCGCCATCTTTGATGTACTGAATTATCTTTGCTACAATCAACTTCTTCGCTGAGGAGGTTTTCTCTCTCCTCCGGACTCTTCATCTCTTTCAGAATTGACGGCGCTCCATTTGTTTCTAAAACACCATCATTGCTGTACCCCAGCCAGGGTACAAGTGGATTAACTATGAGTCCAAACTTTCGAATGCTGCTCCCAGTCATCTCTGTATTTCTTTAGAACGGGTCCCTCACATCTCTTTCTATGCCGGGTCGCCCTGTTTCCTTGGATGTTTTTGCAGTACATTAGCAGGACGTTTTCTGCCCATGATCGCTTTTCCATAGGAACTAAGGTCCCTATGCACCTTTCTCTCAAGCTGCCATTGGCTGCTGTCTTAAGAAATAGTTTCATGCCAAATGGCTGCTGCCTCGTCAATGTCACAACATGTTCTTTGTAGAACTGTTCTCGAGGTGACAGATTTTGCCACGTGAACTTGTCTATTCGAAAATGCCCGATGTCAAGAAAAGCAACGGTGTGAAAGTCAATTTCTTCGTATTGTTTCACACAGCTGTTGTGACTGATGCCGACGAAGAAATCGGTGTTGGCAGCGCTTACAGATCTGGTGTTGCCTTCGGGACTTCTGCAGCAGTTGCTCACTTAATTTGTTTTTCTGCCTTTCATGTGAAGGGCAAGAACTGATTCTGGTGCGCACAAAAGCAGATAACTGCCCATGTCCTCCAGTATCATGTCGTTCAGTCGTACTTCGGGCATGGCGTGGGTGTGACAGAGTTTCTAAAAAATCTTCAGCTCGTGCAACTGTGTCGTCCGTAGGTGACCCCAAGCTTGCTTCAGGTCCGTGGGTGACAGTTGCTCTAGGATTGATACCCAAAACTAAAAACAAAGTAAAATGGGAGGTGAGAATTAGGTGACCGCAGCAGTGCTTGTAGTTGGTCTACATACATTTTGTTAAGAGATCAAAAACATGCACAAGAAAGATAAAGCCCCACACCGCGCCCTTGAAATCGAAGTTTGATTAATTTACCTTTCATTTCAATTTTAGGCTTTTGTATGCATGCATGTCAGTATTGTGCACATTTAGTTTGTCTTGTTCATGCATGTTTCATGCCATTCTTTTTGTTGGAATTTTGGTATGGTGATGAATGCTCCTCATCAGAACTAGGCAACTTCAGGCACCCCTCTAAGATATATAGTTGTTGCTGTATGCCGTCTCTTTTCAACATAGAGTTTAGACAAATGCAGGCCACAACACTTATTGCATCCTGTAATAATCTGCGGCTTTAATTGCACTTTTTGTAAAGCTCTTAGCTATTTGGTCTAGATACAAGCACTGAGGTTGACTCCAATACAAATAAGGATAAAGAGCAATATGTTTTTTGTGTTCCTCTGTGCCTATGTTACAGTGCTTGGGACGAGTCTCAGAATTAAGGGCTCAGTGTTCTATGCTGTCCATACCTTTAAAGTGATCTAGAAGTGGCACATAAATACGTCATTGGAGCCAGTGAGATATTTAGCCATAATTGCAGTCCTGGCCGTTGCTTATGGGAGTGCTGACGAACGGAAAGTGGGCGGAAAGGTCAGTCTTGTTGAAAAAGCCCAATATTACTGTTTTATTTATTTGTTTATTTGATACGTGCCCACAAACAGCACGATGCCTTCGGCGTGGTGCACAATAGGAAACGAAGCAAAGAAAGTATGTGAAAATAGGTAAAAAAAAAAGCAAAAAAAAAAAAAAATGAAATGAACAAGAACCATACATGACTGTATAATACATGACTCTACAACACAAAGAAGTACACTCAGGCTTTGGACAAATTTTTCGCAGCTCGAGCAAAAGTATCATAACAATCAAAGATGCTGAGACCAGGTGCCTCAAATGAGTTGCATACAAGTTGTGCTCTCTGGACTTGACTTTTGGGATTAACTGCAGGTTCAAATAGTGGTGAGGAATGACATTGTGTGTGGACATGAAAACTGATTGAATATAGTCGACTGTCGGGATGTAAAGTGACCTACAGCAAAACAGGCTTGTGCTGCATCCACCTGTGCTAGTGTGACACTGCCAGGACTGCTGCTGGTAACTAAAAGCACCAGTGGTGGCTTGGCCAGGCAGAAATCAAGGAACCAGCAATGAGGATGCAATAGACTAACTACTTGGAGACACGTGCCAGGCCCCACGTTCACTTTAAATGTTACTTTCGTACGGCTAGATTTAATTAAAAATATTCGTTTCAGTGAGTGCTCACGTTCACCTGTATCAAACAGGTTGCATACTGCATGTCCGTTACCAAACTACTGAAGCGATATGAAGCTACCCATTGACCCTTCTTCTAGATACCCATGTTTTCAATAATAGGATTACTGCTTGGTTTCGTCAAATATTTGTTGCCTATCAGAAAGACAGAAAGAAGTCACACTCATCACATCTTGGATGTGATGATGAATTAAAAATAATTTAATTCATTGTTTTGTTTTCTCTGCCTCAGCTTTGTGTATCACAATGATATCGTAGCCGCACCGACAGAAGGAGCAAAGTTGGTGTGTGCAAAACACAGAACAGAAAGCAAAAGAATGGTCTCACCGGTTTGCAAACAGCATTATAGCAACCACGTGTTTGCACCGTTGGAATGTGCCTGCCTTGCATGAGCAGAGTTCCTGAAAGTCATAAAAGACTGAGCCAATCAAATATATCATTTGGCAGGACATATTTATGTCTAACTCGAGAGCAAACTTCCACACGGACACTTTCTTGCAACTGTACTTGACATTCTAGACGAAATATGTAAGAGCAAGAAAAATATGTCTAAACGTAGCATCATGCAGATATACGCACCTTGTCCTCCGCATCAATGGCGCAGATAGAGCATATTCTGCAAGACTGATAAGACTTGTGACAACGTTTATTTTTCAGCACCATTCAGGTTTTTATTGAACTAACACACAGCACAAGTTTGGAACATCGACACTGCGAATAATAAATCGGTCACGAAGGAATGTACGACTTATATCTACCTTGCCATGTTAAAACATCACGCATTGCAACTTGTGTGACTTCTCTTTTGGGCTGCTGGTCTGTATGCACAACGGATGTATCGTGAGCTAAAATGTAGAGTGTGCACTAACGCCGCAACAAAGCAATATTCAATCGTGTACACCGATTAACATTACTAAAACAACTCAGTTGGGGAGCTGCCATAAAGCCTGCCCTGAAAACGTGGCACTGATCCGAAAACGTGGCACCGATCCGCATTTGATAGCGTCCGACGTGACTGCTATTTTGGCTTTAATCGGCTATCTTGGTGCCGAAACGTATACAATGGAAGGGAGGGCTGCCTACCTCCATATCTTCCAAATGGACGTGCCGCGATTATTTACCGAAGTTAGGACGCAAGCAGGTTGGGATGCGCTACAATTAGTCACCGGTGATACATGGCTGTATAAAATCCATATTTTTGCTGCAAAACCCTGTAAACTAAAAGTTTCGTACAAAATGACAGGAGCGCAATGTTAGCATAATCTCCAATAAAAGTTCCCACAAAAAAACAAACAAGCTTTTTTCGTTTCTTTTTGCTAGAAACATGCTTTCTAAAAGCTTATGTTGACCACATTAAAGGAAAAAGACTGAGCCACCAGCTTGGCACCTCGAACCTGGGAGTTTCGGTACTCTGGGAACATTCAGGGACTCTAGCTGTAGCCATATAAGGCAACTTTCATGTTTCAACTCGTCGCTAAAGGGAGGCGCTGTTATCGTATTTAGCTCGGTCTCGGTGGATGCCAGCGGCCCAGGTTGCAAGGGTAGGTTTCCCAACTGAGTATTTTAGTAGCGTTGCCAGAAATCATTCAGTTGATGGCCATTTTGGATTATTCAGTGTCGCCCCCTCTAGTTCGGGAAAGTGGCGAATAGGCTCCATTACGAAGATTTGGTGCAACAGTGTGTCCAGAAAGCGATTATGTCTTATACGTTTGGGTGTGGGAGGAAATACCGTTCTTAGTAGAGGTGTGTAGATATCATAAGTGCTTCGGTGGCGCTGCCAAACGGTGGCAATGTGGCGAACGCTGCCATCTTTAGCTTCTGACTGGAAATTGAATATGAATTTTAAAAACTGACTGGGAATCGAATCAAACATTTTTTAAATGAATAATAAAAATTGACAGCAAATCTAATCAAATAGTTTTAAAGGGTAACAGTGAACTTAATGTTCATCTGAGCCTCTGCGCATGAATAAGTAACATATTCTTACTCACAGAACATACATATGAAAAGCCAGCTTTATTGAATGGGAAACATTTCACATCCAGTGCTTGATAAAAAAGAAGTGTCTAATAAAATTAGTTACAACTATAAGAAGAGGGCCACGCAAGAAATTATACAACAAAAATTTGGGAACTCAACAAAAGAACAGAAACAGCATACACTACCCTACCAAAAACATATGAATTTATTTCTGATGTTTATTGGACGCATGTTTATATCAAAACTTATATGATATGATAATATATAAGGAATGATATGATGTAAAATCTGATATGATCTTGTGTCCAATAAGCTTATTAGAATTTTATGAATGCCATACAAGTTTAAAAATCATATACTGTCATATCAGTTTCCTAATATGCATGGTGATTCGCTCATAAAAATGTTACATGACAAAACTAATTGAAATTACTGTGCTTACTCATGCAAAAAATAAGTGCAAAAAGGGGGCCTTAAAGGTTATTGAGGTGTCCATTCATGGACAAATTTGACTAAGATTTACGCATTGTTTGCAAAAAGGGCTTTTCTGGCTTTGTTGATGTTGTCGTACAGCATGCTAACAATAAACTTATTCACATTTGATAGCCTACTTTTAATCTCCGAGTCTTGGATATTCTTTTTTCCCCTCATGTAGCAGACATAGGCTTCTGGAAAACAATTAAAACAGGTCAGGTTAAATGCCAGGAAAGACACATAAAAGGTAAAATTTTAAAAGCAGTATTGGGGCTTGATATCAGCAGGCAAATTAACCTTAGAACAACATCTCAAATATTCTTCGGCAAATGTATCGCCACTGCTCTAGGGGCCAGCATGAAACCCGCATGTCACGTATGGTCAAGATAGTCATGGAGGCACAGGCTAGCTGACAAATCTTAAGCATTGCAGTATACCAGACTCCACCCATGTCCTTTTTCTGCTCGTCTCGGGTATACTGCAATGCACCAAAAAAAACTAAGACACCGGCATACCAAGCAAGGAGCTGCTCAAAATATAGGAGATATGACTAACCGGCTAACCAAGAAAGGAGAGCTCCTCCACCAACGAACCAATATGTATACACCTAATTTATGCTGTACTAATCAGCTCTCTGCTGTGCACAATGTGACAGTGCTATTTTCGTGCGTGTCCCTGCATACGCAAGTACAGCAGGAACACTTTGTTCTACCTTGCAAGCCATATCTGGACTGCAGTGCTGCAACACATTTCGCCATAGTTGCTATCCCACTTAGCTATCGCTCAACACTGCCTAAAAGGGTAGTTAGTCATTTTTGTTCAGTATTACTGATTTGCCTTGTAATCAGCTAAGCATATCAATAAACACGGTTGAATGTGAAACCAAAATATGTTTTCAAGATAAACAGTCTTTTTAAAGTTATTACATTTTTAATTTTTGTGTTGCCTTTTATTTGAAACTGGATGTTAATACTGGCGGGACTAAACAAGTGCGTGATATTGACGTCACGTTTTTGATAATTGGGCCGTATAACTTGTTTTCGACTGATTACAAGAAGTTTAATAATGCCAAATGAAGGCTGGTAAAAGTACTATAGCCCTCGCTCAGCAGCACGGAACAAAAGTGTGACGTCGCAGGATTACCATTGGCGCGTACTATCTTTGCCTGAATATGTAAAAAGCTAGACCCAAGTCGAAAAAATGAGGTCCGAGGGACGGCACATGGAATTCGATTACTTGATTTGGGCCGAGACTGGGAAGAATTCGAGATATTCCGATTTCTGAATTGAGATGTTAGTACTTTGCACCGAAATTAGGTCCAGCTCACCTGTCGTGCACAGACATGACCTCTCATGTATGGTGAATGCGTTCGTGGTCATTATGAGTAAAAGAAATCACTAACCTTTCGTCTCCTTTGCCTAGTCTGAAATGAGGGTGAAGATGATATGTTTTTTTTTGTTTTCGCCTTTACTCAGTTCCCGCTAGCTTCTCTAAAAATACGTGTCTTGTTGTTTGATATGTGCGTCCAATACCCTTTTTCATGGCATCTTGGAATGAGGAGCCCTGACGCATTTTCTCGACAATGTGTTTACCGGTAGACACGCGCTTTCGATCTGGGTAAGGGGCAACTCGTTTAGTCGATATTAGATATAAGCTTTGATAGATATCTGTGATAAATCCTTTACGGACCTGGAGTAGAGGTCCGCTCACATAATGAGGCAAATGGTGCTTTCCTGAGCCAGAAAAATATGACACGCAGCTTGGGGCTTGCACATACATCGTTTAAAATAGTGTGCAGGCAAAAAGAAAAGCTTGCTCCTCTTTCACCAAGCAGCTCCGACAAATGGCTGAAACTTTCTTCACTGAGATCTTTTTATAGCGCACCATTTTCGCGTCGTTTACGACTTATTTTGTTACTTGCATTTCCTAAAATGAAGGGTGGTTGCCACACGGCCCGATGCGTCTGAAAAACGGTATGAGGGTTATGGGAGGCAAGGGTGAAAGACGAGGCAGAGGGCCCGTGACAGGCGGTCGGAGGAGACGACACGAGCTGGTGCAAGACAGTGCGTGTTGAGCGAGGCTGGAGCTGGGCAGGAACGACGGAGCCGGGCTGCCTGCCCTGGTCCATGGCCACGGTGTAAGATACACTCTTTAGGTGAGGACACGGCGTGGCTGCATTATTCCGCGGCCACCGTGCCCGCGGCTGACGATGTCGCCGGCGGCCTAACGGCGAAACTGTGTGAGAGCGAAAAAAATTATCTCGTTGCCCTTACACCACGGTGCACCCTGGTCTTTCTGCACGTGCGACAACCTCGCTGGAGCTCTGCGCGTGTGGAGCATGAGGCGCGAGACACATGCATGTCAAAACTGTCCGATCCGACGCCCGATCCGACAGTCCGAACGCCGCTCCGGATTGCCGCACGCGACAGTTGAAGACACACGCTTCCGACCTTGCATGCGACACGACGATCCGTTCGGCTCCGCCCAGTTCCGGCATCACCATAATCACTGTGCGCTAAATTCGCCACCTTTGGATTTGGATTTGGATTTAGTGGCGTCCCCTTTGTAACCGGTGGTAGCTCGCCGGAAATTCCGGCGATGGCCTGCCAAAAAACGCTTGCTCAGCCTGGTTTCCAGCCAAGCCTAGCCGAGTTCTTGTTCTGTTGGAAATTCGTTCGGGTCCACGGTGTGGGGCAGGTCGACTTGGATAGAAAAAAATTGGTTGTCCGGCTTGTGCTTGCACGTTCGGCCCAGCTCGCCTCTCCCTCTTCCACAGCCGCTAGGAAATCTCCCACCACTGCTCTAGTCGGCGCTTGGTGGTCTCGACGTGTTCCTCGCCGTCATCTCCCCGCTCCGTCGTCCGGAAGCCCAGCGCGTCCGGCAGATGGTCCACCTGGGTGCACGGGCTAAGGGCCCCGCACTGCAGCACCAGATGTTCGGTTGTCTCCTCTGCTGCTCCGCAGGCGACGCAGGCTGTTGTTGATTACGGGCTTTATGGCGCAAAGCTACTATGGCCATACTGCGCCAAGCTTGTTTAGTTAGGAAATACTCAGGACTTTTTTTTTATACAAATTATCTAAAAAAGGGTCATGTGACGAGGTTAAAAGTCATAGAATTAAAATTACAACTCCAGTAGGAAGCCGATTTTTCTTAAGTAATTTATGACACGATTGAACGGTACTATAGGAGTCTCCCCAATTAGCAGCGCTGGGTGAAATGGAATCTGGTGTGAAAAAAAAAAACTTGGGGAAATGTGTACGTCGTTCTTCCTCAAGCCCTGGGCACAGGCACATGTAATGTGTAAAATTGTTAAACACTCTCCACAGTCATCACACAGGGGTGGGGCTTCCCCCCTCAGATGTTTGTGGGTGAGATAGGAGTGTCCAATTCTAAGACGACACAAAAGAACTTTATGGCGGCGGGTTTCGTGGCATGCACTCTCCCACATACCAAGAGCTGGTTTAATCCTGTGAAGTTTGTTTTCTCATTCCAGACTCCACTCCGATTGCCATAGCTGGAAAACTAGTGATTTTACTAAGGGCTTCATGTCTTGAAATGGAATCTGTGAGGTAGTTGGCAGTAGGTGCTTAGAGCTAGTGGCCAATTCGTCTGCTCTTTCATTACCTAGGATCCTCATATGGCTAGGCACCCAGCAGAATTTTATGTCTCGGCCAAGCCGCAGACCACATTGTACCTTAGATCGGACAAGTTGTGCCAGCCTATTTTTACTTCCCTTCATTGAGCAAAGTACGGTGAGCACACTTTGAGAATCTACGAATAAAATAGATTTCATCGTCTTGCTGGTGAGAATATACTCCAAGGCCATCAACACCGCATAGAGCTCTGCCGTGTAAATACTTGCACATTCTTTGAGACGCTGAACCTTACTGAATCCTTCAGAGTAAAATGCTGATCCTACAAAATGCAATAATTTGGCACCATCGGTATAAAATTGGGAGTAGTTACCATACTTCTGCACCTCAAGGAATTCTTGTTGAATCACCACTGGGGGGATGTTACGTTTGTTAAATCTAGTAAAATACCAATCACAAAAGACGGGCAACATACTCCACGGAGCTTCATTTTCACCCTTCTGCAAAAGGTCGGTGTCGTCAAGGGTAAGGTCAAGAGACGTACAAATGCCCTCAAGGCGAAGGCTTAAAGGTGGTACAACCCTGGGCTTATGTTCGAAAAGACGAGCAACCGAGAATGTTGCAAAGCACCATAAGTTGGGTGATTTGGATGGGATAGTATTCTGGAAGCATAAGTCACCGCAAGATAACGTCGCCTGTGCATAAGTGGCATCTGGTTGGATTCAGCGTACAAGCTAGGAATGGGCGATGTGCGGAAGGCACCTGTAGCGAGCCTTAAACCGAGATGATGCACAGGATCCAACATTTTGAGTGCAGACGGCCTTGCTGAGTCGTAAACTATAGCACCATACACTAAGAAAAAGTGAGCACCCCCCCTCTTCATCGTGCGTTTTGACGGCTGTAGCTACCGCACAGGCTTATTTAACTACCCACTGGGCTCGAGCCATTGAGAGTTAGCGCCCTGTGGCAGGTGGTAAGCATGGGGTAGTCACGTTTTAGTAAACTCTTGAATTGAACATTCAAGTGCATGCAGTCGTTCAATAGTAAAAGTCACTTCAAAAATCTCAAAAAGTACTTGAAACTTGTTTTCTTTGTGCGATGGTTATCATTTATTCAAATTTGAACCGGTCGAAACAAGCGTGTGGCTCAGTTCGCCTAAACTGGCAGAAAACAAACAAGTACAGGCAACCTTGGTAGGCACCTGCTAAAACCCGAGGCAGATAAAAAGTATCGCGGTTGTTCTTTTTGGTTCCGTCGCGGGTTTTACCATGTACAGCAGTAAACAGCTGGCAGCTGGCGTCGTGCTCGAGGAATTTAACCGAATCTCTAGACAAGCACAGGAAGCTACGCACAGGCGTGAGTTGACTTGAATGTTCGCCGGACGAGATACTCTCGTCCTCTTTTATTGTACGGTTCAGTAAAGAGCGTGCTCTCAATAAAGGTGTGATCGATCAGTTCTGCGTGCAGATCAGTTGCAACTGGCCTCTTCGGTTCCGCCGAACTTGCGCGCCTGTCGTACCCATTTTTTTTGCTTTCAAGTGCAGTGAAGTATGAAGCATTGAACACCACGACTGAGGCCGGACAGGACGAACGTACACAGATATCTGGGATCATGTCCGTGTATTTCACTATTTCTGTGTCTCGAGGTACATGATTCGCCTTCTCTGGTTCATTTGGCACATTTCATCGAGCATACTCGATAAAAAAAATGCTTCAAACTAGGGTGCCTCAATGACCTTCTGTTTAGAGTGATGCCACCCTTTGTAGTACCCGATGCCGACAGCACGCGCTCACGGGGAAAATACAAAGAAATCGACGAAAACAAAATGTCGCCATAGCACAGTCAGCGCCACAGACGCGTGCAGGGACACGCTCTTTCACGCGCCTCTGAACAAAAAATAAACGTAAAAGTGGGAACAAAATGGCCAGATGTCCCCACCCTAAGCAAAGCGTACATGAAGGCACCCTACTTCAAACAAGGCCGGTTCAGACAATAGCGTTTGACAGCGTTGCGTCGAGAACCGAAAGCCACTCACCGGCACGTCTGTGCTTCGTATCAAGCGTGGAATCCAATTCAAGGAATCATCTAGGCACGCGATATAAGCAGCAGGGATGTCCTGATTTCTTGCTGCCGCAACGCATTCAGACGCACGCAGTCAAACACTACTGTCTCAACCAGTATTTAGATAATTTAGCCTACGTATTTCGCGTTCGTTGCAGGTGAAGGCACGGGCCCGAAAGCAGCAATTCTGCACTGTCCTCTTGGCGCGAGCGCGAGCGCATAGAACAAATATTTAGCAAAAAGAAGAAAACTGAAATAACGCTTCGGGGAGGACCGGCGGACGGGCTTCGCTAAAATCACCTGCGCGTGATCAGTGTACTCAACGTGTACCCAACCGCCGCTAAAGTCAGTCTGGATATGTAAAAAGAAAAAAGAAAATGCATCAGTGTGTTCATAAAGTTGTGATTGCAGAAATTGGTTTCGATAATTAATACAATTAATTAAACAGGCTTCTGTGAAGTGTAGGCAAGCGAGAAAACGAAACTGTTCAAAATGTGACGTGTAGCAACTATTCAAATTTATTTATAACCTGCAGTTCACTTTTGCAATGGCCCTACATTAGAGATACAGGCGCTTTCCTAAGGGCAGTAGAGGAAAAGAATATATACGGCTAAATCTTGCACAGTCTTTTCGTATTTATGCAAAATATGACAGTGGTCACCATCCTAATCGGTCACATAAAATACAGCAGTATATAAGCCGGTGGTGTCGACTAGACGTGTGTATAGGAATGTAGGGTCAGTATGTGATGTTGTATCTTGTGCTGTTTCTGAATGCGTTGATGTATAAAATGCTGTGATGTCTGTATGTCGCATGTGAGTGAAGTTGGCGTGGGATATGTACATACGGCATTGTCTGGCGAGGCGCTCAGAGCAAGAATTGCTGGTTTCATTTTTCTTTAGTTTGAGCGCTGTCCGTTAGGTGGCGCGTGTCGCCGCCCAATTCAAGGAGTCGCGCGTTTATGTGTCTACTTATTTGAGTGAAAAACATGGAGGCGTTCCATGGCTCCACGTAGCAGCCACAAAGGGTTCTTGTCTGGTTCGGTTCTCGGCCTCTCGTCCAAATGGGATCAGTCCCATAGCCATTTGAAGGGTGTTCCGTGCGGTGAATAGCGCCAAGTTCGTGCACAGACGCGGTGAGGATTACCAGGGACTTGAAAGTGGATAACGAATGCTAACAGGTGAGCAGGAACGTTGAACGATCGGAACCGACGCCGTTTAAATCGGTGATGCTTCGCCTCGCCGCTGTCAACCGAAAACGCCGGATCACTTGCGGCAAGCACAGCAAACAGATGCTCTGTTCAATAAAGACATCATTCCATTTGTCGCTATTTTGTTTCCTTCTTTGAATGTTTTCTGGCCGCGAAGTAAATGCAGCCGGCCTCGCGAAAGCAATCGCGAACAAACCCCCTCGAATGCGCTCCCCCCCCCCCTCACGTCGTCGCCCCTACTCGTATGAGGTGCGGTGCCGGTGCGTCGAGGCGCGTTTCGGAGTGCTTTGTGCGCACGGAAGGCAGCGAACGGGCGTACGCAGTTGAGAATCGTATTTTAGCAAAAAGCAGTCCAGCTCGCTAGGCCTTACTCGTATTGCTCCACTGTCGCTTGCCAGCCGCCATGTTGCTTTTGGGGGTGCTCACTGTGATTACCTGCTGATTGCGTGCCATGTGACTGCCCATGGGGTTGTTAGTATAACGAAGGGGGGGGGGGGGGTAGTGATATCTGTGACGGCTTCTGACTACCCCGAGCGTAGTACCCTACGACAACCCTTTTGTTGGAGTGTAGTCCAGACGTGACCGGATAAGGGAGTTGTATAAGCGAAGCAGACATATTCTATCGGATCCCCATGACTTGTGCGCTAAGACTTTAAGAGCATTGGCTGATTTAAGGCACTTCTTTTTCAGGCCCTTCAGATGGGAAACGAAGTTTAGCTTTTTATCAAACGTTGTACCCAAAAATTTATGCTCTGTCTTGACCCTAATAGGAACCCTGTTTAATGTCAGTTCTGGATCTAGAAACAACGCCAGACGCAGAGAAAATGGCACACAGATAGTCTTCTTGGGCGAAAACTTAAACCCATTTTCGTCAGCCCACTTACTAATTTTGTTAATGGTAAGCTGCAGTTGCCGCTCGCGGCTAGACAAATTACAAGAAGAAACCGAAATTTGAATATCATCCACATAGAGGGAGTATGCAGCGTGCTTTCCCAGAGGAACCAAGTCCTGGCGAACCAAGTGGGGTTCCCCAACAAGTGGAGGTGCCCTGTGACCCATTGGTTGCGCAGTGCGACCCTTCAAGCCGTGATTGTGTTTCGTATTCCAGCCGTCAGTGACTTTGGCAAACCCATTGGCTACACTCTTAAAAATGAGTCGTGAAATTTACGAGGAAAGTTCTGGCAGCTCTATTTCCAAACATTTCCCATCAAAATAACATACAATCATTTTTTGAAATTATGTGGGAAAAGTTGTCAAAAAAACGAGGCACCGCATTCTTAGTTTACGAGCATAGACGTGAAAATGACGATTGAATCGTTTTCAAATCTTCCCTCGTGAAAATAACGTACTGTCGTTTTTCTAAATTGACTAGAAAAGTCGTCATTTTTATTTGCGGCTTTGTACGTGAAAATTACGAGGAAATCATTGGCAGCTCTATTTCCAAACATTCCTCGTGAAAATGACGTACCAGCGTCTTCTGAAACTGTGTGACAAAAGCAATAAAGAAAAGGTGGATTGCATTTTTCAGCTGAAAGTATGTATGTGTAGCATAAGTCATTACGATCAGTGTTCTTCACGTAATTATAAAGACAAAAATTGAAAGATTACTTATCACTTTATTAAAGTTTCCGAGCTTCCTCACTGTACACTCTCCCTGGTCATGATGGTGCGCCATTACATCCTGCGGGAAAAGAGAAGAGAAAATTACCCTATGCCACCCTATGATATAACGTCACATAACTCGCTCAAGCTACCACTATGAGAGGAAAGCAAGAAAGATAGTAACAGCTTCATCCTGACAAAAGGGTGAGGAAAATCGGACAATAGCATTTCTGAAAGTCTGATATGTCAGACATTGCTGGTGTGCCTTCTTTGCATGCCCAGGGCTATGCTACAGGTAATAGTGTTCACTGCAGGCCACAACATTTATTACATCAAACCTTAGGCACCATAAAGAAAATGTGTGACAAACAATAGCCTTTCCAGATTCAAGGTTCCAGCTGCTACATTTGAAGCCCATATAGATTGATGAAGGCCACAGCGAAAACATCTGCAAATGGCCATTTTTCAGGGCTGTGCTAATATTAAAATTTTCTTATAGCAGTTTAGTATTATACGGTAGTTGATATTGGTTTCAACATTAATCGTACTACTGTAAACGGCTTAATTTTTGCAAAGGCTTAGTTTTTGCGAGTTAATCGAAATTGCTTCAAATTGGTCATGCAAATAAGTAACCCCATGGCTACGAATACATTGAACATTACTCCTGATTGTGAAATATTGTTCCTGCAAAGTATTTCCAAAACTGACACTTCACAAAATGTATGAAATATCAAGCTCGCGAAAATAAAGTCGTTTACGCCAAACATTTCAAAGCGCTCGTAAAGTCACCATTGCAATGAATTGGCTTTGTTCAGTGCGCTTCTCCGCATGTGCACTGCGCTGCGGAGAAGCGAAACCCATGGAGCAGACTCCGCAATCGCATTAATCGCGCTAACACCCAACACCATCTAGAATAATCAAAGCCTCGGCATCGCCTCCTCTCCCTTCATGAAACGTCATTACAGTCGGATGGCGCTAACTCGGCTACTGGGCCCGAGTCCGACCTTCGAAGCGCTGATGGAACACGAGCCCCGGCCGAACACTGACGCAGCACTCGTGCCCGATCTCAGGCCTCAATCGATCTGGCTGTGATGACGGTGCGGAGGCCTTCTGCTTATCTAGGTGGTGGTGTAACACCCCGGTCGCAAGAATCTCGCTTTGTCGCAGTGCAGACTCATACTTTGGTGGGAAATGCACACCTCCATAGCGGAGAGGTTTTGACATGTACACAGGAGGAATTAAGAAAAAAATTTAAAAATGGTTACGTGAATGTTTATGCATCTGATGGATGTCGGTACTCCCCTCAAGGTCAAATTTAGAAAACAAATAACACTGTAGCTATTCTGTTATCAAGAATATGTATTAGGCTGCAATGTCCTAACATGCTATGTCACGACATTGCAGCAACAGTTCTAATTTGAAATTGAAGGATGAGCATGGCGAGAAGGCCATCAAATCGTATATTTATACTCACAACCTCTATGTGGGCCTTGACCTCATGATAGCCAGAGCCACTACATAATTTGGATCAGAACTAACCGAGCTTTGGCAGTGGGGCGATGATAACGAGATCAATTAGAATTTCATTTAAAAGTATATGTATTGCCCTCATGCTGATTATGTACGCTTATAAATCTATATGCCCATGCAGCATGCTGCTGGCAAGCATAAATAAATGACAAGCTTTGCTTGCTGCCTCGATTACAACTGTGCGGCTTAAGCAGACCCTTGAGAATTTTAAGAGTATTCAGTTTGGTAATCAAAATTATTCACATCTAACTTTATTTCAGTGGATGACTATCTGCCCCTGATATTAGGTATTTTTTTGTACCATACCTAAAGCTACTATTCGTGCACGATCATGCTCCTTCACTGACATATTACTGCATTTTGAAAACATATGTACTAAAGTAATCAAAGCAGCCTACAGCTAAACAAGTTATACCAACACTGTCAGGATGGTTGAGGCTAGCGTGACGGCACTAAGTAACAGGCTTGGAGAGAGGTGCAGACACTGTGATATTCAACTGAAAAGTTAATAAGCTTAAGTCATTATACACTTTAAGCCCAAAATTCATGATTCGCACATGCCTATTATTCTCAGTATGAAGCCAAAGGCGAACCAAGTAGTAGTCCGTTGATTTATTACCAAAATAGAATACAATTTGAATACCAAACTGGATGCTTTGCTTATCTTTGGAAGGTTGCGATAAAAAATGCACTACTTAATTGGGTGAAAAACAAAGCCTTGTAACACAATCAAGTGCATGATTACATTCTACAGGTCGTTTTACATGTATACACATCATTCTATATCAAAGCTAACAGAATTTTCAAAAAAGGCCGCGAGAGTTATGAGACTGTCTTTTTCATTGCGCGTTCGTGGGACTCTGTGGACATCAGTAAAGGGGATAACCGTCACAGTATGTTGACTAATTGACGAAAATTTGTTAGCTTTGTAACTAATGACTTTATGGGCCATGCTGCATAAGCAGTGTTAAAAGCCAGCCAATATTAAAGGCTATCCCGACTTTAACAATTCACGAAATGCCAAGCAGCTTCCACATATTCAGTGTCCAACTTTTCTGTTTTAATGTCGGATGCAAAAACCTCGCTCAGGAGCTCAAGAATTTGTGCCGTTAATGGTGGGTGGAAGAGTGACATAGTCGTACTGGGCACATCGTCACTATCTCGACAGTGTGTCCTTAGTAGATGCATCCGCGTCATACTTCCAAGATAAAAAAGGTGCGTCCGAAGCAACTACGTCCGCACAACATCCTGAGGTCTTCCCCGAGTGCGCAATTTTCGAATCGGGTGACAAAAAAAGCAAATTTTTAGCATTCCATATCTTGAACCTTGTTGCTATACAGAAATTTTGTTAGTCTAATATTTACTGCCTTTGAAACTAGAATTGAAACGTATCCCATAAAACAATTAATTAAAAACATTATTAAAAAAATTGTGTTCATTAGTTTTGATTAACATACTGCAACTGTTATCCCCTTATCTAATGTCCTCCAAGCCCCACAAACACACAGTGAGGGAATCATTTAAGTAACTCGTGCCGGTTTTTTTAAAATTTCGTTCGAATCAAAATAGACAGCTTTGTATACATGTATATAAAAATATTGAATGCATGTCCATCCCACTGTAGAGGTCCACCTTTTCCTTAGGTAAAACTGGATCAAACTGGAGAAGGCCAGTTTTACATAAACCCCCGGCATGGTATGTACCAAGGGCCGCCAGAAATGATTGCTCACCTCAGAACACTCTGTGCGGCTTGAAGAAAGTGGCTTGCGGTCTTTGACGGTGGGTCTACCCGCTTGGTGCAGCTGGGACCTGCAAGAAAGTTAATGCAGCTTGCCATATACCAGAAAGTAACAAAGACAAGGCCAGTATTACATAAACCCCCAGCAGGCATGCACCAAAGACCGCCAGAAATGATTGCTCACCTCACTGAACACTTTGTGCGGCTTGAAGACAGCGGCTTGCGGTCTGACGGTGGGTCAACCCGCTTGGTGTAGATGGGAACTGCGAGAAAGTTAATGCAGCTTGCCATATACCAGAAAATAACAAAGACAAGGTCAGTATTACATAAACCCCCAGCATGGCATGCACCAAAGACAGCCAGAAATGATTGCTCACCTCAGAGAACACTTTGTGCGGCATGAAGACAGCGGCTTGCGGTCTGACGGTGGGTCAACCCGCTTGGTGTAGATGGGAACTGCGAGAAAGTTAATGCAGCTTGCCATATACCAGAAAATAACAAAGACAAGGTCAGTATTACATAAACCCCCAGAAGGGCATAAACCAAGGACCACCAGAAATCATTGCTCACCTCAGAGAGCACTCCACGCGGCTTGAACAGAGCGGCTTGCAATTTTTGTTGCTGGGACCTGCAATATATTTAATACAGCCTGCCGTATACCACAAAGACAAAGCCAGTAATACATAAGCCTATAGCACATGTCCCAAGGACCACTACAAATGCACGCTCACCTCATGGAACATTCCATGTGGCTTAAAGAGAACGGCTTGCAATCTGTAATGGTGCGTGCACCTGTTTGGTGCAGCTGGGACCCGCAAAAAATTTAGTACAGCTTGCCATATACCACAATGTAACAAAGACAAGGCCAGTAATACATAAGCCTAAAGCACGACATGTCCCAAGGATTGCTAGAAATGCTTGCTCACCTCATAAAGCACCCCATGCGACTTGAAGAGAGCGGCTTGCAACCTGAGGGTGAGTGCACCTGCTTGGTGCAACTGGAACCTGCAATAAATTTAATACAGCTTGCCTTATACCCACAAAGTTACAAAGACAAGACCAATATTACATAAGCCTCCAGCATGAAATATCCCAAGGACCACTAGGAACGCTTGCTGAACGCATAGAGCTCTCCATGCGGCTTGAAGAGAGCGGCTGGCAATCTTTGGATGGTACCTACGGGTTCATTTCCCTTCCTTGATGAGCCTGAGCACTTTCGGATAAATGCCGCTCTTTGCGGTATGGCATGGTGCACACCTGGTACCTTTTTTGAGGTTTATCTGACCAAAGTACCTATAACAAACATATAACAATTGGGTCACACACTGCAGTAGCCAGCAATACCACAGCAATGACAAACGTTAGATAAGTGAATAAACATAAAATTATGTTTACTAACCAAAATGTGTTAATTACCTTCTTAAGTATTGGTATAATGGGCTATGCTGCGATTGCAATTTTAAACGGAGACATTATTAAAGCCCAACCTAAATGAAACAATTTTGTAAAAAAGCAGCAAGTTTTGAGGTAATCCATGTTTTTCGGAAATCGCCGGTTAGAGTTTTGGGGTTACATTACTCTCTTTAAAATTGCAATTGCGAAGAGGCCCATTAAACTGCTAAATAATAATAATAATATAATACATTTATTGTATATAGCGCACATCAGTTAGCATGACGGGCGCATCAAAGCCAACATGAGGCTTGTCGGATATGCCACCCTGAAATTAACAGTCCAACATAGCTATACTTTGGGCCCGAGTGCAAAGTGAAACAACTATATGCAGACGTCATTAGGATGTCACAGGTGTCACGTGACACAGTTAGATGCAGACACACACATGCACATGCACACCAACATTTGCAAATGCAACGTTAGGTTTGAAAATAGCCACTGTAAAAAAGAGGAAGCAATTATAATCTCGTTAAAAAAAAATCATGCACTAATGATAATAAACGTAACTATACTAAACACAAATAACGCAACTATACTAAACACAAATTCATTAAACCGAGTCCAAAGGGGAAGTGTCACGGCCGGGGTGTCTGAAGCTGCACAAGTGTATTCTACAGTGAAATAAGAAAAGAAAAGTAAAAAGCTTTGTAATTAAACAGTGACTTTACAATTTTTGGTTAATTAGTAAACATTTTGACGTTCATCCGCCTGTCTAATGTCCGCCGAGCCCTACAATTATACAGTGAGGACGGCATCCACATATATATCACCTTCATTTTCCTTTACAATCCGTTCAAGATTACAAAAAAAAAAAAAAAAAAAACTATATCACAAGAAGCTTCCGACGTCATTTCAGCTGTCTAATGACTCAGGTGCGCAAATGAATGAACAGTACTCATCAATGAGAAATAAAACAAGAAAGCGCAGAAAAATAAATAAAATATAAACTGCGAAGCCGATCAGCCGTTGGGCATGCTGAGCTAATTATTACGATCTTGCGAAATGTTCACCCCTAAACAGACAGTGCGGTGGAAGCTGCATGGTTGTTTGACCAGTCAACTGTCGATTCTGCACAACGTGGTCACCGCCTCTCCGCATACTCACGCGGGGAGAGCGAGGTCAAGCGATAAGAGGCTTTAATTATAGTTGGCGAACAAGTAGCTTGCACCGCACTGTCAGCGTAGGCGTGAACGGAATATAGGACATGCAAAAACCTAAAATATATGTACCGTATTTTCCGGGCTATAGTCCGTACCCGGTGCATAGACCGCAGGGGCAAATTGGGGGTCCAAAGTAAAAGTTCTTGCTTAGATACTTAGATAGTCCGCACCCGGTGCATAGTCCGCGTGTCGTGCATAGTCGGCGCCTGGTGCTTAGTCGACACGAAAATCTTCTTATAGACGGCACTTTTTGACACATGTCTGCTTCCTTAGCACACAAAGAAGCCTACAATCAGGCACGTACCCAAAATTTTGTTTCGGGGGGGGGGGGGGGGGGGGGCCTATGACAAAATGCTGTATGAGGGGGAGGGGGGAGAGGAGGTCCCAGCAAAACGGAAAATTTCGGGGGGGGGGGGGGGCCCATGGGCCTCCCCCCTGGCTACGTGCCTGCCTATAATATACATAAATCATCATTAACATACTCTTTCACTCACAAAATCCGTCACATTTCCTCATAATTAACGATATTGAAAAACAAAATTCGTGTATAGTCCGACGCGTAGAGAGTCCGAACAGCCTGAAATTTCAACTTTTAAACATGCCTTGAACTATAGCCCGGAAAATACGATATAAAAATACGCACTCTTTTAAATACAAAGTCAGAGCCAGCAGCGAGCTGCAGAGTGGATGATTACAATAATTAACCCTCCAAACTGCTTGAGAAATTTCCCGTCAAATTACGAGGGCGGCCAATAATTTTGTGTACGTCTTAGAGACTCGTGAATCGAGTGCACTGGAAACTTCCGTTTTCGAAGCCGCTAAAACGTCGTTCAATGACATTGCATCGTTACAAAGACGTTAGCCGCTCGCTTATGTTGTCTGGCTGCATGAATGTTGTTGCAAAAACAAACACAGAAACTAAGCTTCCATAAAAGCTCGTACCCACGAGTTCTCCTAAGAGATAAGGCGCAGGGCTCTGAGTAAAGGCGCCGCCGCTGCAGCACGGATAAATAAACACGTGCACATTATAACGGAAACATAACGTGCTGAAAAAGAAACACCAAAAGCACAATGTGTCGGTGGACGCCCGTGGGGTTTACTACGGTTGATAGAATGCCATTTCGTCGAAGCACGTTTTAGAGAACGGGCACGTTTTATCGAAGCACAGTTTAGAGAAAGGAGAGCCTCAGTTTAGAGAATTGCCGTTTATCGAAAAAGGGACTCTATTTAAAAAAAGGTTTTCTACTTCGCGCGTGTATCACTGGTGTGCGTGTTAACCCAAGCCCCCCGCTGCGCTCCCGCCGCTTCGCGGCGGCAGTCTGCGGCGGCTCATTACAAAAATATTAACCCATCTGACTTATCCGCACACGCCGCTTCGCGGCTGCCGAATTCGCTAAAAGGAGGCTCATCGCCATTTTCTCTAAACTGGGTTTCGCTATAAAGGAATTCGATAAACTGGGGTCGGTAAAACGGCCTTCGCTAAAACCAGCTTCTCTAAACCGCATGACTCCGACGCCGTGTTCTCAGACCGCAGATTTCGAACACGCTCGAGCGCTTTCCGTCTTCAACCGAAAGCACTCGAACCGCGAACAAGGAGAAATATTCGATCACAATACGTAAGCAAGACATTGCAAGGATAAAGTCACATTGCATACCTTGAAGTGGGCGATTTAGTCGTCGATGAGCTGATGAGGCCCTGATGCATCACAGAACACTACACTGACAACGATGTCAACAGCCACCGAGGCGAGTTCGACAAACGCCCGAAGAACGATAGCATGGCGATAGCTGCTGCAACCTCTGTTTGCGCCTGCGCGGGACGGGCGCACGACTCGGAGCAAAACCGCAAAACAACAGAGATGGGTGTTGCAACAACCGCAACAACGCACCAACACAGACCAACACCGCCATTCTGCGAGAGAGGAGGGCCGCGAAAGAGCTGCGGGGCTGCGCGCTGCGCGGCGGGGCAACTCTTCGCCATCTGCGCATGCTTGCACTCCTGGGATTTCGGCTTTTCTGGAAGGCTCGGCTCTCGCGCCAAATAAATAATGAGGGCATCCTCGTATTTTGAAACGATGAGTGTGCCCGTCTTTTTTGACGAGGGAAAGACACGTCAAATTGACGTAAATTTTTTACAGTGTACTAGTACTCCCCCACGACCACAACGAAAGAAACTTCTCCCAGCAAAGTTGAAAGACTATGTCATGTCTTTCATTTCTTCAGATGACTCAAATATGGAAAGTGAACAGAATTCATTTATCGACACTGTTTAACGCATAGTTGTTGTTTTGGAGACTGTTTGGAGTTCCCGTGTGGAGTGTAGTCTTCAGGTCCAAGAGCTTGTTTTTGGAGATGTCTCTCCATGTGTTTCTTATATTCCTCCAAATGTCTCCAATGAGTCTTTGTTTTGCATCCTTACATAGCACAATGTCATAGCATGTTAATAATGAAAACGCTTTAGGTATCCTTGGCCAAGGTAAAAAGATGTCCATGACTCTTGACAACACCTAACTACCCACTAACAATTACTAACATACACTACACCTGTGTCATGGACATCAAAACAGGAAAACAAAGGCAAACAAACTTCAGTCCAAATCTGCAGCAACTCGAGGCAGGCTATAGGAAACCGGAGACTGTGTATGTATCTGATGTAGAAACTGTCTATGGTTTTTGTCGTACTGTGGTGACATTAATGAAACGAGCTACTACTGCTCAGCGACAGCCAAACGATCGGCCGTTTCGTTGCCAGGAACGCCGATGTGAGCCGATACCCGGTTCCACATGTTACAATTTTTTTTAACGGACAAGGGGAGAGAGCAAAAAAAGAATGTTTTTTAAGCGTTGTTTTTATTTTGGTGAACTTCGAATTGTGTTTTGTGCTTTGTTTCCCTCCGTTTCTTTTTAAAAATTTTAAGGAGGAAAGAGTGTAGTGATCTGTGATAAGTGATTTTGCCACCAGGTGGCGCAACGTGTGTTCTGTCTAGTATGCTTTGATGGTGGGTTTCTCGGGTTGTCTTATCTTGTGTTATGTGTGTTTATGCATTTATGATGTCACGTGATGTATGTTAATAAAAGAGCCGCCGTCCGTCAGCGACGTCAGAGAACTACGGGACACCCACCAGGCAACATGTCTTTGTCTCATTCTTCGTAAGCCCCGAACGCGCGGGGCCGCGGCTTCCTACCCGGCCACATCATGTGAGTGCTGATAGCATCCTCTCCTTTCGTACCGCCGTGTAGAAGAGATTACTACACCAACATCACGAAGTCTAAGTATTCGCGCAACCCAATTTATTTATTTAAAAGCTTTTTGAACTCACGGCCTCCGTTCAAGTAATTTTCAAGGCGTTGGGTGCAGGCTCAAACAGTCGCCAGCGAACAGGGATTGCGAGTAGCTTCAGCATCGAAAGGCTAGAAAGAATAGAAATTTTAGATTAGCTGATTCTCAAAAAGGCAGTGTTGTCCTGAAAGGCAGAAAAATGTGTGCTTTGAACCTTATTCGCGTAGCCTCGGTTCTTTGCTAACAAGGTGGTGATTGGCAAACTCCGATTACCTGAAATGCCTTTAGGAGAAGCAAAGTTGTGTGCTTGCAATAGAATTTACAGCTCAGGTACTTTTTCCCCATCAAGTGGTAAGATATTTTTTTTTTATTTTGATAAGGAGAATCACGTCATAACCATACAGTCGGCCAAAACATGCACAGCTACGGCTGGGAGCGGCAGATTAAAAATGCAGTAGAGGCTCCGTCTTCAGTGCATACTTTCTGTAGCAATCATATAACTCGTCCTATGTCAAGGTGTCTAAAACACACGCGTAACAACACGTGCCAACTCCTCTAATGCCGCCTTGGTGGCTCCGAGGTAAAGCGCTGGCCTATGGATCCTCCGTTGGCGGGTTCGAATCCCGGCTGAGGCACCCGCAGTATGACGGAGGCTTAATTGTGGAAAGCGCCGTTGTAACTCAGATTTGGGTTGCACGTTAAAAATCCCCAGGTGGTCTGAATTACTCCTCAGTCTTCCGCTGGGGTGCGCCAGATGTCCTTCGTTGGTTTGGCACGTAAGCCCTCAAACTTATAATATATACAACCCCTGTAATCCCATTTGCAATGTGAAACTTGAAATTTTCAGCGTGTGTTTGGGCATGAAGAAAACCTATCGAAAGCATCAAACGGAAATGTTTGCTTATCAGTATAGCTTTCAGCACTGGATCTCAGTTGCCTGTACAACAGTGGTGTTTCTCACATAGTTTGGCCGATTTCAGTTCAGTACTTATTGGAAACAATGCACACCAGATACGCTTTGCATTTAAAAAAAAATTGCTACATTTTCAGTTTCTGGATGTAGCTCCTCATTTGTTTGCATACAAACCATGTACCATCTGGTGTGCATTGAATCAAGAGCATCGTTGTCCTGCATTTGTCCAGTTCCAGCTTTATTGCAAAGTGAAGTCGAACAATTTTGGGGGATGGTGGCCAAAAGTTTCAATGGCACCGCAGTTCATATGTTGTGCTCCCCTGAGCTTTGTTGTCATGGCGGGATTCTTCGTTCCATGAGCTCGTGTGGCCCTTGCATGCTTCCACCTTCTAGCAATGTCACAGCCCTGATGGCACCGGAAAGCCCATGTTTGGTTGCCCACATGTATCCAGAGTCAGTCAATACGAGTCGTATATTATCATTTATACCTTAAAATTAGTGCTTACCCACTTCGTTTCTTAGATGTCTCATTCAGAAACCAGACGCCGCTGCTTGGTTGCGGGTTGCGGAAGGGTTCAACCGAGACTGGCAATTCCTAAACTGCGTGGGTGCGGTCGACGGGAAGCTCCCGCAAACTCTGGGAGTATGTACTTCAATTGCCCCGCAAGCTCTGGGAGTATGTACTTCAATTGCAAGGTGTGTCAAGTTTCATACTACTTTTTGATACTGAATACAGTAGCGTTTCTTTCAGCCGCTGCGATGGGAAGATCTCAATTTGTCCCACGAGACAATTTAGCTTTCCTATCATGCAGAGTATGTATCGTAGTCTCCTTCATGTGAAACGATATCTTGAATATTTTTTCTAGTCTAATGCATGTTTGATCTTCATTAGTGTAAATATCTTACTAAACAAATCATATCACTGTGTAATTACATGAAGCCTATGTTTATACTAGTCAGGGTGGCTCATGCAGGTGACGTGCCAAAGGTGTGTCGTTTTTGCCTTCCCTCACTTGCACATCTCTTCATTCATGTCCTCTGTTTGTTATCGTCCCTGGTTCAACAGCGCAGTGTTCATCCGCAACACATTTTTGTGCTGAGCACAATCTTTCCGGTATGTACAACATAAGTACATTGCGCCACAATATCAAAGACACCCCGGAGCGAGGGGACGGTGGCTGGTGGGGGCACTGTATGCGTTTCACGCACTTCCGTAACGCTCTCAGGGGAGGGCATTTGCTTGACGCTAATCTGGGGCTGAAGCTTGCTTACCAGTTTTGGTTTCGGTTTAGCCGAGGCGTACGCCTCATTCACATCGTACCGCAGCTGCATGGGCATTAGGAAGGGACAATTCTATTACACTAGCCTTGGACAGACTTGCGATTGAGCATTTTGTTGAACGATGTCGAGATTTGTGTCATCTTTTTAACAAACTTCAATGTAAGTTTCATTTTGTTTTTTGTGTTACGCATTCTAAGCCTGGCTGAGCACTGAGTGACCTCTTCGTGGACAGAATTTAAATTACCCAAAGCGCGAGCAGAGCCCTTGCTAGCCGGTGTCGCAGCCACGCGCTCCGTGTGAGACTTTCATATTGCGGCACACTGTACTGGAATTGTGCAAAAATATTAGGGGCAACGTAAGCTCGGCTTAGGAAAGTACTTTGAAGTTAAAAAGTCAATAGAGCTTTTGCGGAATCCCCCAAGCACCCCGGCCCGCGCGCGAGGAATTGTGGGAAAGACTGTCTCTCGCCTGGCCGCTCTACCCGGAGAT
This sequence comes from Ixodes scapularis, assembly GCF_016920785.2. Classification (NCBI taxonomy): domain Eukaryota; kingdom Metazoa; phylum Arthropoda; class Arachnida; order Ixodida; family Ixodidae; genus Ixodes; species Ixodes scapularis. Next base: position 62,933,301 of record NW_024609879.1, on the reverse strand, counting down.
CGCGTTGCCTTGTCGCTTGTCTCCTCTTAATCCTCTGTTTTTCGACTCTATTACCTTTTTTTTTTTTTTTACCTATTCCAGTGTGTTTTTTAATGCTGCTAAGTATTTCTATTCTCTTCGGCGTTGGATATTTCTTTTATATATATATAGTATTTGTGTCTTTATTTTGGCTTTTTCGATGGGAGTGCCGACGGACAACAAGCTGCTTCGCGCGTCGTTCCCCGGGTGATGACTACCGCTGCTACCGATTCCTATCGCGCTGTTGTTAGCTGTTCATTGTTGGTTCATTTGACCCGCGTGCGGTCGAGAGGAGCCGTTTATGAACACCCGCGCACATGTCTTAGGGGTAGGCAGAGCTCTGAATCAACAATCGCGACGCGAGAGCCGAGTGCGCTGTGTTTTGGCCGCCCGCGCTCGCTCCGTTGACTCGCACTGCAGCGTATGCCTTCGAGTTCCGCTTACTTGACCAAGATACAGCACGCCGCTTTGTCGCGCCACGAACCATTTGTCCGAATGTTTGCGAAGCTGAGGCATATGCAACGCTGAGGCGCCTGACAACTGCACGCTGCGGCGCGATGCCTTCGTAAACGCCGACGGCTCAATGTCGTCGGCGTTTTCTATAAATATATAGAAAGTTTCGTTGCTATATCACTCTTGCAGCAGACGAAATTTCTAATGCTACACACTTGTACATGTATAAATTTACATTTCGTTGTCATCTATACTCTGTCGCAACTCAAGAAGGTAGGGCGAGGGTAAGACGGGCCGGGGAGGAGGAAGCAGACGGAATGCTGAAGAAGAGAGGGGGAAACCTCCTTCTCTCTTTAGTGTTCTGCCTGCTTCCTCCTCACCAGCCCGTCTTACCTTTGGCCTACCTTCTTGGGTTGCAACAGACTATAGCTGTGTGTCTGCCTCTCAAACCAAACTCATGATCCTTTTGCTATTTCTCTTTTAACTTTCAAAACAAAAAGAAGATGCGCCGAAAATGCCTTCGGTATCGTGGTGGCGCGATAAAGGATCCTGGAAAGGAAGCTGGGGGAACAGCCCCAACATGCCGAAGAGCTGGTGAAGGTACTTTGTGTGCTCTACAATTTCCTGATGGCGCAGAACAAAGGCAATGAAAATGCCTACTGTGGTCTTGGCTACGCGGATTCCATGAATGGGGTTGGGGGAAGACAAGGCGGACAGTGGCGCCAAGACATCAGTCAGCTGCCCCTCCAGCTTGTTCGGACTCTTGCAAGGAGCTTTGCTCATGTGGCTAGAGGTGTCAGGGACCTCTACAAGGACTACTTCAGTAGTTCTGCTGGCAAGGTCTCGTGGCAGCAGGCAGTCCTGCAGCGCTAATCTAGAGGGATTGCATTCAGTGCTGCCATACATCAGTCTTTTCTTTCTTAAATATATAGAGGCTGTATTTAAGCACAAAAAACCCTTCTAACATCCGTGGTGCTAGTATTATTTTTTCAATGCAAGGCTATTTTCAATTTCATCATTCAATGCAACTTTGTAATGTCAAAGCTGTATGCTGGGCTAGTCATTTAAGCTTTTTATTTTGAAATGAAAAAGTATGGGTTGTAAAGTTGTTTGCGTGTCTTTTTTAGGTATGCAAGTTGAGCATTGGCATTATATTAGAGTGCTCTAGGGAGCTATCTTACTTTCACTTTAACATTGTAATAAAGACAGCAGTGATGGAAGTGCTGCGCCAAATGGCACCGTTAACGAAAGTCTGCTGCATCTTGCAATGAAATGGACATAAAGCAAAAAAAAAAAAATAATCGGTCGATTTTAAAATTCAGAGAAGTAGAGGGAAGAAAAATTCTACAAATATGAATTTCATGCAGAGGTAAATCCAAAACTCCGGTTTTTTTTTTTTTTTTGGGGGGGGGGGGGGGGCGGAAAATTCGTAAGGATGCTATTCTCCCATTCTTTCGTGTGCACCGGGGGGTCCACTCACGTCGAATTGCCCTCCGAGAAGGGGGGGGGGGGCCGCCCTCATCGCCCCCCCCCCCCTTGGATCTGCCCCTCATTTTACGACATCTCTACTCACCTTATAGTAGTTTGTTTCATCTTGGGTCAGAACACAGTCAAACGCTCAAAACACACATACTAAAGGCTTAGGTCACGGGACATTCACTGCACTTGATTTGTATAGTCAATGAAAGAACTCGTACAAGGAGATGATAAATGCCGAATGTCACGCTCTGATGCTGTGAATAAGCCGCTCAGGCCGGTTAATCGCTGACATTGCCTAAATCTCCAGACAATGTCCTTGATGTCAGGAACTGAGGGTCCCGAGAAAACTTTTGCAAAATATAGTAGGATTGCCGATCGTGGCTACCGCAGTGATGTGATTGCTGCGCCAATTGCGCCAAACTGCGCCAAGGGCCCAACCCTGCTACATGCTGCTGCATTTTGCCGAAATATGCGTGATCTGCGCCAAGCCTGCGCCAAAGGACCAATTTCGGTCGCATTTCAAAACCGAAACTAAACTGAATGCTGTAATTGAGCATGCGTGAGCTAGGTGGCGCGAGCGTCCGCCCGACAGAAAGTACTCTGCATGAATTGTCCATCCGGTCTTACATGGTTTTTCCCGCCGTCTCTCGTTTCGCGCTCTCGTCATCTCGTGGGTCTCGTCTCGTCGGCTTTTTAAAATTGTTTCAACTGTAGACGCTGCAGACGTGGGCTTGTGTGTACGCTCCGACGCAAGTGTGCCGGATACCAGCCATGCTGTCATGCTGTGAAACGAAACCACGGTTTTGCGCGGCGCGAGTTACTTTATGAGCTGAAGCACTCGCTCCTGAAATCAAAGGCCGTGGGAAAACTATAATCTGTCCCTGTCTGCCAGTCACCGTGGTCGCGCGAACTCGAGTGTTGCCGTCCCCACGTCACTGAAGGTATGACACTTTCTGAACTGCAACGTAAAGACCGCCGCATGTTCATCAACATTCCTGTTGTTTAAATCATACTCTACTACAAAAATCTTTCTTAACTCAAATACTGCTGTGTCGAAGTATTGATTACCTAGGTTTCTCTCGGTGGGCTTTCTTTTCAAAGGGACACCGGTACGTGAAAAATCTGCCGCAAAAGAAAGTTGTAGAGAACTGAGCTAAAGCAAAGAATGCAATGTCTGCACGCTGAACCCACACAGCGCGCTTGCTTTTCTCGAGTTCAGCCGTTGCACAAAGCGCTCCAAGAAATTTTTGACCCCATGGCTCGCGATGGTGTGCATCGATGCGCTCGATTCTTCTTTCCCGTGTGTTTAGCTTGTTTAGCTTCTGTCACCTGTATTCACCAGGCGCGACTAACCAGTGCCGTTCTACGGTTAGTAGCACGACTAAGTAGTCGCGAGCTAAACGAGAAATCCGCGACTGACGAGCGATTATGTTCTGCAATATTCACGAGCGCGAAGCGAGCGGGTGACTATCTATTCAGAACTAACAAGCGGAAGAGACATAAAAAGATAGGACACGGATATGCATATTTCAACGCAACTGTGTAAATGGGTATTGTTTCGTATAAAAACTAAACTTTAAATGTTTTTCAGGAAAAAAAAAGGTTACAATGAGAGGCATATTGTCCGAGACAGTTTTACAAAGAAAATTTTACAATGAGAGACATATTGTCCGAGACAGTTTTACAAAGAGAAATTTAAAAAGAACGCCAGGGAGAAACACGGTAGCCGCATTGCCAGCGACATAAACAAATATGGAAGCGCCGCTAAATGTGTTTTTTCTCGTCGTCCAGCGCCCTGCTGAGATCTCTTTAGCGGTATCTCGGACCACTGAACATGGCTATTTACGCATTATTTGCTTCTCCAATTCTTTCTAGATGTGCCCCCAGGGTTCCGAGAGAGTAAGGGGTTCGTTAGCGCTGGCGGTCAGCGGTGCTATACGAGTTGGCCATGGCAATGAGTCGCTAGTCACCCGCTAAACACCGGCTAAACTAGCCCTACCCTATCACTAACATTTGTCAGTCGACTCCTTAGTCGCGCGGGGCGGGGCGACTATGCCCTAAACACGACCGGTGAATACCAAGCGCTCACTTAGCGGCGACTATCGCTTGCCACGTGATAATTTTAGTCGATGACGTCACTAGTCAGTGGTTAAACAGGCGCTACTCGCGCCTGGTGAATACGGGTGCGTTTTTTGTCGTATATATGCTGGACAGTTACATTTTACTTTGCATACAATTTTGGAAACCAGTTGGCGGCGGAGCATAGAGTCATAGTTTTCGTTTCGATCGAACAGCCATCTCCGCTCGCGCGACGAAGCACAGGCAGCTGCAAGCTTGCAGAAGTTGCCCTCATGTGCATGCGGACATGAATGCACGGCAGAGGCACCCTCTGGGACGCTTGCAATCCATTGTTTTACGTTTGCTTCCTTTTGACGAAAATCTGGCACGTCGGGATCCAATAAAACGTTGGCGAGCGGTTTTTCGGAATTGCTCGGCAATGGCCTCAGCAATGTATGTATACACTTGTGAGATGTCTCAATGCCTCCTTGGAGGCATTGCATGTGGACATTCATTACTAGCCAAAGGCAAAGCGAGGCTTGCAGCAGCCTTGCTAAAAATTACGAAAAGCCAAAAAAAAAAAAAGAAAAAGAAAAAGCACTCGCTAGTCGTAATGCACTTTTGTCTTGTGTACAATTTCGCATTTCACTGCAGTAGTTATGTGTTTCATCAGCCTAAGACTGCTTCCATATATTATATGACTGGCCAACCTAATGCTGTCGATATTGACTACTAAGCTGGTCATTTTCAAATAAGGTTTAATATGTCCAGTTTTGTTTATAATTATTTATGATGGGTACATATTTATGTATAATTTAATTGAAGCATTGCGAACTCGGTCATGTCATTGGCATTTCAGTTACATGTTCAAAGACTCCCAGATGGTCTAAATTAGCCGTAATTTGTTTATTGCAGCGAGCAAAGCACCCTTCGTTTGTCCAGCACTTAAAAGGAATATTTTTATTTTTCTAGGAATATCTGCTCCAAAAAACACTTTTTCTGCTCCAAAACACTGTCTTGGCTGCTCCGAAGGCGACTTTTGCTGCTCCAAAACACTGTTTTGGCTGCTCCGAAAGGTGCTCCGAAACGGCTTAGGCCAATCACATCACTGCTACCGTGATAAAAACAGAACCAGGGTCTTCTACTCCTGATAAGACCACTCGACTATCATGTCTGCCACACGCCTTCGTTCCGTGGCTGTAGAGTACCGTGGCTCTTGCGCCGCTCGTGTCAACGTTAACCTCTCACCAGCGTGCGTGAGTCGAGCTTCACCGCTTTGCATCGGAGTGCCAGGAGCAGCGACTGACCTGGAGGAGTGCCTGGCTTAGCGCAATTGGTGCGCAAATTATGCTCATGCTTATTACAGATCGAACTTTTTTGTCGTAATTGCAAGTTAATCTCCAATTAAAAAAAGTACAGCAGAGAAAGAGAGAAGAAAACAAGGGTCTATATATATATTTGAATAAATGCGGTAGTCACGGTAGTTCCCGTGCAGCTGTCGATTGAAAAAGCAGCGAACTTTGACGTAACTCTGGTTCCTACTCCGCTATAGAGCAGTGTCACCTTTAAAGCGAAAGTGTAGGCTTTTGTTTTTGATTGGTTGTTTTTGCAGTTCATGATATAAGAGTTTTGAGTGATGTAGTTTCATTAAACTTGCGGGACACAATTTTTATTGGTAGACATGTTAGTGGATGGTCTGGTTCTTGCTGGCATTTTACAGAAATTACATTAACAGGCTAAACAAACTACCGAGTGCAAAATGAAGAGAGAAGAGAGGAGTTATCCCAATGAAGTGTAGCGCTATGATTTCCTTTTTAACCATTTTTTAATACCCATTGTAATAGAAACCTACTTTGACTAGAGCCTTATCTAAGAGAGCTGCGTTCCCTTTATGCTCTACCTATTTTTATCAGAAAGGTATCAAGTAATATGCTCTAGTAGTACTAAAGAGGAATCCTTGACTCATTGAGATGCAATCAGTTTTCCATTCTCAAATGATGTGCTAACATATGTTGGCATCTGCTCCAAAAGCATCAGTGGCTGCTCCGAACCGATATTTTGCCTGCTACAAAAAGTCAAATGCCCCTTCCATCACTGAGACAGTTTTTTCAAGTCATGATTTTATTGCACATTTCTTTCTGGTGATCAGTACAGCACAAAATAGTGAATGGACCCACAGGAAGACTAGTAGGAAGATTGGGCATTATCTGTCAGTGTTTTATGGCAGTGTCTTTCTGAGGTGTATGGCAGGAATAATGTTTCTAGTTGTGTCATGTCAAAGGGTTATGTTAATGGTTTGACATTTTAAATGTGTATATATTACTCTTGGTGCTGAGGCCCACACACCGTTGAAAGGGTGGTTGGGATATTCCCCATTCGGTACTGCGCGAGCACTTCGATAAAATGAATTTTGCAGTACCCCTGCAGGTGTTTGGGCACTTCGTCCATCGTGTCTACGAGTGATAAAAAAAATGCTGTGTGGCTGTTGTCTGGTGTGCCAATTGTCTGTCCATGTCTTGAATGAGTGCATCAGTGTTTTCCCTTTTTTTTCTGTGGCTTTGGTCGGTGTGTGCTGGGTGAGGGGGCATGGGCTCGGGAAAGGGCAGCAGAAATAGATCTAGGGGAAGGCAGGAGGTTGTGTGAATTAGTGATGGAGGCTTGAGAGCAATCAGTAGTGGCATAGCGTAAAGTAGGGGGAGAGCAAGTAGCCAAGGGGGGAAGGGGGAGGACGCAGGCATGTTGACCATTGTCGGCAGCAGCTCTGATGGTGCTTCCTCACGCTCCTCTTCGTACCCATTTAGGACCTCATCAATGGAGTCCTCGTGGACGCTGTCCATATTGCTGGTTGTCCTAGAAACACAAAAAACATTATGTGTACCTTGAAATATTTGCAGAAACATGTACAAAAAGTTTGGAAATCCCCGAAGTAAGCAATTAATCTATTACAGCCACACTGGAAGGGTAAGAAAATATACGCACGGGCGTGGCTCCATGAACTCCCACAGGAATAGCAAATCTTTAAAATGCTGCCAGCAGGACTGCGATTCGCCGACACCTGCGCCACTTTTTTTTTTTTTTTATTTGCTATCCCGCAGACGTTTCTCGAAAGTGTCGCGGAGATTCCGCCACCTCCTAGTGACAGCCTTGACGTCGTCTGTAAAAAAATAAAAAAGTTGATTATGTAAGTTTTTTAACAATCTGATTTCAAAGCTTGGCACAATAGCAATAACCAAAAGCACAATTCGCGAACCTCGCGTGCAGCCTAGTCGGCGCAACAAATTGTGTCCAATCGAGTTAATATACGCACTCAACTTCTCAGCGTTTGAGCAACTTTACTATCAGGGAAATGAGGAAGTGCATGCGATCATTGATACTCTAATTAATGGTGGATCGTTTCGTCGACGTTTCGTAGACAACTTTTGATCGAAACACGTTTTATCAAAAAACCTTTTGTCGACACATGTTTCGTGGAAAGTCGCTCCACCGACAATATATATTCTTTCGCTATACGGATTAGCCGCGAGGCCTAAACATCTAGAGGAGCACAGGCCGGCCTGCGTGCATCGCCGAGGTTGGTAAGCACTGCTGATAATGAAAAATAAACAAAAACGAAGCTGTCAATGAAACAAATGCGCGATCGTTTCGACGAAAAGATTTGTCAATCAAGCAATGCAGTGTCGACGCAACAAACTCTCAATGAAACGTCGTTCAATAGACCGACTGCCACCGGTCCTATCCAACGCCCCCGCAGGGGGCACCTGTGAAAGCAGGTGTTTGGAGAGTGGCGTCTCCACGGACCCCGAGCCCCGCAGGGGGCGCCTGCACCTTAGGTGCTAGGTGCTTGGTGAGTAGCGTCACCACGGACCCCAGCCACCTTGGCGACACCACAGACCCTGAGTAAAAAGTGGCTAAGACCCACCCACGTCTGGCTGTGCGTGGCGAGCCCGTGCCCGGGAAAAAGGGCATCCTGGTGGTTGAGCCGAGCCCGGGGTAGGTTTGGACCCTTCGGGGCCCCCCGGGTGAGGCAATGCACCACTTCAGCCCCCGCTTCTCGTAGACGGGAGTCCTGGTAAGGCCCGGCCAGGATGATTCAGCCCTAGTCGCCATTTCTTCTACTATCCCCTCTTTCTCTTTTCTCCCCTTCCCGCTCCCTCACTTTCACCTTCTTTGGCGGCAAGGGCCAACCTTGTGTGGTGGCAGATACCCTTATCCTAACCACACTTGGGTATAGCACCTGGGCAAGTGCTAGTAGATCAGCGGTTCCAGCAAAGCCCATTTTGTTAGGGGCTGCTGACTACTCCCTAAGTTGGGCTCGATGGTGGGCGGCACACCGCAGGTGCCGAGAGCCTTTTCCCATTCATATGGGTACCAGAACTAAATCTTTCCTTGATCGGGCCCCAAAAAGGGTTCGGACCGAAGAGACAACATCAACAAACCCTACCTTGCCAGTTATGAATTTTCCTAAATTTATTGTAATGCACTCGGAAAACGAAGGTCAACCACTTGCAAAGCTTTCGCCATTCTTGGTCGCAAAGACCCTAGAAACTGTGATAGGAAAATCTTTTAAAGCCAAAAAACTTCCATCTGGCGACCTGCTTTGGAGGTCACAAATGCTGAGCAAAGCAAAGCACATCTTGCACTCAACCAAGTAAGAGATTACAAAGTGTCAGTGACTCCACATCGCTCACTGAACAGCAGGCAGGGTGTCATCTCTGAAGATGATCTCTTTGGAATATCTACCGACGAGATACTCGAGGGATTTCAAAATCAAGAGGTAGTCGCTGTGCGACGTATCACTGTCCGTCGCGAGGGTGAAGAACGGGACACAAAACACATTGTGCTAACGTTCAACTCGACAACGCTCCCCTCCACAGTTAAAGCCATGTATCTCAACTGCAAAGTTCGCCCCTACGTTCCCAATCCAAGGCGTTGCTTCCGCTGCCAGCGCTTTGGACATAGGTCACTAACCTGCAGAGGAAAAGCCACCTGTGCAAAATGTGCAAGCACTGACCATCCTTCCGACAACTGTGGCAACAATACCCATCTTTGCGTCAACTGCCGAGGAACACACCCAGCATATTCTCGCAGCTGTCCCCTGTGGAAGAGAGAGAAGGAAATTCTCTCACTAAAGGCCAAACAAAAAATTTCTTACCCAGAGGCACGGAAAAGATATTCTTTTATTTCTCAAGGCTCTTATGCCGAGGTCGCGCGCAGGGGACCGGCGCGGTCGACGGCGTCAACGGGAACGCAGACGTCAACGGACGACCCGCGTCCAACTCAACCACATCTGGAGTGGCACAAACCACTTCAACCCCAAAACGAAAGGTAGATCCTATCGCTTCGGGATCCATTCAAGCGCAGGGTTCTTCAATCCCTGCGCCATCCAAAACACAGGTGGTTCGAGGTCGGGGACTTCCTTCTCGTCCCTCTGAAGGCGTCGAAAACCTGGTGAGCCGTCGGGGTCACGGGCCCTTAGGGGTCAGCCAGAGGCGGCCCCCGATGAGCCGATGGACGAGAGCGGGCCCAAGTCCAAGGACGAAAGGCCCTACTCAAGCTCGGAGTCCTTACCTTCGACTTTCTGTGGTAACACAGATAGGCCGATGAACGCATCTAAAAAGAAAAATGCACCCCGCATCAAAATTGATTTTTAGGTTTAGATGAATGGTCTTTCTTCTAATTCATGCATAATGGCAGCATTCCTGCAGTGGAACTGTCGAGGGTTGCTTCGAAACTATGACAACGTGCACTCTCTGTTAGACCAGCATCACCCTATAGCATTTTGTCTTCAGGACACGCACTTAAACAATAGTCACTCTAATATCTTAAGGCGCTTTCAGGTTTTTCGCAAGGACAGACCTCTTCTGTCGCACATTTCTGGTGGAGTAGCTATAGTTGTCCAGCCGTCTATCCCATGTGTTGAGGTTCCTTTGAATACCACTCTGGAAGCCGTGGCAGTTCGTGTTCTGTTGGACCGTTTAATAACCGTCTGTTCGCTTTACATTCCCCCAAGCTATCCTGTATCCCGCGAAGAGCTTGAATCACTTCACGACCAGTTACCCCAACCTGCCCTAATTCTCGGTGACTTCAACGCTCATAATCCTCTTTGGAGTAGTAGAAGACGAGATAGACGTGGCTCGATGATAGAGCGTTTTCTTTCCTCAACAGCTATATGCTTGCTGAACAAAGCAGAATCTACGTATTTCAGTGCCCCAACTCATTCTTTTACATCTATTGATCTGCCTCTTTGCGATCCAACATTATTTCCTTTGTTTTCCTCGGCTGTCGATCCTAACCCCTATGGGAGCGATTACTTTCCTATCATTCTGAACCGACTAAACCCACCTGTTACAGTGCGTACACGAACTCCGCGTTGGAAGTTTGAGGAAGCAAACTGGTCTGTCTTCAGCCAGGCAACCCAGCCCGCTTGTACATCGCTTAACAAACTGTCTATCGATGAAGTCACCAATTTGCTTAGCGCCCACATCCTCAATGCTGCAATTTTAGCTATCCCTATGACTTCATCTCGCTTACCCCGCCGCCCTAAACCATGGTGGAATGCCGACTGTGAAAAATCAAGAAAAAAGCAGAACAGAGCATGGGGCATATTTAGACGTTGCCCAACAGTGACTAATCTCATCAGTTTCAAGCGGATGAAGGCTCATGCGAGATACATCCGCCGCGTCTCACAGCGTCAAAGTTTCCAAAGTTATGCTTCCTCTATTAACAGCACCGCCACCAACAAGGAAGTATGGGATAGAGTACATAAAGTCAATGGGCATTACCGGGCTTACTCAGTACCGCTTCTTTCCGAAAACGGACTGTGCCCCGAGAGCCTAGAAGAACAGGCAGTTGTCCTTAGGAAACACTTTGAACGTGTTTCTGGCTCTCAGAATTGTTCATCTGCTTTTCTGAAACACAAGAGACAAGCAGAACTCCAATCCGTGTGGACATCCGGCGGAGCCCGAGAAGCATACAACTTACCTCTCACACTGAATGAACTGGAACGGGTACTTTATGAAACTAAACCTACGTCTACTGGACCAGATGGAATTCACTACCATATACTTACTCACCTTCACCCTTCCACACTCGACATAATTTTGTATTTGTTTAATTGCATTTGGCAGGAGAGTACATTTCCATCGTCTTGGAGAGTGGCAACCGTCATTCCTTTCCTAAAGGCTGGAAAGGATGCATCGTGTGCATCCAGTTACCGCCCAATATCGCTAACAAGCTGTCTTAGCAAAACTCTGGAGAGAATGCTTAACAAGCGACTTAAGTACTTTTTAGAAAAAGAAAATATTTTTGATAAATATCAGTGTGGCTTCCGTTCGTCACGATCTACATTGGACCATCTTGTCCGCTTGGAGTCTACCATCCGTGAGGCCTTCATAAATAAACAGTACTGCCTCTCTGTCTTTTTCGATTTAGAAAAGGCTTACGACACTGCCTGGCGGCATGGCATCCTACAAGATATGTATAGCTATGGCGTTCGAGGCAGGATGCTAGCATTCGTAAAGAGCTATTTGGCGATACGTACCTTTCGTGTCAAATTAGGCACTACCTAGTCTCGCGAGTTCTGCCAAGAAAACGGTGTTCCCAAGGGAGGCGTATTGAGTGTCACCCTTTTTATAATAAAAATAAACTCGATAGCCCGGGCCATCCCATCATCCGTACAGTATTCACTTTATGTTGATGATCTTCAGATATCTGTCTCATCCTATAACATTGGTTTCTGTGAACGTAGGATCCAATTAGCAGTAAACAATCTGCTCAAGTGGGCTGATCAAAACGGCTTTAGGTTTTCACCAGAGAAAACAGTTTCTGTTGGCTTTTCTCGCTTACGGGGAGCTACAGTAAATCCATCGGTGACCATGCACTCCACTCCAATTCCAACAAAACCGGAACAGTGGTTCCTAGGGCTTATTTTTGATAGTAAACTGGTCTTTCTTTCTCATATTAGGTATCTTAAGGTAAAATGCCAGAAAGCACTAAACATTCTTAAAGTACTTTCTCATACCTCATGGGGCTCTGATGTCTGTGCCTTCTCCGAATTTACAGTTCGGTGGATCGCTCATGCCTCGACTATGGTAGCTGTGTATAGACGCTTTGTAGCAGCTGTGCATGGACGCCGCCATAACTGACCTTCAGTTTTTGTTTCCTCTTATTTCGTTTCTTTCACTTCATCATTACCATAGCAGGCCAGGTTATTGCCACATTAGATTCAACTGTGTCCTTTTCTAAAGAATCGGCCTTTGTAGAGGATCGTCAGCTACCGTTTCAGTTGCTCGGCATCTCGGTAAGACAAGAGAAGGTCAGCAATGGCGGCTGTAATTTGGCGCGTGTGTAAAGCGTCTATATGAATCGGAAAGGCCCTCAGCTCTTCAAATGCTTGACCCCATTCATCACCAGAGATTGCGACTGTCTACAGGTGCATTTCGCACGTCGCTTATCTCCAGCCTTTATGCAGAGACAAATGAATGGTCTCTAGATTAGCGAAGGTTTGCTTTGGGGTTTATGTATTCCGTTAGAACACGTTCATTCACCCTGCCTCCTGCACGGGAGGCTGTAGAAGAAACAAGGTATAAGCGCACCTTTGACAACAAGCCCTCAGTAATCCCGCCTTTTAGTATAAGAAATGCAGCTGCAGCAGATTCGTTTGGACTGAGCACTACAATGCCCGTGAACCCCGTACCTCAAGCAATAGCTCCGTGGGAATATAGCCTCATTTTGTGTGACTTTTCACTGACTGAATACAGAAAGAAAGACACCCCACCAGAATGCATCAAACAGGAATTTTATGAAATCCGAAAAAGATACGCTGGCACAGCTCGTATTACACAGATGGCACCAAGACAGAAACGTTCGTTGGATGGGCTGTGGTTGGCCCCTCTGTTCGCTATGTTCAACGAATTGCATGTACGGCCACTATTTTAACAGCTGAACTATGTGGTATCCGCCTGGCAGTTAATCATATTATAGAAACGAAGAGCATGAAGTCAGTTGTGTATACTGATTCACTTAGTTCGCTGAGAGCGCTCTCATCACTAAATACCTCTAAACACCCAATAATCATAGAGTTGCAGAATAAAATCATCGATGCTTCCAAAAGGAACATTAAAATAGTCTTTTGCTGGGTTCCTCGCCATGTTGGTATACCGGGTAATGAGGAAGTAGACCTTTCAGCCAGTTGTGCTGGTGAAAAAGAAGTCGAACTGCATGACATTCCATATAAAGACGATCACAGACTTTTAGGGCACCGTATAAGAGAAAAGTGGCAGCAAGAATGGGATGAAGAAGTAAATAACAAGTTGCATACTGTAAAGCCACTGCTTAGTGAGTGGGAGAGTGCAAGACACCGTGAACGCTTTTATGAGGTTGTCCTGTGTCGGCTAAGGATAGGGCATACGCACCTCACCCATGGCCACCTTCTGCGCAGGGAGGAAGCCCCAGAGTGCGAGCACTGCAACGATCCTTTAACTGTCGCACACATATTACTAGGATGCCCTGCTTATGACCTAGACCGACGGAAACATTTTTCTCAGCTATATAAAGAGCATACGCCTTTAAACCTCCCTATTTTGCTTGGCAACGAACCATTAGTTCCGCATCACTGCGTTTTTAGCTTCTTGAATGCTATCGGCCTTTTACACTGACTTTGATTTTACACCCAACTTCATGCCCATAACTACTTACAAGTCATACACATAGTTTTAACCTATCATCAACTACTAAAGTTCTATCCTCTTCGAGACCCTATCTGCAATAGTGTGTGTACCTGGCGCATCATAGCCTAAGATGCTTTTGCGCCATGAAACCCCAACCAACCAACCAATCCAACGCGGCTCGTGCGAAGAAGACACCGGCGTTCTTTGTTATTAGACTGACACTGCTAAGATATCGATCACCGACTTAGGCCACATGAGTGGACACTTTTCTGGTGGTAATCACAGCCTGTATCTAGGTGAGGAAAGGAAACAAAACCGCGAGCGCCGTCGAGACGTATATTATTGGCCGTGTACGTACCATCAGTTCGCTGCTTGCCCATGCCTTTGGCCACGGGGCTCTAAGCGCCCCAGCGGAGGTCCGCGTTCCCATATAAGGGAGACCCTTGGTCCCAGATTGAAGGTAGAGCTCGCACAAGCGAAATTAGCAGCTCGTTCTCGCTAGTGCTTGAATTCTTTCCTGGGGCCATCTTTCTCGAATTCGAATGGGTCAGCAAAATTCACGTGTCCGGCTTCCCGTCGCGCAGGTTAGTCCCGTTTTTTTGTTCGTCCCGCCAGACTCAGTGCGTCATCACGACGTTCGCGCTAGCTGTGCTGTCATTGGCTGGACGCATCCGACAATCCGTCCGCCGTGCGAAACTATCTGGCGCGCTGGACGCACGTCGGATCGCCGATCCGACGTGCGTTTGGATCAGGCAGTGGTATTGCCGGATCGGACGTTGGATCGGATGGATTGGCGCGCATGTGTCTCGCGCTTGAGGTGGCATGAGCCGTCTTGTGCACTGCTGCCCGCCTCCTGCGTCTTACACCGTGCCCAGTGGTCGACGAGTCATCTGCCGGTGCTGCTTGACACCATAGTGAGAGAGAAGGAAAAATAATGAAAAGGGAACTTTATCGGCACGTCGCGAGGAGCGCGCTGTCCTCACCTGAAGAGTATTATCTCCAGGACCGCTGCGGGGTTCGCCCATGGTGAACACCGGAGCGGTCCACCAGTGAGGTCTGGAGCAAGACCGGTGTAAACAGCGAGCCCTGGCCATCTGGCCTAGGCGATGACGATCCCGGGGTAGTTTCGCAGCGAGACTCGGGCAGTGATAGCCCGGGACAGCCAGCCTACGCAGCGCTGGCATAGGAAGGGCGATCCGGAGGCCTGGACACGGACTCCGACTGTGAGCTCTGATCGACGGGCGGCAGCAAGGGTCGGCGAGCCCGGACTGCCGGCTGTCGACGACGGGCAACCGGGAGGTACAGCAAACCCGTTCACTGTCTTCTCGTCAATTGTGTTGTGTCACTCCCTGGGTGACGAGCGAAACACATACCGATCGGGAGGCGATTATTTGTAGAGGGGCCTCCATAAAGAACCCTCATTAAAATGGTGCATCCAGCGTGGGGCCCGTTCGGTATGCCTCTGCTTCTAGTCGTCCCCAGGGAGTCCCACGGATTCGTTGAGCGGGTTGTTCACTAACGCGGGTTGTTCACTGGACAAAAGCTCAACGGACAAAAGCTCACCCGTTTTTAGGGGCGAAGCTCCTTAGGGGCTAGCCATGTTCGTATGTCCGTCCGCCGTCCGGCGTGCCCCTGCTCGTGAGTTCAGCAGCGAGAGCAAAAAAAAAAAAAAAAAGATGAAAAAAAAAAAGAAACGAAGAAAAAAAAATACGGGGCTCTGAGATGCCATCTTATCTGTCTTCTTAAAAAATGTAAAAGAAGAAGACCACACATTCTCCTACTGACATGAATGAAAACGGCACCATCAACACTACCGATGACCAAAATCAGTATCATCAGCACCACCCGAGCTTCGCCCCAATCAACATCATTCACCACGTGGAGATGCGGTAATTTTTTTCACGGACCCGGCCGGACAAAAGCTCACCTCTTCTTTTTTTTGGGGGGCTACCGGAGCGAAACATGGGCTTGGATAAAATGTGGGCGCGATGGATATTGCACTATTTCTAGAAGAACTGGTACCCCATCCCATGGAAAGGTGTCGAACGATAAGCCATAACAGGCAGAAAAGCAACCATTTTGGGACCAAAATTTAGATCACTGAAACTGAGTGGAGCTGATAAGATGAAGCTTGCTTGACTCAAGGTCACCCTTGTGCCACGCCCAAGAAACTTCGTGAGCCGAAGTGTTTGAACCCGAAGAGTGACCGAAGAAGCGAAGTCACCCTTCGGCGACCTCGCTTTTTCATTGTGCTTATGTCACGCTAAACGCGCACATAAAGGATAGGCGCAATGTCTTTGTTACAAATGCATTGGTTTTCTTGGGGATCGGTAATTTTTGAAGTGAATGGCTAGGTAAATTAGATTCTTTCCGTCATTGGGCGTCGTAGATGCATTTGAAATCAAGAATTATCTGAGGGTGATGTGGAAGGGAAACTGAAGCAACACTGTAATACACAAACCATTGAGTTGCGAATTTTTAAGAGTATTTTGAAGGAACGGGAGTTGGGCCTTTTGGACAAGTAAAAGACGGATGACCGATGTAGAAAGCTGTGCGGTATTTCGGATAGGCTGGGGTTCCTTCCACCACAGCTTGTGCCCGAAGGACTACCGTACATCAGGAAAAAGTCTCCCGGTGGCATCGGCGACCTGCTGGACTACTTTGATTGCACGTATGTCAACGGCCCCTTCCGTTATGCTTCTGCTCCTTTTTTGCGGCACCGAGAGCGAATTCTTCCCTTTGCCTGACTGTGCGCCGACGACGACCGACGTTTCCCCCGGAACGATAAAATATGTACGACGCCTCTCTCCAAGACAAAGACCGGACGAAGAACACGTGCGAAGGGTGGAATGCCGGGTTCCAGAAGTGTGTCGGCCACGTCTATCCAAGCGTCTAAAGGCTGATTAGATGCCTACAGGAAAATCAGGCGCTCGTTGCCACGGCATTGACACAAGCCCAGAGGGGTGAATCCTCAAAAAAGCGGGTGCAAAAAAACAACAAAAAACACTGCGCCTGCAAAATCGTTTGAAAAAAAAAAAAATTTGAGAGGGGTTCCAGGTACTCCCAGATCTACCAAGACTGGTGGAGCTCAGAACGGACTGCATTTGCTTCTAACGAATCGATAAATAAACTTGTTTCTACTCTAATCAACAAACCATGCGCCTGTCAGATTTAATTTATCGTTGCGTTTTAGTGTCGCACGTATGCACCTAAGTTGACCGCACTAGTGTTAAGACGGATGCCTTCATGTGCACTTCGCATAGGGTGATGCCAACTGCCCGTTTCCCTTTCCCCAGTGATGTGATTGCTGCACCAATTGCGCCGAACTGCGCCAAGGGGCTAACCCTGCTACATCCTGCTACATTTCACCGAAATATGTGTAATCTGCGCCAAGCCTGCGCCAAAGGACCAATTTCGGTCGCCTTTCAAAACCTAAACCAAACTGAGTACCGTAATTGAGCTTGCGTGAGCTAGGTGGCGCAAGCGACCGCCCGACAGAAAGTATGCTGCATCAATCGTCCATCCGGTCTCGCATGGTTTTTCCCGCCGTTCCTCATTTCGCGCTCTCGTGGGTCTCGTCTCGCATCCTCATGAAAATATTTCTTGCCGGTTACCAACCATGCCGTCATGTTGTAAAACGAAACCACGTTTTTGTGCATTGGGAGTTACTTGTGATCTGAAGCACTCGCTTCTGAAAGAAACGGCTGTGGCAAAACTATTTTTGGTTCCTGCCTACCAGTCACCGTGGTTATGACGTCGGGTGTTCCCGTCCACACATTGCCGCAGATATGGCACTTTCTAAAATGACACGTAAGGACCGCTGCAGGGTAATCAGCAATCCTGTCCTTGTTTAAATTAAACTCTACTACAAAAATCCCTGTAGCTCAAAGACTGTTGTGTCGAAGTACTGTTTACCTACGTTTCCCTCGGTGGGATTTCTTTTGAGAGGAGCCCCGGTACGGGAAAAGTCCGTCGCAAAAGAAAGTTTAATACAAGTTACCTAAAACAAAAAAGGCTATGTCTGCATGCTGAACCCGCACAGCGCGCTTGTATATCTTGAGTTCAGTTGTTGCACAAAGCGCTCCAAGAACTTCTTGACCCTGACTCGCGATGTCTTGCATTGATGCGCTCAGGTTCTTTTTTTATTAGCTTTATTGTCCTTGTTTTGTTTGTTCTTTTTAACCTTTTAAATTAGCTTGTGCCTCGCATACTGGCCTGGCAAGCATGCGCCGCTGGACTGTTTTTTTTATGCTAGATTGTTACATTTTGCATACAATTTTGGGGACCAGGTGGCGACGGAGCGGAGTGGCAGAGTTTCGGTTTCGATCGAACAGCCGTCTCCGCTCGCATAACGAAGCGCGTGCAACTGCAAGCTGCCGAAGTTGCCCTCATGTGCATGCGAACATGATTGCACGACAGAGGTACCAGCCGAGACGCTTGCAATCCATTGCTTTACATTTGCTTGCTTCTGACGAAAATCTGGCATGTCGGGAACCAGTAAAACGGTGGGAGACGTTTTGGAATTGCTCGGCAACGCCTACAGCACTGTACACTTGTGGGATGTCTAAAGGTCTCTTTGGAGACATTGAAAGTGGACATTCATTACTTGCCGAAAGCTAAGCGAGGCTTGCAGCAGCCTTGCAGAAAGTTTCAACAAGCAGAAGGAAAAGCACCCACCAGTCGTACTGCACCTTTTTCATGTGTACAGTTTCGAATTGCATAGCAGTAGTTACGTGTTTCATCAGTTAGATACTGCTTCAATTTATTATATTATATAAGTAGTGAAGTTTATGCTTTCATATTTACTGGTAAGCTGGTCATTTTCAAATAAATTTAATATGTGCAATTTGGTTTTTATTTATCTATAGCGGGTACATATATATGTCATTTAACTGAAGCATTGCAAAATATGTTGTGTCATTGGCATTTCAGTTAACAACTTGAAAGACTCCCAGGTCGTCTAACTTACCATAATTTGTTTATTGTGGCGAGCAAAGTGCCCTTCCTTTGACCAGCACTTAAAAAATATATTTTTTATTTTTATAAAAAAATCTGCTCCAAAAGCCACTTTTGCTGCTCCAGAACACTGTTTTGGCTGCTCCAAAGGCCACTTTTGCTGCTCCAAAACACTGTTTTAGCTGCTCCAAAAGGTGCTCCAAAACGGCTTAGGCCAATCACATCACTGCTTTCCCACACCCTCGTCCACCGCCATTTTGTTTCTCATTGTTTCCCCGCGCGTCGGAAAGTGGTCTTTGTGTCCATCGGTCCTCCCATCCGAGGGGGGAAATGCTAATCCTAGGGTGCCTTCATGTCTCGCTTCGCTGAGGGTGGTGCCAACTGCCTGTTCCCCTCTCCCATATCCTCTCCCGACGCCATTTTGTAACCGCTACATTCCACTGAAACGTGCGAGCAACATTGACAATGTTCGATTTGAGGCAGACAACACTGGGTAGCCTCTTTCGCGAACGGGCTGTAAACTTCGCTCGCTAGATGGCGCAACCTACTACACAATACCTGCACAATACGAAGAATAGACCCTCTACTATTTGTCCACCCATCCTGGACCAGCGGATGTGAAAAGAGATGTCGTGGCTGCGGCTACGGTGGCTGATGTGCGTCGCGTTGTTTACATCGTTTACTCGATCGCTTCGCGCTTCAATGCGGCAAGGCTGGTAAGGCAAGGGTGCGTTAATTCCAACGAAACACAAGCACGCATTGGTGACTGGTCTGAAGTTCTGCCTCTTGCGCAGTTGTCAGCTACGAGCTCGCTTCGCCAACGCCTTTGGCTTCGCTCGCCCGGTGTCGTTCGACGTGCGTTCCTCAGTGTCGGTGCTTCGTCTTTTCTCGTGCGTGCCACAACGTGTGCCTCCGCGTGTATCAATTACGTGCACAGTTAGCGACGAACAACGTTCGTCGGCTTTAGACTCATCTGATCGGCGACTCGTAATAGTTCGACGGGGATCGGCTCGTCTGATGTCGTTTGATGTGTGTTCCTCAATGTGGGTGCTTCTTCTTGTGCGTGCCCCAACGTGTGCTTGATCGTGCGTCAATAGACCTTTCACAAAATTACCCAAGCATCAAAGAGCATACAGGAACGTAGTTACACCCGCTGCGCGTTCCGGCGTTGGCAGCAGGAAGTTTTTAACGCAAAAATCTAAAGTGGCACCTCGCACCTGCGTCCTAGAATCCCTTTTTATTGTTATGTATTTCGAATTATTAATACAGGTAACTCGAGCACGCGCAGCGCGAATAACTACGTTCCCTGCATGGCTCTTTGAGCGCAAGTTCTTCGTGTAGTTCCGTTCGTGCACAGACCTGCGTGTCAGTGTTTATCTGTGCCACTGTGTCGCCTTTTTTTCTTGCTTGTTTCTAACCGTGCTCAGCGCTTAGTTTGTATTCGGCATGTCTTCCAAGATCTTCCTGGGTGCGTATTCGGTGCGTGTCTCAAGATGTGTTCTGGTGGAGTGCTGTCTCTCTATTGAACGATTAGCACACAGTTTCGAAAGGTCAGTGGCCTGAACTCTCGTCCGTGCAAAAGTGCACTCACTTGCGAATAACAAACCAGGAAAGTGGGAGAAGCTGCACATGGAAACATATATTGCTTTTGGGACCATGACTGCCGAGTTCAGCAGATTTGCGGATGCCTATTCATGGTGCATATTAACAATGTGAGGACTCAGACTGTGTTGCAGGAAAAAAAAGCACACTTTTGACTTCTGGAAAAGCTCGAAACTAATGACTACAGAAGCACTCCCTGAGCATTTATTCCTACGTGTCAAGATTTTTTGTTACATTTAGTTACTTCAATTTCTTTTATAGTTTCCGAGGTTCCTGCTACTCTTCACCCTTCATTCCTGTTAAAAAAAAGGTGCCTACAAATGTTTAATGTCTGGTGGAAGTGCTGCGTGTCATCAACATTGCCAAACGTTTTAGCAGTGTGGAGGAGCTGGTCTACGCAGATCACTGCGGAGAGCCTACTTGAAATCACGTGTTCGGCAATGGTTTCTTGATGCAGCCAACAGAGAACAGGCTCATCAAACAAATTTGTGCCTTCAGTTCTCTCAGTAAATAGGCACAGCCATGTTTCTTTCTAAGCTTTTTCTTTATTATCTATGTGACAAACCCTTACATACAGTCAGAAGCAGTGACAATCCAGTTGCTTACTGACTCTTAAGTAGTTTGCATCTGTTACAGAGGCTTTTTTGACATCATAGCAATTTCCAAAGCAAAAAAAGTAGCGTATATTTAATTATTTACAGTGTATCTGGCAACATAAGCAGACATTGGGTTAACCGAGTTGCCTTTCAGCAAGTACTCTGCTCGGCGGTAGGCTTTACGACAGGTTGACTCCAGCGCAGGTCTTGCTAGAGTGGCCACTTGCATACTTAATAGACACCAGCTGAACAACCCAAGCACACAAATGTAAGAAGGACGAGAGAGACGCATTCAACCGCTGGACTACCAACTGAAATTTAATGAAACACTTTATCTTCATCGACAGGCTAGGATCAATCATACCTAGCTTGCTTCACTTCTTCCTCTTTTTTCTCATTATTAAACTAAGGCATCCTCCTCGTCTGTCTACTTGTGGGCGGTACTTCCCTTCGCAAGAACGTTCTCTCTTCTCTGGTTAAGGTCACAGAGGGTGAACTAACACACATGTCCCCTTTCTCTTGTATGTTTAAAGCTTCTAAAACCTCGCGTGCAAACCGGTTTCGATAATGTCCCATGACGGTAACTTTGTCTAGGCTCGCCTTGCACTTGCAGTCGCGGCAATGTAGGGCTAAGTGACCTGCTGCCGTCAAGGTCTTCAAGCTATTGGCATGTTCCCGAGTCCTATCATTTATACACCGCCCGGTTTGGCCGATGTAACAGCGGCCGCATGTCAGGGGTATGTGGTATATAACCTCCTTGTCGCACTGGGCATAAACCGTCCTGTGATTGGTGCCACAAACCTTGCTGTTGCTGGTTTGCCCTTGATTAACCCTGCGGCACAACGAATAGGCGCGAAAGAATTTGCCGCACCATCAAGAACCGTGTGCGAAAGAATTTGCCGCACCATCAAGAACCCTTCCACACAGCAAAAGAAGAAAAGAAGACCGTTTGTGGTTGTTCCATATATTCATGGGATTACGCATAGGTTAAAAAAGATGGCCAATCGACATGAGGTACAAGTGCTGTGTTCGGCGCCCAATAAGGCCTATTCGTTGTGCCGCAGGGTTAATCAAGGGCAAACCAGCAACAGCAAGGTTTGTGGCACCAATCACAGGACGGTTTATGCCCAGTGCGACAAGGAGGTTATATACCACATACCCCTGACATGCGGCCGCTGTTACATCGGCCAAACCGGGCGGTGTATAAATGATAGGACTCGGGAACATGCCAATAGCTTGAAGACCTTGACGGCAGCAGGTCACTTAGCCCTACATTGCCGCGACTGCAAGTGCAAGGCGAGCCTAGACAAAGTTACCGTCATGGGACACCATCGAAACCGGTTTGCACGCGAGGTTTTAGAAGCTTTAAACATACAAGAGAAAGGGGACATGTGTGTTAGTTCACCCTCTGTGACCTTAACCAGAGAAGAGAGAACGTTCTTGCGAAGGGAAGTACCGCCCACAAGTAGACAGACGAGGAGGATGCCTTAGTTTAATAATGAGAAAAAAGAGGAAGAAGTGAAGCAAGCTAGGTATGATTGATCCTAGCCTGTCGATGAAGATAAAGTGTTTCATTAAATTTCAGTTGGTAGTCCAGCGGTTGAATGCGTCTCTCTCGTCCTTCTTACATTTGTGTGCTTGGGTTGTTCAGCTGGTGTCTATTAAGTGTGTGTAACCAACGTGCTCAACTCTTTCCGGTGGCCACTTGCATGTTTTTAGAGGCGAGCCTGTTTTAGGTGAATTTTCAGACGGAAGTGCAGGTACTTGTTAAGAAGCAGCCTCTCCACGTTGCCTTTGTGTGCAGAGCACGCTTTGGACACAAGTGAGCTGTTTTTCCTAAGAACAGCTGCAATGGTCTTGAATGGTGAAGCAAGGCTCAAGGTTTCTGTCGTGTACGTGAAGCCTTTGAACTGCTCTTCACATGCATTAA
Organism: Ixodes scapularis; assembly: GCF_016920785.2. NCBI lineage: Eukaryota > Metazoa > Arthropoda > Arachnida > Ixodida > Ixodidae > Ixodes > Ixodes scapularis. The sequence goes on along the minus strand of NW_024609879.1, from coordinate 62,910,541 downwards.
GGAACTGCATGGCTGGGGTAGGTCAAGTTCTCACTTCCTCGCATATACCCCTTCAGTCTGATGAGGGTGCCGTATTCACCATTGGAGTCTGATGTGAGGGCTCTCTTGCAAGTGTCGCAGTTTATGGTTCTGGTTCTCATCACGGCACGGACGATAAATCCGCCTGCATAAGCCAAGATGTGACCTTCCTCCTTTGTCGTCATGACGAGGAAGTCGTCCGTGATGTCCTCCTCCACAGCTGCAGGTTCTTGCAGTGGAGCTCTTCCACTTGTTGAAAACAGGTCTGCAAGATATTCCCCGTCATCTACTGTGTAGCCAGACGTTTTGGGCGTGTGAACGAACTGACTAACAGAGATCATGCGAATGGCGCACTTAAACTCTAATGCTGTGGGCACAGGTTTCTTCAGGCGAACGACAGAGAACACGTTCTCAAGGCAGTCCTGAGTCAGCCGACCCGTGAGCAGGTACGCATAGCCAAGGTCGTTGAGCAGATCTTCTTGGAGTTGATAGACAACTGTTGTTGAAGATATGACCCCTGCTTTCGAAGGCTTCCAGTGGGCCGTAACACCCATCTTCATTTGCCTGAATGTCCGTGCAGTCAGATCAAGCGTGCGAATGGCAGTCTGGTGCTGCTGGAGGTCATGGTGACTGAGGGCCACAACAGGATATCTTAACGACATCAAAGTGAACCACCTAGAAACCAAGTCGCAGAACCAGGCGGTGCTTTCTGCCTCGGGTGCGAGCTGGCCTTGGTCCACCCTGTACCGAATGGCAGCTGGTGACTCTCAGAAAAACTGGACAGCGATATTCACCTTCATTCTGGTGAAGTGCCCCTGACTTAGGTGAACATCCGATAAACCAGGGGCAACCTTCAGGTCGTTCTCTTTGTCCATATCCAGCGACGTTTCTATGTACTTGAGCTTGATGGTGTCGCTGCGAAGGCCGTTTTCTTTGACGATGTCCACGCTAAGAAAAAAAAAGACTAGAGCGCAAAAACTGGCATCGAATGTTTTTCAGCAAGTGAGCCAAATCCGCCATAAAATAAAGGCAGCGTCCTTCAATGGATGGGTGGGGAATGCTGACCACTGTATCCGCGTCTCTTGTGCTCAAAAGTTTTAGCTCTCGCCACATAGCCCGATTCGCCGCACCCATGTTACAAGTCACCACAAGTACGTTCAAGCCCGCTTCAGAAGCCAACTGCACGAGCTCCAGAACGAAGACTTTGAGAAGCTCGTCATCAAGCGACCGCCCAGTGAAATGGTAGGCCACTACCTGCTTCCACCGACTTGTTAATCCTCCCAACATGAACACCAAAGCGCGATTCGCGGCATCATTTTTTGGTGGAAGTGTGACGGGCCAGAGGAAACAGTCCTGAGCTTGGTCGTGTTGAATGCCTTCGTCAATCTCCCTTTCATCTAGGAACAAGACGGAGTCTCGTTCACTTTTGTGCATTGTGTCGGCCTTCTTCTTCAAAACGTTGAAAACCTCTTGGAGAATCCCAGGCAGAAAGACAAAACTCTGCATTCTTCTCATGAGAGTTCTGGTGCTGGGAAGTGGATAGCCGATGGTTCGGAGCAGCTCGTAGCCCGTCGTGCCGCAGGCAAACTTGACTTGGAGAGCTTGCTTCACGGTCGACATAGACCATGGCATTCCCCTGCTGGTTTTTCTGGCGAGTACCTTTCTCTGGTCATCAGCGAGGAACTGCGGATCCTGTCCAAGCATGCGAAGTTGCTGCTCTGCGCTCTTTAGTTCCTTCTTCAGGGCGCCGATTTCTTTCTTTGCAGCTTCATGATGTAGTTGGAGGTTTTTGTACTTCTTGGCAATATGACTCATGCTTTTCTTTAGCTGAAGGCAACAGAGGTTTCCTGCTTGCGCTGAGACGCTCTCTGGTGTGGATTCTCTGTCGGGTGGTAAGTCATGGTCAGGTGGTGACGTAGTTTCGACTACACCTTTTGGTGCCAGATCCATGCGGTCACCTTCAGAGACCCCGTCATCTTCAGAAATGCAGTCATCCTCAGAGATGCGTTCACCTTCAGAGGTGCAATCATCTTGCAGGAACGTTGCCAAAGTGGTTGCTGACGGATGAAGTTGACGTCTTGCAATCAAGCTTGAGGAATTTGTCGCTGGATCTTTGAGTGGTTTGTAAATTGATGAAGTAGTCAAACCCCTTGGCACCAGATCTACAGAATCATCTTCAGGGGTGAGGTCATCTTGCACAAACGCTGCTGAAGGAGCTGCTGACATATGATGTCCTGTGGTGCTGCATTCATTTGAAGTGTTATTCAAGATCTTTTTAGGAAATGTCCCGTCAGTCAAGGCCTGGATGGGTGATTCAGGAGAGGCTCCAAGCAGTCCATCGGTGCAGCTTTCTTGGAGGTAGTGCTTGGATTTAAGTTCCTCAAGAAAATTGTGTTGCTCGCAGTTGGGCTCTCCTAATGTGGCTCCGTGGCTCCCGGCCCTCCAGGCAAATTCGATGAGTCCCCGGCTGGCTCGTGGGGTTGTTGCTCTGCAGCTTTCTTGGGGCTTCCGAGCTTGTACATTTTTGGAGAAGCTAGAAGAAATTAAATGGGAACATAGTAATTACAATAACTGTCATGAAAAGTAAAACCTTCACAATAAAAACCACATGAAATGTCTGGTGAGGAAGAGGGGGAATATTGGGAGGCCCTAAATATTGTTGACAGCTCAGGTAAGAATAAAATTGTATAAAGAGCTGGAACCTTTTCGTTTGTCATTGTTTTATTTTGTATATATACCAAGGGACACTAAATAACACCGATTTGGTTAACTTAATTTCACACCAGAACAGGAGTGTTTGGGATAATCTGAAAACTTGCAAACTGCAGCACATAGCGAAAGGACATACATCTTGTCTTTCCGCACAGGTCTTCCTTGTTTCAGTGGGTTAAAATTGTCACTTCACTCACCTTGGGAGGAGAACAATGTTGACACGACAGTCAGTTTCAGACGCTGCCACCCATCTGCTCGCCTGTCCTCAAAGCAGGATTTTTCGAAGTGCTCCTGTAAAGGTATGCCAGGTTTCTAAAACACTGCACAGCATGAAAGAGTTCCTACTTCTTGTTAGACCTTATATTGATGGGTTCCATCTACAACATGCTGGATCAAATAGCAATTCGACGTTTCAGACGAATTCTGTATTTGCATAGAACTGAGTAAAACAGACAAGTGGTTTTTGACACAGTACTTTTATAATATGGCCTCACGGGAACCTGCGTATTTGTATTATATATTTCTCTGCGACACAGCACAGTGAATACTTGTTCTCATGAGGCCGGTCCAGTGTTATTAACGGTACATGTATCAGAGGGAGGCCTTTCTCTATCCCAGGTGGCACATTTTCTGTACATCGCTCCTGAGCTGCTGTTCAGGTGCGAGGTACAGAAAACGCGGACGGTTTTTTTGGGGTAGATAAAGGACGGCGAAGATTGCGCGTCTATCGCTTTCCCAAATTAGCGTTTATGAATGCGAGCGCACGGGCGTCTCGCCCGCGGAAAGCGGTCCCCGATTCTAGTCACCGCCTCGACGGCCAAGATCTGAAGCCGGCGGTTAGTCCTTAGCATGGACTAACCGCCATGGCTGTGCCAGCGCGAGACGCTACCCTTGACTGCCCAAACTGGCGCTCGCGCCGCACGAGCGCTCGCGCAGCCGCCGAGACGCCGTCCAGGGAAATTCGCTCGCAATTTTAGCACGTCCGGCCAACAGTAGTCCATGCTAAGCTGAGGCGAAGTATATTTTCATCACTTCGCAACACTGCGCGCACTCGGGACCGATAATTGTTGTACTTACATTGCCGACTAGCGAGTTGCTCGTCATTTCCCAGAGAGGCCTCTTACTCCTGATCTGAGACATCCACGCCGTCCTCCGTTCCGGCTTCGTTGGGAATCGGTACAACTTCGCACCATGTCTGGAACTTCCGCGACAAAACGGAAAGCAGCACGCTGGCATCGCGCGTATAAAGCTCGCATAAGCGAGGATCCCATTTTGCTAGCCAAGAAGATAGCCCTAACGGGGATTAGCCCGGTTACAAAATGGCTGACGAAAATCAGCGGGCTAACCACTCTTACAACATTGGTTTGTCGGCAAGTGGTATTACAAAGGATGGCACCACTCTAGGCAAAGCGGACATGAAGGCACTCTAGCTAATCCTCCCTCCGTGGGTTCCACAACGCTGCTCCGAACTTGTGAGATAAGGTGCTTGTTTCCGGGAGGGTTATAAGCCCACGGATTACCGCCGAGGACCAAAATGGCTGCTGGTTTGTCGGCGAGTGGTATTACAAACGGTGGCATCACCCTAGCAAAGCGCACATGAAGGCTTCCTAGTTAAGACCAACGTGAAACTTTCTCCTGGTGAGCTTTTGTCAGGGTTTGTGAAAAAAAATGGGTGAGCTTTTGTCCGGGATTTGAAATAAAATGGCATGCTTACTCACCCGCTGATAAAATATAATAAAAACAATCCAGGAACGCAAAGATAAAAAAGAAAAGAATCATTAAAACAACCGCTCTGATCATGAACGTTGATGCTTGGAAATTGGAAACTGCCGTTACCAGACACCTGAATTGATAAAAACATCTCCAGGACGCCTTGGGGAATTAAGCAATCACGTAGCATAGCAGGCGGAAGGCACATAAGCAGTGTTGGAAAATTTTTATTACACCGATTGTTATGACGGCCGATCGTGTCGGTATCGCAGTTTTTAAGCACTGTCAGTTCTGCTCAACAACACGGTATAAAACACGCTTTGGAGTACAGCCGGTGCTAACTCAATTTTGCAGTTGAAATAGAAATTGTTTAAAAGAAAGAACCTGGCAAAAACACTTCATACGGTAGCGTAAATGCCGAACTTATATCAGCGGTCTCACTTTCCTTGGTTGGGGCTATCTGCATTGTCAGCCAATGAAGAACATTTTGATAAAGTAAAGGGTGGAAGATACACCCCATGTTAAATTTTCTGATCGCAGTCACTGGTTGATGTCGTCCCGTGGTAATTTCCGGCCCTTCGAATGCACTAGCACTCTGTAAAGTTCCATTCCCAGCGACGCCGCGCCGTACACGAACGAAGGTATATATATAAACAATCAAGATGGGCGAGTGTTCCCCGTGTAGGCCCCGTCGTCAGCGCGGTGTGACAGGGTTGGCGGACAACAAATCGGCTAACATGGTTGCCGGGCGACGGCAACATGTTGCCCGACCGTTGCTGTTGCCGCGATCTGATAGGGTTGCCGGCAACACGATTTCCTCGTGTTTCCGGATAGAGTTGTCCAACTGCTGCCTTAATGTGACAGGGCTCTAAGGATCGTTCTAGCTACACTAAACCAGAGTTTCCATGACTCTCCCTTGCAGAGTATACACAACACTATCGGTAGGCCACCTAAAGAAGCTAAAAAATACAAGGACGAGGAAGTAATACTTAGTTTATTTCCATCTGCATTGATGGTGGAGGTCGAGGGAAAAAGCTGTGAAATACAGCTTGACAAGGCCCTCCACCCCTTGCATAGGCACAGCAGCAGAGGTACAGGAAAAATGCTACTGGATGCGTAAGTGGAAAACGGGAGGATAATATACGCACACAACACACAAATCAAAGAAGATTGAATAATCTTGGAAATTTTGAACAAACCGCCAGATCATTGATATTTTGCCGATCTAGGTTTACAAAATATTCTCTAAGTTGCTTAAATTACATCCTAATCAGATCCAACAAGAGTGCTCTTTTCTGTCTACTTCCTCGTCCTTGTATTTTTTGCACTTCTTTAGGTGATCATGAACCAACTAGCCCCAATTGCTACCACCTGTAGGGTTTGATGCTGCTCTACCAAGTGTTAACTTTACACTTCCTTTGATAGGGTAACGGTTACTCGAGACAAGAGTAACGGCATTACTATGCAGTTACTCTTATTTTCAAGACTAGACGTTTTGTTTTCTCTTGCTACAGACGGCTGGACTCTGTGTCACCTCTTTATAAAAGGGCGAATCTACCCCTCCTTCAAGTGAGGAGGAAGCAGACGCGGCTTAACCTTTGTTATAACATAATTAATAGCCTGGTTCTAGTAAATGAGCAACAGTATATTAATGAGAGCATGTCGCGTGTAACCCGCAACAAGCATGCTCGGTATGTGGAAGGGCGGAAGTTTTCTAAGGACTGTTTTAGGTATGTTCTTATTGCAAACAGCGCGAGAATGGAACAAGCTAATGTCGCGACCGCTGAAACTCGAGAAGAGTTTAGTACCCTTGTTTCAGAGATTTCTGACAGCAGTATATAGAGTTGTCATTTCATCGTTGTGTTGAATACGTGTTATTAATCTGCATTTTGAGCGGTGTATTTTTTTGTGTTTTTTGTGTTGTGCAAATCCCCTCCTATCTTGGTCCTTTGTAGGACCGATAGTATTTCAAATAAATAATGGGTAGCTTTAAAACCCAAAAACGAAAGGATTCTGCGACGACCTGCTTACTTCAAAAAGTGTTAGAATGACTTTTTTGTTTTGAGTGTAGCATTTGCGTCATTTCGACTAGCGTGCGCCTACACTTACGTACTCGCGGGCGGATCCCCGAATGCAGAAAGTGTGTTTTGGAGCCGGGTGGCGAAGTCGGCTCGTGACTGGCGGAAAGTCTGGACATGTGTCCCGGACAGATTTCCCGCCAGCGACGAGTCGATTTCGCTACCCGGCTATAAAATACACATTCAGCCTGCGCGGACCCGCAAATGTAAATGCGCCACAAAGGTACGGCTACACTAGCCTATAAACGCGCGCGGTAAGCAGCTGGCATATCATTCCGTATTCCTCAAAACCTGCTCCACAGCGGGATTTTTTTCTCGCGAAAGGAATGGACTTTGGCGCTATATTCTGCGGCGTGCCACGCGCTGCGAGCAAGAGAGAATCAATCGGAGGCACCGCATTGTGTCGCGTGCGATGCCATGGCAACGCTTTTCCCGCCGACTGAATGCGCGTCTTTCTGCGCCGCCAGTCACCGTCGCAAAAAATCTCGCAGACGTTCGTTAACATCGAGGGAGTGCGAGATCACGGGTGCTCTCACGCGACTGCCGTGGCGTCAAAACGCAGCGGGTGTAGCCCGAAACAACCCATTCCCGTTTGAACCCGTCCCGTTTTCACCCATTCCCGAAACGACCGTTTGAACCTGTCCCGTTTCAACCCGTTCCGGAAACGCTCGTCATATTTGAACCCGTAGCAAGACATATTTTACGTTTGAATACGTCCCGTTTGAACCCGTTGGTATAAAGCCCCGCACATCTCAACCTCTTCGCGAAAAGTGTCCATCGTTCTAATCCTGGTTGGCGCAGTTTTTCTGCTAAAGAATATGTCCCGAAATCACGTTAATGCAATTAATGCAAAGGTGCAGGCGAGCAATTTAGTTATGTTGTGAAATATTTTTGCTTGTAAACATATTATTAAAATATGCAATACTTCCGACAAGCTTCGATGAAATATATTTCTACTTGAACCTCTCAAAATGTTTCTTTCAAGATGGTGCCCAAAATGTGTAACTACGAGATGGACTATGTTCACTGCGCGACAACGTTACCACGAACACGATGTTGCTGATTTTTCGAATTTTACTTCGAAATGATATTAGAAGGTACCCCATTTTGCCGCTTAGGTTTGTGGTCACTTACGCACGCACCGACCCAGCGGCTCCCAAGAGAACTTTTCTCCGCTCGATCGAGCGGCCCGGAGAGCGTCAGATTACCTTACCCGGCTCAAGTGCTGCGCCGTCGACGGATGCTGCCGCACGCTTACATAAGTCCGCGCAACATCCATTGCACCACATTAGATGACATCTGGGCAATCACACCAGGGCACTGCCAATACTGCTGTCTCATCTGGCTGACGTATTGCCTCGCGATTGCACCAGTTCACTCCATCGCGAGATAACCCTCAGCACGAGGGTTTAAAAAGGAGTCGGGACAGAGGACTGAACAGAGACGAGACGGAGTGAGCAGCGAGACGACATGGGACCAGCGGCCTGACGCCGACATCGCACTTTCATCATTATTTTAAAGTTGGACAAATAATAACCAGTTAATTCAATAAAAAGTTAGCGTTCTCACCAACCGTTTTAGACCATTTTAACTTCCTAGTCAGGTCTAGAACACCTCAGACGCTACAGGTTAGAGGCCCAGATGAGCACTTTCAAACACACTAATAATATTGATGGCAATCTTCTGATTTTTTTTAAACAAACAGCTGAAACCAACAATCGCTTGTTCGCGCTAACGGTTTCGCGCTCTGTACAATAACAGGAAGCTTCCGTAGACCGTTTTCGACGTCACGCGGCGCTCCTCCATAACCCGCTACGATACCCAGAACTCTACAGTCAAGGCCATCGGTGCGCAGGTGCAGTAGCGGCTTCTTCGTTGCGGAGGGTTTAGCCAAAGGGGAAACGCGGTCTACGAAAACTTTCTAATGAAGTCTTAAAGTAACGCAGGCAATCACTTTGAGTAAGCAAAAATGAGCGTTGTCGAAGTTTTTATATCGCGACACTATTTTTAGGTTACCCAAAGCGCTTGCGTACGTTCTTCTGCACTTCCTTATAGTGAACGGAATATTTTTAAAAGTGGTAAATCAGACAGGCTGACGGGCATATGATTGCGACTTCATTTTCTTACAAGTTCAAACACAGAACCGTCGCGTACACAGGCAAAAATCATAAACCACGAAGTGCTATCGCCTTGGTTGAGGAAGCTGAGCAGGAAAATCGCGCCATCAGAAAGGTGACACTCCAATTGTGATGGTACGCGGCGGTCACCTGAGGCGAGATTCACAAAGAGCTTCTTAGTTTACGACAACTTAGCGAAGAAGTTCGTAACTTAAGAACATCGTAAGAAGAGGAGAAATCGGTATTCACGAACGCGTTCTTAGGTGAGAGGAGGAAAACTACGTTCTCGTACGGAAAAACTAAAACTTACCGGTGCTGTTGGTATGGCAACGGCGTCCCGGCGGCACGAACAACCAATCGGAGAGCTCGGCATGGTTCAGAGCAGTTCGGAGCACGTGGATTTTGAATAATAAACACGGGCGTCTTTTCCGCCACCGCTTGTCTAGGGTTCGTGCGGTTCGTGTCCGTGCAGTGTTATGTCGACACTAATTAAACGCACCCGAATACTGAGGCCGGGATGCGTAACCGCCTCCGTTGACTGCCACGAACTCGATCGCTACGAAGTCAACACAACTGTCATCGTTAGTAAAAGACAGCCCGTGTCAGTCGTTTGCAAAGCGACGCAGTAGATCGAAACAAATTACTGCGGCGTTTTTCGCGGCCCTGGGGATGCAGGAGCGAGTCGACGTTAAAAAAAAATACGTTTGAACTGCGAGAGTGTCGATCGCAAGAGCCACGTAAATATTCACACTCGGAGCGGACGCGCGCGTTTGATAGAAGTGCTGGATTCGCGCTGTTGGACCGCGAATTAGTGAGCGCTTCGGGACCGATCTTTTACGATTGCAACTCGACACTGACATGACACCCCGCAGGGGCACCTGTGAAAGCAGGTGTTTGGAGAGTGGCGTCTCCACTGACCCCGAGCCCCGCAGGGGGCGCCTGCACCTTAGGTGCTAGGTGCTGGGCGAGTAGCGTCGCCACGGACCCCAGCCACGTGGGCCACCATACCCGCACGCAGGGGGCACCTACTTTAGTAGGTGCTTGGTGAGTGGCGTCACTACGAACCCCAAGCCATCTGGGTTCGCCCACCCACGTTTGGCTGTGCGTGGCTTAGCCCGTGTCCGGGGAAAAGGGGACCCTGGTGGTTGAGCTGAGCCCGGGATATGTTTGGACCCTTCGGGGCCCCCCGGGCAAGGCAATACACCACTTCGACCCCTGCTTCTCGTAGACGGGTGTCCTGGCTTGGCCCGACCAGGATGATTCAGTCAGTCGCCTCTTCTACCCTCTTCTTCCTTCTTTCACTTTTCCTCCCACCTCTTTCTCTTTTCTTCTACACTCTCATCCTTCCTTTTTCACCTTGTTAGGCGGCAAGGGCCAACCTTGAGTGGAAACAGGTCCTGTCCCTGCAACCACACTAGGGTATAGTGCCCGGCCAGCACTGGAAGAGTAATTGTGCCAGCCAAGCCTTTCTTTGCTATGGCACATTACCTACCCCCTTGTTGGGCTCCGTGGTGGGCGATACACCCGGGCACTGAACTTCTTTTCCCATCTCTATGGGTTCCAAGCACAACGAAACTTCCGATCGGTCCCTGAAAAGGGTCCGCACCGAAGCTCTGTCCAATTTCCTTAGTATAAATGACTCAAGTGACCACTTTACAAAATTGTTCGTCTTGCACTCTGAAGAAAACTCCAAACCACTCTCTAAGCTTTCTCCATTCATTGTTGCGAAGGTGCTTCAAGGCATCTTAAGAGCTAAATTTGAAGCGAAAAAGCTCTTTTCAGGCGATCTCCTCGTGCATGTGAATGAAAAATGCCAAGCTACGACCTTAATCAACCTTGAAACCATACAAGATATGAAGGTCACCGTGTCCGCCCATCGTACACTGAACACCGTACGCGGTGTGATCTCAGAGGATGACCTAATGGACAGTCCTGAAAATGAAATTCTGGAGGGCCTTCAATCCCAAGGGGTTGTGGCTGCAAAACGCATTAATATCCGAAGGGACGGCAAGGAACAACCCACCAAGCACGTTGTATTGACTTTCGAAATGAACATTTTGCCACCTTCTGTTAAGGCCGGTTACATCAACTGTAAGGTGCGGCCCTATGTCCCAAATCCTCTTCGCTGCTTTCGTTGCCAGCGGTACAGACATGGTTCGCGCACTTGCCGCGGTCGCGAGACATGCGCCAGGCGTAGCGGCACCGAGCACACCGCTGACGACTGCAACGCAGATTACAAATGTGCAAATTGCAATGGCAACCACCCAGCCTATTCGGGAACATATGCGACCAATTTAAAAAGGAAAAAGAAATTCTCGCACTTAAGGTGAAAGAAAACATATCCTATCATGATGCGAAGCGTCGCCTCTCTGCTTTTCAGAGAGGCTCTTATGCCGAGGCGGTGTCCAGCAGGGGACCTGCACCGCCTAAGGCATCAGTGGCGACCCAGGTGTCCCTTGGGAACCCTGGGAAACCACTCCAGTCCTCGACGCCCAGGTTGAAGCTCTCTCTTCCTGGGCATTCCCTCTCGGCTGCGACAGCAGCTAAGGCACCCAGTCGTGCCAAAGACTCGGGTGCAACAGAGGCGATGGATGTAACTCGATCGCTCACTACTCGCATGTCGTCCTCCCAAGAGGGGCGAGCCCCCCGCTCCTCCTCTCAGAGGAGGACTTCCTCACCACGGAAACAGCACGTTCTACGTGCAGCTCCTGCAGTATCTGTAGTACCCGGTCAGATGGACGGATCGGTGGTTCGGCCTTGCACGTCGACCACTCGCCCTAAATTGTTAGGCAAAGGCCGGGGTCTGCCCCCCAAAAGCACCGACTATTCGAAGTCTTCTGACAGGCTTGCTGACAAGAAAACACCGAATACAGAAGCAACGGCAGACAGTGAAGAACTTTCTGCCCCTGACATAGACCTCGAGGAGATGAGGTTCAGAGCCCAATGCAAAAAGCTAAAAGCCGGTCACTCCAACTTGATAATACCCTATAGGAGCATGGTTTTTCATACTCCTACACAACCACAACAACAAATTATGTGTGACTCCTTCATGCAGCTAAGATAGTCAAGAGCCATTATTAGCTTGGCTAATCTTATGAGCATCATACAGTGGAATTGTCGAGGACTACTTTGTAATTACGATGATATGTACAATTTGTTGGAGGAACACAACCCTATAGCTCTTCAACTTCAGGAGACGTACCTTAAAGGAAAGCCACTCAAACCTACTAAAGCGCTTCCAGCTATTCTGGAATGATAGGCCATATGAATCACACGCTTCTGGTGGCGTTGCCATAATAGTCCAAAGATCAACTCCTTGTGTTGAGGTGTGCCTGGACACCAAACTGGAAGCAGTTGCTGCAAAAGTTTTAACTGATCGTACAATAACTATATGTTCATTATATATACCTCCTAATTATTCATTGAAATATGAAGAACTTGAAGCCCTTGTTAGACAACTTCCAGATACATTTCTTATCCTTGGTGACCTAAATGCCCACAATCCCTTGTGGGGAAGTAACAGACGGGACACGCGGGGAGTAATAATAGAACAATTCCTGCTCTCATCAGATTTATGCTTGATGAATAAGAAAAGAACCCACTCACTACAGCTTTTCGTCAAACACTTTTACATGTATTGATCTTGCAATAGCTGATCCCAGCTTATTCCCTCTCTTTACGTGGTGGGTTATACAGAACCCGTATGGAAGCGATCACTTCCCAGTTGTCCTTGAGCGTTGCCTCCCGCCTCCGACACTGTCATTAAGAGAACCACGGTGGAAGTTCGACAAAGCTAATTGGGAAGGTTTTACCCAGTCCTCACTTCTAGCTTGCACGCCACTTGACCAGCTCTCAATTGACGAGCTAAACGAACTACTCACACAACATATCCTTGCCGCGGCCATGCCTAACATACCTATAACATCCACGCGCCTCCCGAAGCGCCCGAAACCCTGGTGGAATCAGGATTGCTGCGAGGTAAAGACGAACCAAAACCGAGCGTGGGGTAAACTTAGACGTTATCCTACTCCAAGTAATGTTATTGAATTTAAGAAGATGAAAGCCCAAGCTAGATTTATCCACAGGCGATCCAAACGTCAGAGTTTTCAGATGTATGCCTCCTCAATTAACAGTACCACAACACCCAAAGAAATGTGGGACAGAATCCATTAAGTGAATGGCACCTATCGTGCTTTCTCTGTTCCCCTTTTGACCAGAAATGGGTACTGCCCTGCAAATTTGGAGGAGCAGGCCGATATTCTGAGGGAGCACTTTCAATTTGTCTCCAGCTCTCAACATTACCCAGCTGTATTCCAACGACATAAGCTCCAAGCAGAAAGACAAATTGTAAAAACATCTGGAGGTGAGAGGGAACATTACAATTCTCTTTTCACATTGCATTAACTGCAGCTGGTATTGAAACATACTAAACTTTCAGCTGCTAGTCCTGATGGCATCCATTATGAAATGCTGAAACACCTTCACCTTTCTTCACTAGAATTAATTCTATACCTTTTTAACCGAATCTGGAGGGAAGGATGCTTGCCACTTCAGTGGAAGGTAGCCAACATAATTCCTTTATTAAACCCTGGAAAGGACCCTTCTAAGGTAACCAGTTACAGACCTATAGCCTTAACAAGTTGTCTGGGAAAAACCCTGGAACGAATGATCAACCGAAGGCTAACATATGTCCTTGAAGGAAAAAACTTACTCGCAAAGTATCAATGTGGTGGCCGTTGCTCTAGGTCTACTCTTGACCATCTTGTTAGACTTGAAACGACTGTACGTGAGGCCTTTGTAAATAGACAGTTTTGTTCGTCAGTGTTTTTTTATTTAGAAAAAGCATATGACACAACGTGGAGATATGGCATTATAAATGATCTATATAACTTTGGCATTCGTGGTCGAATGCTGGGTGCTATTCAGGACTATTTAGAAAGACGCACATTTCATGTCAAGTTGGGAACTACTCTTTCTAGAGAATTCGTGTAAGAAAATGGCGGACCCCAAGGTGGTGTCCTCAGTGCTACTGTTTTTCTAATAAAAATAAATTCCATTTCGCAAGTAATTCCCCCTTCAGTCCAATATTCCTTGTACTTCGACGACCTTCAAATTTCTGTGTCATGTTGCAATTTTTCTATTTGTGAACGCAGAGTTCAGTTAACAATTAACAATATGGTAAAGTGGGCAAATAATAACGGGTTTACATTTTCCACCGAGAAAACATCTTGTGTCCTCTTTTTTCGAAAACGTGGACCTGCCCAGAGCCCGCCTTAACCATGTATGACGTTTCCATCCAGAACGAAGCGATGCAGAAATTTCTTGGCCTTGCCTCTGATAGAAAATTGTCCTTCAGCTTCCATATAATCGATCTAAAGAGAAAATGCCATAAAGTACTGAACGTCCTGAAGGTCTTTTCTCACAAGTCATGGGGTTCTGATCGCGTATGTCTATTGAGAATCTACCGCTCACTTGTACGATCCCGACTTGATTATGGAAGTATAGTTTATGGATCGGCAAGGGCATCAACATTAAAGATGTTCGATCCTGTTCACCATAAGGGAATACGTCTCGCCACTGGTGCTTTCCGCACATCCCCGGTGTTGAGCCTTTATGCTGAAGCCAATGAGCTATCTCTTGAGAAAAGGCGATTTTCTTTAGGCTTCGTGTACGCACTTAGAATTCGTTCGGTACTGCAACATCCATGTCGTAGAGTCGTAGAACAATCACGTTTCGAAAGAACTTTCCTAAATAAACCCTCAATCATTCCTCTTTTTCCAATGAGAAATAAATCGGAAGCCGTCTCGGCAGGTCTTGACATCAACCTACCTGTTGCTTCGGTTTTAAGAACTATAGCCCCATGGCAATGTTTGCCTGTTCTAGACCTGTGTTTGACCCAATACAATAAGAAAGACGCCCCCCATGACGTGTTAAGGCAGGAATTCTTTCAACTGCAAGAGAAGTATAACAACTACATCAGCTTTTACACTGATGGCACAAAAAGTAACTCCTCGGTCGGTTGCTCCGCAATCGGGGCTTCATATGAATGTGTGTGGAGAATTAATAACAACGCGACAATTTTAACGGCAGAGGTTTATGGTTTACTTCTCGCCACAAATCACATCACAAAAAATAGACTTCCATGCTCCATAGTTTACACTGACTCCCTCAGTGCTCTAAGAGCACTCGCATCGATTGAGGCAACAAAAAATCCTCTTGTTACTGATCTACAGTTCAAAGTGAGTACTGCAATGGAAAAGAATATTCAAATAGTCTTCTGCTGGGTTCCAAGCCACGTAGGAATTGCCGGAAATGAAGAGGCTGACCGTGCTGCAAACAAATGTAGTGAAAGAAATGTGAATATCGAAAACCTACCTTACAGACTACCGTGCAGCCCTAAGGAAACAGATCAGATATAAATGGCAACTAGAATGGTACAGTGAAGTCAACAACAAACTCTATTCTGTAAAGCCTATTTTACAGGAATGGGCGAGTGCCCGGCACCGGGAACGCTTCTTCGAGGTAATCCTGTGCCGGTTAAGAATTGGCCACACGCATCTCACGCATGGGTATTTGCTTCGTCAACAGGATCCACTCATGTGTGAGCACTGTACAGAACCCCTAAACGTGATGCACATTCTCCTTAAGTTCCCTGCATATGACAGTAATCGCCGATTTCACTTCTCCCAGTTTTAGAGCCCGCCTCCCTTTACACATTGGTTTGTTGCTTGGAGACAAACCTTTCATTAACCATACTCACGTTTTTAATTTCCTAAAAGACCTCGGCCTTTTACACCGACTGTAGTTGAAGCCTTAATTTTTATATTATCACTTACATAATTATACTCACCGTGTCGTGCTCATCATTCCATTTGTTCATCAGCTACTAAAGCTCTTTTCCTCCTTCTAAACCTTTTCCTGCAATAGTACAATGTTTGGCGCTCTATGGCCTATAAGGTGCCCTTGTGCCAATAAACCCCAATCAATCAATCAATCACTGACATGACATTCGGCAAAGAAAGGTTGGACCGGAATTGCGACCCACGAACTGTTATAGCTCGACAGTGACGTGCAGTCGTGTCAAAATAAAAATGGCATACCAATAACAAAGTGTACATACCGTTTTGCGAAGGTAATTCATACGGCGTTTATTTGAGCTCCATATCACACAAAACAAGGGGACAGAATTGGTGAGAGCCCCTTTTCGATGAGAGCGTTCGTCACCGCTGCCTCGGAAAACAAGGAGATGACAAGAGGGAGAGATTGACCTCTTAATCTAAAATTGAGGTCAGCGATCAAACTATAATACGGGAAAGGTTCACAAGGGTCGCGCGGGCAAATTCCATTCAGCACGCCAGCCGGTCGTGGACAGACGGTCTTGGCCAAAGACCGTCAGAGCACCGCTGCGCCGAGTCGGAGTGCCTGCTAGGCCTATCTGCCGATGGGGTCGGTGGAATGGTGGCCGTTGCAGCTTTTCCCTGGTGTTTGTGGATCCAGCGTTCTTGTTCGTCGTGGTCTGTTTCAAGTACTTTTTACTTTTTTCTTGCTGCTTGAAGTCGGGACGCGTGAGAAGCGCACGTAGAAAAATAAACGTCCGTTGGTTGTCGCGACCACGTAACTGAGCGACGCTGTCGGCCATGCTGATTTGATCGTAAGAAGTTTGTAAGACAGCTTCGGAGCTGTCGTAGGATTTCGTCGTAATCTGCGCAAAACTTACGAACATTTCGTTTCGTCAATACGAATTTGTTCTTAAGTTTTGTCTTACGCACATTTTTGGCGTAAGATCGTTTCGTGAATCTGGCCTCTGGCCCGCACGGCACCACCATTTGCAAGCTGCTGCAGAGATATCCTTGTCAAGGCCTCATCCCGTTAGTTGGTCGATGAAGCTGTAAATGTTCGGGTGAGCCCTTCCTGACACAGCGTTTATCTTACGGTGCCATGTCGCCGAGGTTGTTTCAGGAGAGGGAGAAGTGATGTGAGCATGGAGAACAGACACTGGACACTTGAACCTAATCAACTGTTAATGAACAATGCAAACGAACCGAACGATGGCCGAAGCGGGAAGGTTGTTTCGGGAAAGGGCGAAATGGGAAAGGATGAAACGAGAAGGTCGTTTTGAGCCGGGTCCAAACGGGAAGGTACAAACGGGAAGGTTGTATTGGGAGTGGGTCGAAACGGGAACCACCCAACGCAGCTGCGCATTTTCGGCACCGATTTGGTATCCAGGGGCGTGGCCAATGACGTCAGAATAACAGCTTTTACTTTGACGTCTTAGTTATTTGACGTCAACAACACGTTTTCTTTGAATGGCGCTGACTGCATTGTCAAATGTCGGTCGCTCGGCGTGTGTGTGACCGGGTGCTCGGCGTCTCGGCGGTGTCCGCGCTGGTGCGTGTTGTCAACGTTGCCGCCTGTACTTGCCGCGTTCTCAGTAACATCAAAATAAGCGTTCTCCATTTTCAAACTTCGCCCGGTTTCGTCCGTCACTCCTGTTGCAAATGAAGATTACGTGTACCGGAGGCGACAGAGCCCAGCCGCAGTAATTTTGTACGCATTTTTCTGGAGCTGTACTTGTGTGCAATGCAACGGATTATCACCCTTGCATAGAATAGCTGCGAAGGCCGTGCAAGCGGCGAGCGAGTAGCCTTGACTGGCATGACTGCACCCGCTGCAGGAGCGCTCGTGCCGCGCAATCCAAAGCAACTAGCTCGCGCTTCTAGCACTGTCGTCGACAGCATTTTTTTCTGTGTTAGTCGTAAAAAAGAAATGTCCTTAATATCACCAAATGCCCCAACAAAAGAAAATGCTCGAAAAAGAAGCAAGCCTTCACTGCGGGTCGAACATGACCGCTTGCATATGAGGCAGATATTTTAACCGCTAAGCCACGCTACAGCTTTGGAAGTCACGTTTTGACAATTTGTTTTATACGAGACTTTCGAACGGCACTTAACGCGGAGTACTGTCGATGGAGTATCGTCGGACGACACTTGAACGCTCTGCAAAAGTGCCCTCGGACGGTACTGTAGTCACTACGAATCTTCTTTTGCAACACGAGTGACCGAAGGCACCGGGCGAACGAAATTGGAAAACACTGATTCTGGATACGCGACGAGTACAGGCGGCACGTCGACAAACACCAGCGAGTACACCGCCGAGCCGCCGAGCATTCGACCACGCGCACACACTTGCCAACCGACCGACGTTTCAAAATGCAGTCGGCGGCATCCAAAATAAAACGTGTTTACATCAAAGAACACCACATAGAATCTGGACATCCGTGACGTCACTGGCCGTGCCCCCTGGACATTAAATCGGTGCCGAAAATACGCACCCTCAAAACGCAGGTTGGTGCGGCTACGGCGACGTGCGACCTCCCCAACGGGGGAAGGGTGGCATGCCACACGCTGCTTCCGCCGCGGGTTTCTGCTAGTATAGCATCACCTTAACGTGGGCGCTAGGAAGCCACGTGATCCAATACCGTTCCCTCGGCTCGATCACTGTATTGTTGTCCAGGCAGAACCTTATAACCACAAAAGGTGGAGTTTTGTTGCTTGTTTTTTCTCCTCAATTAGTTGTTTTTGAACTGCATATTTCATAATAATTGTTGTCCGTTTCTTTTCTGAATGTAATAAAAAAGGATGACGGTACGTTTGAACGTACTTCAGTATTTTCATTAACATTAGCCCCTAATGATAAGTTGTTACATTACTAAATTTCCAATACTAGAAAAAGTATTTAATTGAAATTGTGGATCATTTCTATCAAATGTAGTATAACACATTAATGTCAGAACAGCAATTTTTTGTTACTGCCCTCACTACTTTCATCACTTTCTGTACAGAGTGGCCGAAGTTTGCATCTTGCAGTGCAGAAAACGGTCCGCCATAGTACGTTAGCAGAGCTAGCTTTTCATTATTTTTCACGAATGACAATTGATGTGGCGACGAAAGCTGAATCAAACTAAACGGCTAATGGGGCAAGCTTCTGCCCAAAACAGAAATAAAGAAAGGGCAACGTTGCAGGCGTCGATAGTGGCGTAACGGCAGGATCGAGCGCAGAGACGACTTGGCTGCGGCTTGCCACGGGAAGCTCCTTATGTAGACACGTCGGCTTCTGGAAAAATCGGCGTAAGGGGTTCAACGCGTAGAACATTCTATCCTCGAATAAGCAACAATGTTCTATACTTTACCAGAACGCGACATTACAGAAACAGCAAAAAGGTGTGTCCGTGGCCCGGCATCGAACCTCGGCCTTTCGCGTGGGAGGCAAATACAATAATCGTTAGGCCACGTTTCTTTTTTTTTTTTATTACATGGAAATATTACTAAGACAACAGCAAGACAAAACATGGTAAGGTTATCACATCCCAATTCCCATTACATATAATTCTCTATCTTACACTCTGATAGACTCATTGTCGTGAATAGACAGAAGGAACAGAAAGGAATATTAAATAAATACAAAACGCACGTGCTAAAAGTCAGGTAGATGTACCAATCTGGCCGCTCGTCAAGGTAGTTAAATACATTTCGTACATGCGTTACGGTTTCAATAAAATTTGATTTGGTAGATCGGGGAGGGTCCGCATTCCTGTCAATCATTCTTGAGGCCACGTTTCCGCTACCTGCTTGGCCAGCTTAGCGCGGGGCAGTATTGAGCATTAACTCTTCTTTCGATGCTCAATGTTACGATGTCTGGTGAGTGAGTCAAAAGTGTGCCACTTCCATGGAGAAGTTGAAAACATGACAAATTTTTCAGCGATAAAACTCAACGTCTGCTGAACGTATCCAGGGTCGCTAAACTCGTCAAACACAACCATTTTTTGTGTGTGATGACATAGTGGGGGAAGGAGCCGAAAGATTGCCGCCAGGTTTTCTTTTCTCACAAACCCGCAGATCCATTTATCTTCGTGACGTGTTTCATCGAAGGGTCGAAAAATCCCTAGCACTCGCTAGGCGCCAAACAAGAGCAACACGAGAGCGCGCACGTAGACGACCGTTGTTCATACGTGTGACGTATGAACAACAGGTTTCGTAGTCTCTGAAAAGCACGACAGAGGCTCGCGATAATTGCATTCAAAAAGCAACACCGTCGAAGTTGATAGTCTAACATCGTTCGAGCCTACACGCGTCGAAATATAGAAAAAACTGCAAAGAGTACAAAATAAGGCGCTTCGCTTTATTTTTAATGATTACAGATCAACCACATCAGTTACACAAGTGCGAAATAGAGCTGGATTTCACACGATTGAAACGCATACGAAAATAAATCGCTTTAAAACGTTCTCAATTATTAGCGATTCCCAGAAGTTAGACAAACAAAATGCTGTATGAGAGGGAGGGGGAAGAGGAGGCCTCAGCAAAATGGAAGATTCTCGGGGGGGGGGGGGGGGGGGGGGGGGCTACTTGCCTGTTCTCAGCATCGTCTCCTGGAAGAGCTTCTTCCCGTAATCCTCCCCATTTCAAGATGCGATGCAAACTTCTTTTACACGGGCTGCTCCTTCTAGCGGTTTGAATGCGATGCACTTCCTTAGTGCATTATGCAAATTACATGACTGCATTCGATGCAGCAACTGGAGTCGATGCAACTAAGTCGCATTCATGTAAACATAGCTTTTGGGCAGTTTTAGAAGGCGCACGCTAAAGCTTTACGTACGCAAAGATTAGCGTCGCCACTGTGCATGCTCTGAACGCTAATCACGTTTTGCACTTTGCGTACGCTATTTTTCAGGAATTGCGTGCGTACGCGAAGAGTCTTTGCGCTGCTCCGAGGAGGATTCGTGATGAGAGGTCGGCTAAAGCCAAGACGAGCGCAGTTAAAAAATGGCGGTTCCCGGGACCGCGGCTCCGGCAGACGTCGTGAGTGCGGCATTCACCACATCGGATCCGGCCAACTTTTCTAAAGCGAACAAATCGATGGTCGATTTGTCGAATAGGCCAATTCGTATTAAGGTAATTTGTTGAAGGGCAACTATGCGAAAGAGGCATTCTGTCGAAGGGTGATTCCTCGAATGGTTGAATGACAGCTCGAGGTAAAATTTTGTGGTTTTGTACCTTTTGACCTATATTTTTCTTTGTGTCTGGATAGGGTTACTCTATATGCTCCGCCTTACGGACCAGAGTACCGCGATGGGGCTTCCAGGGTGGCCATGTTGGATACAAGGCCGCACTGTGGGAAGCTACCGTTGCTTCTGCAAGCGGCCCGGATGCGCGAGCTACGCGATCGTCATCCGTGTCTTCTTCCCAGGCTTTGAAAGCATGTTTTAAAACAATGCGATTATTTTGTATCCAGTGGCTACACATAATGTTAAATAGTCAAGGAACTGGAAGGTTCCTTGACTATTCCAGTTCGTTCTATTTTAGTGTAGGATGTATATTTCGCAAACGCAAAGCGAGAAACATGATCCGCCCGAAACTCAGCGCCTGCAAGGTCACATTCCAGCACGAAGGTTGGATCCAGCTGAGTGCACGTGACTGCTTCTCCGCCAATGCAGAGTTGGCGGCAAAAGGAACAGGAACGCGATACTCTGACTCTGCAAGCAGAGCCTATACAGTCACATGTCTGGACTAAGCGCAGCGCCCTCTTTAGGTCACAGAACTGAAAGAAACAAGAAAAAAAAATCACAGAAGGGCGAAGGCAGGAAAGAACTTTGAGGCAAGTTGAAAAATGCGTCATCTTGGGATCGCCTTTTCGTTAGTTTTCTTTCTTATTTTTTTGTAACAAGTCGTCGCAGACTGTCGCCGCGAAGCGGCTTAAACTTGTGGACCTGGTCGGTTAACACGCGCCCCAGTGATTCCTGCGCGATGTAGTGACCGTCCCTCACTGCAGTTGCGTAGCCAGGGAGGAGGCTTATGGAGCTTCAGCCCTGCCTTTCCTGGTCATGAACATTCCATCCACCTCAGCCCCCCACCCACCCCTAAAAAAAACTTGCGCACTGGACCGTGAAAGTGGCGAAAGTGGCAAGTTTGTTATTTTCGACAAGAAAGGGCACAGTGGGGTAAATTACGTTGGGGCAATTTTAGGGATTACTATAGCGCAGTATTTGCTTTAAAATGTCAAGAAAACAAATATTTTGGCTTTTAAATAGCGGTGTCCAGTTAGCCTCTGCGACGAATTGCCCTATGACAAATCGGCCTATTCGACGAATGAACCGCCCACGAGTTGGCTTTCGACGAGTTGTCCTGGACCCCCACCACATCATCTCGACTGCGATCTACAACGCCGAACGACATTGCATTCCTATAGGAGGTGCACGTCAGCAAGGTGGGCATCGATAGCCGTCAACTTGCTGCTTGCGACGCACGAACGTTTCTCGGCGAAGGTACGGTGCGTGAAGGTCAGTACAAGAGAACCCTCTTGCCTAGGCGACGCAAGTGGACATTACCAGTCAACCGCTTCCGTTGCATTCTCATATTTAAAGAAATATAAAATGTTACTCTGAACCAAGAAACTTGTTTTTTTTTTTCTCAAATTACAGGATTTCGTGTGCAAAATAAAAAGTGCTGCTGTATCTTTGTGGCGTTGCAAGCACGAGGTGGCTTTTCCGTTGCGACGGAGAAACGCTATTCTAAAACACTCTGGCACAGCGTGCGCTAAGTGCTAAATTTAGCGCGAGCATGGGCTAAAATTGCGTACATTATTCTAGCACCTTATTGTTTTGCTTGACATGTGGTAAGGAGCTCACATTTGGCGTCTCTTAGAACAACTCGTCACTCCTGATGTGGCCAGCTGTGTCGGGGTCCTGTGAGGGTCTTCCCCATCTGCCCTTACTGGCCCAAACTGCCCCGAGATGGTAAACGAGCTTGCATTTACTCAGTACTTCAGTATGAGGATGATTCCAATTCGTGTATCCTACTTTCGAACCTTCTTGGAAAGACCCGATGGTCAGAATTCAAAGCCCTTCACAATGTTGTCTGTCACAGCAGAGGTGTTGGTTTGAGATGTAAGATTTTCATTAATTAGGCTGTGCCGTGGTCCTCCTTTCCTGTACATCCTGTTTATGCAAAAATCCAGTATAATGTTTTTGACATGAGGGGAACTCGCATTTATATTCTGTTATATTCCAATCCCGTCAGCAGATTGTCACGAATGCAAGCATGATCTGTTGAGTCAGAACTTCATTTATGCACAGTCGGGGACAAAATTTTCCGGACCTTGGGAGCGGTGACCGATATGCGTTTCCTACGCTCTCTGATGGCGCCTCGAGACTGGCGCTTGGTGCATGCGTGTCCTTCCATCCTTGCATAGATGCCGATTCTTTCATTTTCGGCAGCCGCGGTGCGATTCTCTATATAATGTGCCCCGTATTGCCGCTTAGGAAGTATCCGCGCCAAGCTGTGCACGGGATCCAAGCTAAGAAGCCACGCCGGCATGCCTGGCTGGCTGCACCTGCAGCGAGAAAGAAGTTTTTTCCGATCTCGGAAGCAGTGGTGCATGCCGCTTTTTGTGGTAACTTTCTTTACCCGATAACGAACAATACGGTGACTGATTATCACACAACACCTTTGACCCTTGCAACAGTGTTGCCGTGAGGTGCACTCGCAAATAGAAGACTCATACACATTAAGGGCATGTCGCGCCGAGAATATTGCTGAATATTGTAAAATATCAGGAGCCGAGTCATTCAAGCTTTCTGATGTAGAATAATCGTTTACTTTGACCTTTGAAAAAGAGCAAGAGTTGGGTATTATGCTGGATAAACACAAAGTGGTTTGCCGGTTGTTGAAAGACATTCTTGAGCACAAAAGGCCGGTAGCACGGACGAAGCCTTATGGTTGGCAGTAATGCTTCATTCACATTGGTGGTTGAACCGCATTTGCGAGGCAGTTCACGTAGATTTGATGACGAAAACGAGCGAACCCGCTTTGCACGTGCGATTCGAACGCCAGTGTAAACGCAGCATAAGAGAAAAGTGGGAGACGCTGTGCTTGACCTGAGTTGGCGGCATCCCTCTACGAGTATGCTGCGGTGCCTGGAACAAATAATTACAGTGGTCGGTAATTTTACCGTTCGCTCGGAGAAGTCATCTAGTATAAGCAAATGCTTATGTGTTTTTTAATGTGCATAAAGGAATGAGTCTTAAGGTCGGAGTCGGGCGAAGAATGTTACCGCAAAAGCGGCGCGTGCGGCTGTGTAAGCTTGCAAGATCGGCTAATCCTCCTGTCCCGCTGATTGAGAGGCACTGCCTGTCAGGCCAGCGCTACTTCGTGCAAATCTTTGGCGCAGATAGGCACGAATGCTTCCGAAGCGGCACCATTGAGAATCGCAACGCGGCTGCCGGAAACTGAAGAATCTGCATCGCTGCGAGGATGAAGGGATGCGCATCCGCCAAGCGCCGGTCTCGACAGAAGAGGGCGCAGCAATGCATATCGGTTAACGCTCCCGTGGTACCAGTGCCTTTACAGGCACTAGTACCGCACAGCGAGCAGCACCTACCTCCGTGCTTGTGCTAGAGACTCTCAGCCTCAGGGTTCGGCCGTGGTTGGGGCGGTCTCGCGCGGCGAGATGCGGCGGTGTCCTGTGAGCAGTTGGAAACGATCTCACTCGCCAGGGCGTGCGCACCTAAATCCTCTTTTTTCCAGAGTAATGGTCAAAAAATGGTTTTTAAGCCTCGTGAAACTTCTTACTAATGGCCTATTCGTCTGGGGCACACCGCACCCGTCCAGTGTAGTAAACTCTTTCCAGTTTAGTACACGAAAGGCTGGTGGGGAGAGAAGACAGCTCCCCTCTAGCCTTCCGTGTACCACGAACCGCACTGCACCGGTGCGATGCGGGCCCAGACGAATTCGCCATAACTGCGCATCGGCACTACCAATTTTGAGCAGTCGCAAGAGATAAAATCTGTTTTTCCTCTGCGGTCACAAGCAGTCGCAAGTTTGTGAAACAGCCATTACAGTGAAACCCGTTTATAACGAAGAGCAGGAAACGCCATGATCAGTTCGATATAGCAAGTAATTTGATAGAGCTAAAACTATTTATAATGGACTTCCACCATGCGTTCGTTGTAAGGCGAGAACTTCTTTTTCTTTCTCATCTCTTTGCTTCCGCCTTGTAACAACGCGCTGGAAAGTATTTTTTTTTGCATACGTGCAGAGTTTGTGTCTTTTGGTGACGTGCGCGACCGAAAGCGTCGCTGTGGTCGGCCTTCCACGATTGGCCCAAAAGCTGACTATGACGTCGGAAAGGGAATACCATTGATGGAAATAAGAGGAATGAAAGAACTTTAATTTCGACGGTGTTGGCAGTGTTGCTTTGAGAGCGCAATGATTTCAGGCTTCCACCATGCTATTTACAAACACCATCGAACTTGTTGTTCGCAAGGTAATGACGTCACAAGGGGGAACCATAGGAGGGCGCCACCAAAACATCTCGCCGCTATTAGCTTATCTCCCCTTCTGAATTGCTTCTTTTCGTGGGCAACAATTTTGAGATGAAAAGTTCTTTGCACGAGCAGAGCTGCAGCTATGACGGAGCGCTTGCAGAAAGACGCAAGTTCCCTCGATGCATTGCGGCAGCAGTGGCTTAGCCTAGTGCCACTAGTTTAGCCAAACTGGCCCGTGAGATCGGTCTATTACAACAACAACAAAAAAGAAATTATTCGTATAAGCTAGATAATTCCTTGTTCAATATCTGCCAAATATAATTGTTAGGTGTACATCCTTTAAAGGAATGCTGAAGCGAAATTTTGATTTCAGAAAACAACGCAGAACGGCTAGGCGGGACGCTACAAACCCGAAAGCATCACCCATAAAGCGATATCTCCAACGGATGGTTGTATAATTGTGAAAGGAGAGCGCGCTCGAACAATGGCCAAAAAGACCAGTGACGTCGCGATTCTCGTTTCTTCCTCTTCTTGCTTTGACTCCGCGAGGACGCGAAAAGGGAAGGAATCAAGGCCGTCCCCCCCCCCCCACCCCCCTCAACTCTTCTGTAGGAAACGCGACCTTGCGATTCTCACTCAATCGCATCTTTATTTTACAAAAATACGGGGTTTATGGCGCTCCATTAAATACTCCGGCTAACTAATTTTGTGAAATCCAAATTTCGGTTCAGCATCCCTTTGAGGCCTGTTCACAGATACACTACACCTGTGCTGCAGGGTTCTGAATCCGGGTAAAGCCTTCAAAGTGATCGCATAAGTCGGTTTTGGGATGCATCACACTACGATTTACGACGGAGGCGCTTGAAGATAGTGGAATCACTGCATCAAAAGTTCAAAGAACAAATTTACCGGAGTAAAAGGTAAAAACATGATAACTATTATTTTTTTTCTGCCTACGGCGCCCGTCTGTTATTTGTGCACCGTCTGACCGGCTCAATAACCGACAGATGGCGGCATCGGCCCCCGCGGCTTGTCGCTGCTCAGCAGCCGCCCAGTCGCTGCTCAACAGCCGCCCAGTCGCACCGAAACCAGACAACCTTTTTGAGTCATAAACGGTGCACACTTTTTTATTTTATTTTCACTCCCAATAAAACATTAAATGGACACAAAACTAATCAAACCGATGTTCGTCGAATAATTTTAGCTACATATGATGAGCTTTTGGCATGATCGTGAAACTACTGAGGTGCAACGGTGCCATTACCGCCATCTGTGGAGGGTGCGCATATAGCACACTGGTGCCATAGGTAGACAAAACCAGTTTTTCTTACTTTATACTCGCATTAATTTCATTCTTTGAAATTGTTTCTGCAATGCTTTCACCACCTTCAGGCACCTTTGTGGTAAATCGTCGCACGATACATTGTGAACCCAATTTATGCGGTGATTTGAAAAGCTTCACCCAGATTCGGGAGCTTACGATAGAGCAGTACTATTAATAAGTGCTGGGAATAATGCTGATTTTGCTCTTTGTTAATGATCCGACACTGATACGCTGCTGTATCAGTGCATAGTTAAGTTCAAGTCAGCACTGTTTTACTGTCGATTTAGCTCTGTGCCGTATATGTGAACTATCCTTTATAGACATTTCTCAAAAAGTTGATGACTCTTGCTTGTTTGCAGTGCACACGATTATGATAATGGAAGGGCTTTTACTTCGTCCTCCTAGTGATTGTGCGAGAGAAGAAAATTATAGTTTGTAGGAGTAAATTGCTAGAAATGCATATTAATTTCAATTTCTTAAGCTTACATGCAGCAATACAGGTATCAGACTGATTTTGCCGTGGGTCGTTTTGTTTGGTCCGACCTTTCAAAAGCTTGCAATACGCTGTCAATTTTTCAGGCTTTGAACTTTTTTTGCAGGCTTGATGACATTTTTGCGGGACTGTCACTCACTCCTCAAGTTACTGAGACCATGAAACGACAGAAAATGAAACTAGTGCAAAAAGGTAGATAGTTATAAACATGTTTGATGTGAACTGCTGAAAATAAGGGTGTACTTTTTTCTGTCTTTTCTTAAGGGTTACTGCAGCAAAATTGTAGCACTAATTTTATTGTCTAAATATCAACCATGTTCTGCCCACACCATGGAGACAGCAATTTTTTTCTCAAAAAGACACCGAAACATTATTTAAATAAACCAAATACTGTCACATCACACCACATAAAAGCAGCACCACTACACGGAAACATGGCAACAGGCTATGTGTTCCCGAGCCCAGTCTAACTTTGCTGAACCGGATTTCTTTTTTTCTCCCGTGCCTATTCAACTCCTGCGGAGAGCGGGGAGGGACAACTCGAACGGCCAGCTTGTAGCGCATTGACGCCATCAATTGGCGAAGCTCACAGCCACGCCAGCCCCCATATAGCCTTGACTGAAGGAGAAGCAGACTTCGCAGACGCGATGCATATCGGGAGATATTCTGAGCCATTAGTTTTGAATAAGGTTTTCGTGTCTTTTTGAGCAAAAAATTGGTGTCTCCATTGTATGGCCACAACGGGGTTGACATTTAGACAATAAAATAGGTACTACAATTTTGCTGCATTATCACTTTAAAACCATTCTGCCCTTTTACCATATTTTCAATATCAGTAGTCTTGGTATTGCTTTGAAGAAACTGTCTTCAATTTACTTTTCGAGAAAAGTCCAATCCCCACCGGGTTTGCAAGGTTCACACGATATCGTCGGAAACATCTGTTGATGATCACTACATTTAACTTAAATGCTTGTTCTTTTTTGATTACAGGTCCCTTCCAGCACTATGCAGGGAAGAGAACGGCCAACAGCAGACTGATTCCAGGAAGAGTAACTGCATCTGCTGCTACCACAGATAACGAGCAAGCTGGGACGTCTAAGAAAGAGCAGTTAGGGTGTTTAACATAAATAGGTTGAGGTGAAAAATCTGACCTACATTATTTCTTATCAAATTCTGTAAAGTTTGAAATAATTTATTCCAATATTTTAGGACTGATTAAGGAAAAACTTTGAACTTATGGTATGGCTCTATCAGGGTGTAGCGTACCTCATTGCCGCCTACTGGATTTTCCACATCCAGTATGCAAAGAAGGCACATAAGATGCTGACTTTCATTAAGCATGGTTTTGGGGACTGTGCTAGATGAAGCCGTGGGTGAAGGCACTGGAATTGATCAATTTCTACAGAGCGATCGTGGCTTGTGTACTACAGTCAGCCTAGCGTACCCTACACTGCAATAAATACCCCTGTCAGACGGGCATTTAAATGGCCTTCAGAATGAACTCCTTTAAAGAATCTGCGAACGAGCTCACGATCTCGGCTCTGTCTGTGCCCTTCGGTGTTCACTTGTTCGCAGATAATTTAAAAAGTTTCCGCTGAAGGCCATTTAAATGACCGTCTGACAGGGTATAAGCCAGTTTGCACCCAAGGCAACATGAGCTCTTGCCACACGACGTGTGCAAGAAATGTACATAATGTGTGCAATAAATTTATTTTGTGCATAATGCTACCTGCTTATGCCTTTCCTTTCACACTTCCTGACTTTGAGTAAACCCCTAAAGGTAGCCAAGAAAATACTCTCGGAAATCGCCATTGAAACTCCTAGGTGTATGCGAAGGAATACTCCCGTAGGTACACATAACTCCCAGGAGGATGTGAAAGAAGACTCCCGTGGACCTACATAATAACTCCCAAATGGATGTGAAAGAATAGTCCCATAAATGCACGTAAAAACTCCCATATGGATGTGAAAGAATAGTCCCACAAGTGCTCATAAAAAACTCCCATATGGATGGGAAAAATAAACCTATAAGTGCACGTAAAAACTTCCAAATGGATGTGAAAGAATAGTCCCATAAATGCACGTAAAAACTCCCATATGGATGTGAAAGAAGAGTCGCGCAAGTGCACATAAAACTCCCATGTGGATGTAAAAAAATAGTCCCGCAATTGCACATAAAACTCGCATGTGGATGTAAAAAAATAGTCCCGTGAATGCACGTAAAAACTCCCAGGTGGATGTGAAAGAATACTCCCGTGGGTCCACCTAGGAACACTCTGATGGAAGTGAATAAATACTCTCATTGATCTACGAACACACTCCCGTTCTTATGGGAGTTCTGTACTTACCCCCTTGCTCCCCCCAAAAAACTCTGCCTGCATGGGTGTTAACTCTGAGCTCCCATCCGCCAGAATATATTAAACTCCCATATCGGAATGCGCTAGAGGACAAGCGATTTACTCTCATCTGCATATATTTTCGTTTAGTGTGTATATGCACATTCGCTGAAAGTTTGGGCCTTCTATGCTCAGGCGTTGATTTTTCCGGCTTGCTTTACAGCGCCAGATCCGCTGGAGCCACCGTATAGACCAACTTAAAACTCTGACATCATGCCACTACGGTGGTGCTGCTGTCGGCGCTGCAGTCGGCACTGTTCATGGGCAGACGCTTCACATCTCCCGGATCTGCTTTGTGCGCACGCGCAATGCCCACACCTGGTCTGGACCAGGGATGGGCAGTATTTCAAATACAAGTATTTCAAATATTTTGTGTATTTTGCATTTGTATTTAATTACAGATTGGGTAATGTATTTGACGTGTGTATTTAAATACTAAAACGTGGGTATTTCAAATACAATTGTAATTAAATACAATTACGTGGGCGAATATACATACCTCAAATTTATTGTCACTGTCCAGAGCAGGAAGAAAACTACGTCCCGCACCGAATGCAGTGTCTCTTAATCAAGCACAAGCGTTTGGTGACTGCGATTACGATGCTAGTCCAGGGCAAGAATAGTGACGAAATTGACGTTCACATGCAGGCTGGCTAAATAAGTGCATGTGACAACTTGTGATGCTTTCCAGGCTGATTTCCCACCATATTTTTGCCTGGAACATTCTAAATGCGCGGGTCGTCCAGATTTTTGTAACTGGTGCGAGTTGCAACAATAAAAAATTCTCGAGTTAGTGCTGCGCGTCTTGGTCATCTCGGTTCTTTGTTGGGCTATACCAAAATGTAATCGACAAAAAAGCTGCTTGAAGCTCTGTACTTTTTTCACCTATTACGCCCAAGCTGATTACATTTTTTTGTGATTATATCTCTATTACGTTACAAGAGCCTCGCACACTAACTCCCGAGTGTGCAATGCAAAATTATAATGAGATACCCAGAAACCCGTTGCAGTTGCCCTGAAGTCGCTGACGCAGATTTTGAGGAATGTATATGGAAAAGTATTTTGAGGAGACCAAATACATTTGGTTGTGTTTGTATCTTGCATTTAAATACTTTTTTTTGGAAATGTAACTAGATTTGTAATTAAATACATTTTTGACGAAGTATTTTGTATTTGTATACACATATTTGCATGTATTTTGCCCATCCCTGGTCTGGACTAATGCTGGCTTGTTTGTAAAGAGGATGTTGGTGTATATACACTCTGAGAGATCGTGACCAAATATTACCGCCATTTCTCGGCCGAGCGATGAACTTATGTTTTTGTGTTAAGATGGAAGGTTAGGTGAGTTGGATAACCATGTAACAGCAATTGGGACAATTAGAAAATATATTAGCAGGATTCGACCCCACGACCGAAGGGTCGTAAATCGAATCCTGCCTAAAATTTTTCAATTTTTTTTGTTAAGCAAATGAATTACGTTATAAGGTGAAATTATTTGAGACAGGCGGCGACCATTAATTTGCATTACATATGCTTTTTAATCACTTTCAGTCCACGCGCGACATTACGTTTCGCGTGAGCATTGTCGGTTGTTTGAAATTCCCGCGCCTGGCCATGTTGACGTGACGTCATGACCCTATCGAGCAACCCTGGATTTTAGCGCAAGCCAACGACGCCGGCTATTTCGCGACACGAGCTCTCTAACGCTGTCACGCTAAACGACGAAGACCAACAATGTAGAAGGTACACAGGACACACAAGAGCGTTTACTTACAAATAATTGACCGAGGAAAGAAGAAAACTATTAAATATGAAATACCAGCTGACAGGGTATTCGACAGATGAACACTCGTTTAAAAGACACAATAGACCATTTGCTGTATCCCCCAAGTGCCCCGGCCCGCGCTATAAAGATCATGAGAACGGTGTTCCTTCAGCCCCTTAGTGATTGGTAATTTCGACCCTATTCTTCGTTACACAGGTTTTGAGCGTAATTGGGAGTCACCCTGAACAAGCGCCTTACATACCCGAATGACCTGTCTTATCGCTTTTAAAAATTCTCCTCTATATCAGCGTTTTTGATACTGTGCATGCTGTCCACCCTTCAACCTTGATGGGCTGCAGAAATCTCTTACATTATTATCGTGCTGATATTAAGTTAGAAACGCTAAAAATGATATAAACAGCCCCGCGGACTCCGAGCTAAATCCTGGTTTTTGTTGTGAATATTCGGCTTTTTAAGCAATTCCTGCTCAAACAACAATCATGAGAATGATAATATTAGAGATTTCTGCAGCTCAGCAAGGTTGAAAGGTGGATCGCATGCGCAGTATAAAAAATGCTGACGTTGACGAGCAATTTTAAAAGTGATATGACAGGTCCTTGGGATATATCAGGTGCTTGTTCAGGGTGACCTCAAATTACGCTCAAAAACTTTGTAACCATGGAGTTGGTCGAAAATTAGCGATGACTAGGGAGCTGAAGGAACACCGTTCCCATGATTCCTTGAGTGCGCGCCGGGGCGCTTGGGAATACTGCAAATGGCATTTTTTACGTTTTAGTTATTTGTTTCAGAAAAACAATGAAAGGGGACTCCAGGCATTACAAATAAAGTAAAACGAAAGTTAAAAACACTAGAAAGCGTAAGCTTACCATATTACGTACAAATACCCGACGCGATATGGCAATATCTGTTTTATCTTGGAGTTTTATTATGCTGTGAAAGCCTTTTTGTCGGCTGAGCTTCGCCTTAAATGATTCCCACTTTGTTACTCTATTTTATATTCGCAAAATAGGGACACCTGGGGACCATATGGCTTCTGGTGTGGATGGACCTGGACGTTTTAAAGGGGTTGGTGGGGGGAGCTTGTGTTTTTGAAGGTAAAGATATCTACGGTGGTGGCTTTTGCGAGTCAGTATTTGTGGCAATTGACCCCAAAAACTTACTAAGCCAACCACGCTTTCAGCAATTACAGAGGCAAGCCCCTTAAAACTTAATGTCATCGCATAAGCCGCCTCCTACTGTTTGAACTTAGGCTCCACACACGTAACTATATACCGATAAATTTAAGTGTATCCTGGTATTTATGGCTGGAATGATGGCAGTTCCAGGTTTGCGGAAGAAGGCATAGATGTCTTCCCAGATGAATGTTTTAATATTGCATTGTCCTTCACGCTTGCAGGTATCAAGCTAAGATGAGTCATATGATCTGCTTCATTGTGCACAGCTACCGCGTAAACACAATCGGGTAATCTTAGAGTGTTCCACGTTATTGTATTCGGCTTCAGTACCCGTGACCGGACCGTCGTTGGCATCGGGTAAAGCTTGAAAGTATCCGTGAATGTAGAGCAGTGCCAATTTTTGTATGATGGATGATAAACAGAGCTCGCCACCGCAGGGGGAACCAGCTTTGCTTTGGTATCATGTCACAGCCCTCGACGTTACAAAATAAAGCGATAAAAATAACCACAAACAGCCGGGATGGCAAAAAACGTGCCTCGAGTTCTCAAGAACTCTTCGGGTGCAGTCTCTTCGTGACCTGTTCGAAAGCTTGCGCAAGTTTTGCAGTTTATAGTCGGCCCCTGAGAGCATCTTTGTATTAAATTCCTAGTAGAATTAATTTATTGAACACATTTAACACACGTCAAACAAATTGCAGCTGATTAAACGTCATGAAATAACAAAATACGGGATGCTCAATATCACCGGGAAGTAATAATAGAAGTGCATTAAAATCATTAACAAAAAGCGTATGTGCTTAATTGCGAAGTCTTACCGTTATCGCAGAATAAATTGAAAGATGGCGTCAGCTTCAAACAAGGAAAATCTAAAGAATTCGCTGGTTATTTTGTAAAAGGGTACAAGGAATAGCACTAATTATTGTGCCGCCATGCGACGGATTATTTGTGAATGATACCAGTCGAAAATTGATTATATAAATATTACCGCATTTATAAAAAATACACGAATTGTAGAAATCATTTCATAATGTAATTGATAATCATGCGTGCTTTTTTGTACGATTCGCAAGACAACTGAGTAGACATTGCAACAAAGCAGCATGGATGAAGTATAAACTATGAACTTTCCGGTATAAAGGTGCGAAAAGGCTAAGAGCAACAAAGACAGCAATATCGAAGATAATCGTGGTGTTGACTGCGTGCACAGGATCTAGCGGCACCATTACTTTTAAGACCAACATTTAAGCTCCGTCACACCAAACCTGTTTCATCGTTTTTGTTACAGCCAACAGGTGCATTACTCCGACTCTAGTTCTCATCGTCAATAGGAGGATACCCGTAACAGTTTTGCACTAAGACCATGGTGTCATTGGCCTTAACCTTGTTTTTGGGCTTCGATCCTGACACCTTGTTGCTTGCGCCCAACCGCGGTCCTTCCACTGAAGAAACTACCCCTGGCCAATCAATCAATCTATCAGTCAACCAACCAACTAAATCAATGCATCAATCAATCGATCGATCTATCGGTCGATCGTTCAGCGAATCAAACAATAAATTAGTTAATGTTTAGTATAATGTACATTAACCACTTATCGGTCTTTGTGCTGGCACAGTTCAATAAGACGGAGCACTTACACACAACAAATAATAAGTTTAAAGCAGTAATGCCGTCCCCATGCATGACACTAACATTGTAAGTTTCAGAAGGCAGCTCAAGTTCCAAGCATTGATGCTTTGAGGAATTCATATGTTATAAGCAAGCAGAAAAAAAAAAGAAAAAAAGAAAAACAATATTCCATTGATTTGAAGGTACCTTTACACCCTTATCCAGCATGAGCACGTTTCTGACGAATTGCCCAAACCTAGAGCAGCCCGCGCTAAAGATATCAAGTATGTCAGAATATAGATTAAAGAACTCAACCGACGTATGAATTGGGGTTAAAGGCTAAAATATCGAGAGATATAAAATAATATTTGAAGTTGTGTAAGCACATATGGAACTTTAAGACTTATTACTGACAGCGGGTTGGGAGAGTCGACCAAGCCATGCAGTGTACTAAACAAAAACTGCAAATCCGTTTTCACTCTATCCTGGGGCAGGCTCAGCATGCTGAGAAGCCCTTTGAGCGGTGTACACCTTTTTTAGACTACAATGTGTGAAGATGGAAATAACTTTGTTTTCAACTCTTTCGAAACTCAAGAAATTAGTTTTTAAAATGCCGTTCCATACATGAAAAACGTACTCTAGGTGAGACCTAACAAACGGAATAAAGTAAAAAAATGCGGGCAGGGTTTTTAACCCCATTACAACGAGAGAAGCTCCACATAATGTCCGCAGAGACGAGTAAACCGATCTGTTTATGTGAGTGATATATCTCAGAGTCGGATCAAACACAACCCGAGGTCAAATATTGATAATGGCTCACCATCGAAGGTATTCCACAAAGAGGTATTTTAAATCTTAAGAGACTAAAAAAAAAGTTGCAACAATAAAGAAATAAAAATAACACGAGAGAGGTCATTTAGAAAAATAGTGAAAAGGAGTGGGCCCAAAACTGATCCCTAAGGGACTCCAGGGCTTGCCTTGTAAAAACTTAGATGCCCTATTGTTAACACGAACAAATGCTTGCCGATAGGAAAAATGACTTTTGATCTAATGCGAGCCACAAAATCCGTTGAATGAAATGGTTGATAGGAGTATGGTGCGATTAACCACGTTGAAAGCGCCTTAGTCAAATCAATGTAAAATACGTCTAATTGGCTTGTGTTAAAGACTACTCGAAATCCAGTATACATAAAAGTTTAAAGATTCGTAGCCGTTAATATAACAGACATAAATCCATGTACATTAAGACTGATGAGCTTACGAATCTCTAGATAGAGGAATTGATGCATGGCCGTTTAGAGAGTTAAGAAAATGAAGAGAGACGCGGAATAGGTCCGTAGTTAAGAATTCAGTCCCTATTTTCTGAGTTCATGACCCTAAAGATCGCGGCTAATTTCCACGTTTCTGGGGATATTGCGGACTGTAAAGGGTTGTTAACATATATGCACGGTATAGGTGTGAATACTCCATGAAAATATTTAACACATTCAACCGTGACCGGCAGATAATATGGCTCTCATGTCTCTGACACATAGATCAACAATTGTTTTCATCGAAATAAATACAACTGAGCAGATCACCTAACACAGTCAAGTGAGGGAGTTTCGTGGTGGTTCAATCTGTATTGTTTTGGTAAACAGATGTAAAGTGAGTTGCAAACAAATCAGATATGCTCTTCGCATCACTCCCCTTATCATCCAGAACTATTTCGGACCTAATATACTTGCACAGGCGTGATCTAGCGCATCTCCAAAATTTCTTAGAATTTGTGACGAGACCTGATTCTACTGAATTGCGGTGCACTAGGCAGTCACAGCTTAGTATTTGTTTACATTGCTTTCTGCAGCTGTTGAGTTCTTCGTCCCACATTGGGAAATTGTTTTTCATGTCTTTTCTGTGCAAAAAGTATTGTCTTTTGAGTGGGCGCGTTTTTAGTTCCGTAGATAACCAGCTAGAAAAACGAGATTCATTAATGATATTTAAAGTACTATATCTTTCCATAAGCTTTCCGAATAATTCTCGCAATGCAGTTGACTTGATCATTCACATCGGAAGGTTTCAAGACAGATGTGATTGTACTTTACGATGCAGTCCTCTGCAGAAAAAGTTTACGAGGTGTGTGCCTTAAGAAATCATGCGAACTGAGCAATCACAAAACGAGAGTGGTAGATCAAGGGCAGAGTGATACATATTTTCAGGACCATTGATAGCTCACTCCGAGCCATGCGTACACATTCGGGGCGAAAAGAAATATATCTAGAGAATTATCTTGATTATTAAGAGTATTGTTGCGTTGCATAAGATCCAAGAAGTCAAAAAGACACACTTTAAGTGAAGTCCAGAAGATAGTTACAATTCTGCTTACAATACAAATTGTCAGTAAGAATACGGAAGCGTGTCTAGTCGATGCCTGAAGCATTAAAATTCCCCAGTATCAAAAACTTCCACCAGCCTAACTAGTTAACGGAATCAATCAATCATTCAATCAATGTTTTATTGAAGTGTCCAGGAACAACCTTGCGGTCTTGGTACGGGTGCACTCAGGAAACATGAAAAACATAACACAACGCACAACAAACAAGCAGTAAACAATAAAAACACTTAAAACATCACATATGTCACATAAACTCTGTACAGTATACCACCACGATAGCGAAAGAAAAAGAAAGCGAGGGTATAAAATTTGGTTCTGAGCAACTTAATCAAGTGCAAAAAATGGTAAGCAAAATTTAGGTGAGGACCTTTAGCGCTCTGATGAACTCCGGTGTGTTATTGTTACATATATTAATAGTGTCTGTAAAAGAGGAATTGTAGGTGTGCCCGATTCTTGACACGGGGTCGTGAAGATTAGTTGTGCGAGCATTGTAGAAGGATGCATTTCGCCGTGTAGTTTTTACGGGAAGTTTCAAAAGTACATTTGAGATCAATGATGTGCAGTCAGTGATGCCATGAATAAGTTTGTACAGAAATAGGATATCGGCATGTTCTCTTTTACGCCGCAGGGTGGGCAATGCGAAGCTATGTCGGTCTGGGACTGCTGGATCATCGTTTGAGGTAGACGCATTGCACGACGAGAAACGGTGTCTGTAGATACACAAAAACTTATAGTAATAATAGTGGATACATAAAACCTTAATAATAATTATAATAATAACATTATTATTAACCACAGACCTTTCGATCCAGGGACATTCATAAAAGCATACATGAGTGGGGGGCATCAAAGCGAACAATGACTTGTGTGACGCCACCCAACAAAAAGTTATAAAGAAAATATGGCAAGATGTCCGAGAGCAAAAGCAGTAAGTGTTGCACAGACAAAGAGTAGCTTGCAAAATCCGAGGTTCAAATTCCATTCGCGCTCAGCTTGAAAAAAAAAAAAAGCGAATCTTCTTAGACATTTGCGCTCTGTGTCAAGATCCCAGCGTATTTTAACTATATTTTAAGTTTTATTTTTGGAAGTCCTCAAACTTGCTTCTGCTTTTCACATCATACGAAAGCGGCAACAAATACAGCTGATGGGTGATTTCATTTGAATTCGACCAAACTTGTCGGGGGGGGGGGGGGGTCTTTAGATTTAATCGTAAAAAATATATATGATACCCGAATCCTTGTGATGAAAGAAACTGCCTTTGAAAAAAATTAGAATTGTATAGTTTGAGAGAAAAAAATTCTGAGGCGCTGCAGGGTAGAAAACGTCAAATTCCCAATTTGATTTTATCTCGACTTTAGCCGCCATTTACAAAATATCGAATTCTTGCAGAATTATTATATTTATTACGCAATATTTACGCAGACTTGGCTATTTTTAGAGGTAAATTTCTGTCTTCTGTTATTTTAAATTAATTTTCTAAAAAATCTCAAACATGCAACCTAGAGCAAGTGTGACGCAACTTCGGACAGCTATATAAAACGAACGGTAGGGCGCAATGACGTGAGACAGATATCTGTGCGTAGATATCAACGTAAGCTATCGATTGACATGTATTTTCCGGTTATTGTGTTTACCGTGTTGTTTTTATTCTGCCACAAATATAGACAAAAATGAAAAATATGCAAATTTTGAAGTCAATTTTTTAAAAAAAGCCATTTTTTTATTTAGTTCATACTTTTTTAATTTATTGCCCAGATTCTGCTTAATAACCGGGTATAAATATTGCTTGACCTTTTTTTGTTGTAGTTTTAGGACAACCAGTTGAATAAGTCATTTTTATCGCGTAATACCAACCTCCGGCTCCGGTATGTGGGCTTCACCGCAACATTGATAATTGGCTCAGCAATATCAGATTTCACTGAAAACTACTTTACCCCGTTGAACTTTTACTAATATATTTAAAAAAAAATCAGTAACGTCATAAAGAAATGAGAGATGGCTGAATTGACGAAGTGATGTCTGCGAAGTCACAGCTTGCATTTTCGAACGTCGCCACGACAACGTTTTACTACTGAGGTTGCACGAAACTTATATATTTAAATTATTTTTTTCAACATTGTGCCGTGATAAACAACAACAAAAGTAAATTTAGTTAACATCAATGTTAACTAGCCTAAGCGAGTGGAGAGATCCAAGACGTTTCATCCGTTTCGATCATGTCGGGTTGCATTCTACGGCACTATCCAGTCCAGAAAAACAATATCCCCGTTTATGCGTTTCGGACAATCTTTATTTTATACAAACATTATCGGAAAATCGGCTCGAATTTTTTAAACTTACCGCATGGCATTCTTTCGCCTATCCTTCATTGGCCCTTAGTATTCCGAGGTACGTGAAAAAAAAATTGACTACATTTTGTCCATCCTTCGGCTTTTGGACTACTTGTTGCATACGGATAAATTTTTTGGGCTACGCACAGCATATCGGAAGTTGCTTTTCAGCTTACAGTAATCATACTCTTTTGTTGGCAGTATGCAATAAAACATTCATAGGTAACCGTTTAACAAAATCACTCTATTTATTGAGTAATTTATTTGGGTTAACAAGGCACACCTATAGAAATACATAATTTTTCACAGAAGCGCAAATGTACAAGAAGAGGCTTTAACAACAAAACAAAACAAAGCCGTAGATCATCTGAGAGTTCCGCACGTGCACCGCAGAGGTTCATGCATTAAGACGAAGATAGAACAGTTCGCTCAAGCTGCACTTCGCCCCTTTCGCGTCGCCACACGTGCGAAGCGCGGATGCCTTTCCGAGTCGGTACGCAACTCCCCTCTGTTTTCTTGATTCTGCGGAAGTCACTCACCTCCTTCTCGGTTAAGTTCATGAGAGTTACGTTTTTGACACGCCTTCCAACCTTGTCCACAAAATCTACTGATGTTCGGACGAGCTGCTCCTCCGGTGAACGGAGGTTGTGCACCGTTGCGTGGTGTTTCAGAAGCCCTCCAACCCCGTCACAAGAGTTTTTACCATGCCCAGAGGCAGAAAATATCCACTTCAATTGGGTATGGCCCACTCGTTCGAACTCATGCAGCTGAAATCTATTTTTAAAATGAGCAGGTGCCCCGTCGGATATGTACGTTAGTGAAGCATAAACTGGGATGTGCTCCTCCAGCCAGTCTTCTATAAGTCTCAGAGCCAGCAGCGCATGGGAAGTGTCATGACATAAGTCCTCACAGACAACGCCGAAGCATTTTGAGCCTTGCGACGTGGATGCCACACACGTGAAAACAGAGAGCTGACGCTTGCGCCAGTGGTACTCCTGTATCTCGTGTGGCAAAATTACCGTCCAGTTCTCCGCAAAATCGAAGTACATGACGATGTGTCTTGAGGTCACACTAGACTTCTCAATCCGTATGGCTTCCCGTTGTGTCCTACGAATAAAGTCGTGCGTGGAAAACCTTGTGGCCCATTTCTGTAGCTCTTTCAAAAAGGCGCTGGAGTCGGCAGTCTTGCTTATCAAATTACCATTCTCCCATGTGAAAAATGGAATTTCCTCTTCAGGCACCATTTCCAATGATTCTAAGGAGAGTCTGTCAGTCGAGGGGCAGTCTTTGCATTCGCCTCTGAAACATTCGGACGAGGGTTCAGGGCAGAGGCACAAAGCGAGAATCTCCTCTTTTGTTATTTTTTCTTCTCGCATGCTGTTCAGGGTGGAAAAGCACAAATCGAAATTCGTACAGCACACACATGCACAGACAGTCTGTTCAGGGTTTAGCTTGACCCACTTTGGCCGCAGCGAGTAAAATTTAG
Organism: Ixodes scapularis; assembly: GCF_016920785.2. NCBI lineage: Eukaryota > Metazoa > Arthropoda > Arachnida > Ixodida > Ixodidae > Ixodes > Ixodes scapularis. Next base: position 62,870,612 of record NW_024609879.1, on the reverse strand, counting down.
TCAGACCTAATTTTGAGTCCGGGTTTGCTTCCTTAAACAGCCTGTACGTCTCTCGGACAGACCTTGTCATATACCGCTTCACGACCACATGTTCTTCGCCATCCTTCAGAAGCTTGACAGCATCTTTTTTGTTTGGGCTCTGCCGAGAACAGTCGAGATCGTCGTCGGTGTAATATTGCGTGGCTGCCCGTATGGTGTCCTCGCTTATGCTTCCACCGTGATAAGGCTCCGGACGCTCCCATACGCCGAACCGTTCACGAAGCTGCTTTGATTTCTTCAGAAGGTACTTCGATGCCTCAGGAATTAGCCGTTCTACCTCCCTAGTGGCTACGCCCTTGGGCACAAGCGTGAGGAGCTGACATCTCTCCTGGTAAGATGCCGCCTTCACAGAGGCCTCTCTGATGTTTGCCCACCACCCGTCGCAGCCGAGGCATGGTTGATCACTGCGAGAACTTGACCCACTTGGCTCCAAGGTATATGCAGTCGCCAACTTTTTTCGTACCTGTCGGCTGTGTGATCCTTCAATCTCCCGCTGTTTTCTTTCAGCATATGCCTGACGGCTTTTCGGGTTTACTGTAGAAGGCATGCGCAAAGGAGTTGTTTCAAGCCCAGCAGCAGAAATCTCTTCGTTAAGACCTTCCACTACTTCGTGCTCTTCGATGCAGCTTGCTGGAGAGCTCGAGCATGGATCACTGACAGATGATGAAAGCTTCTCACCGGTGTACTGGAAGCAGTTCTGGCAGAGCACGTCATCCAACGCAAGAGCCGCGGCTTTCGATGGAGGCAGGATCATCTTCAAGGCGTCTACGTTGAGATCGGTGACATAACGAAAACGTCGGTTGCGGTATACCCTTCGCTTATGTCTCTCGAAGTAGTCCGCGCAACTCTTTCTTTTAAAGCTGAAAACTGCAGCCATGACTGAGTTCAAAATAACGCGTTCATTCCTCGGGAGGTTCCGGCTTTCTGCTTTCGACGCAGTTCCGCAGTTCTCTTATACAAATTCATTGCTGCAAGCCCTCTTCTTATATTTTTTTTATTCTCTTATACTAGATGAGTTTGTCAAATATAGACACTGATTAGCGAATCAACCTAAGGACGCCAGAAATGTCATGGTGCGTGTTATTCGCTTACAAGTAAAAATAAATAATGGATAAGAGAAACAGACAGACCATAGCACCAGGGGCTCAAAGAGGACTACAAACATTAGTTCCGGAGAAAAGCGCTGCAACGAAGACACAAAATGATAAGCCAACCAAACCTTCCTTTTTGTTCTGATGCTCTTGCCGACACTGTGGCCATGTTTGTACTGGTGATAACTTGCCACCCTTGAAACAAATAAGTATCCGCAAAAGCTGTATGTATACAGTTACGACTCCATCGACCGGCGCGATAATGTCTAGTGTTTACTGCATTTGTTTTCTCCTTTTGACAAACTTGACCCAGCCGAGCTACAGAAACTTCGGGCACCAAAGAGTCTCAAGCTTCCGCCCATGAATTTATTGGGAGAAGGACAAGGACTGCTTCACACAGTTCCACTTCGCTGTGATGCATTGCGACAGCCTGTGACGACGCGAGTTCCACTCTAACAAGATTAGTATAACCCTCTTGCAGCGGCGCACGCCCAGGTCAACTAGGAGTCGCATGGTAATCTTCATGATAAGAATCGCAGCCTTTTGCTGGCGCTCGCGAAGAGGTTACTGAACCTATACTTCACCTAACAACTGGACCAGTTGCAACTGATGCAACGAACATGGCTCTTTCTTTTGATGTAAAAACAAACATAAAGAAAAGCGCCAGAAAACGTGCATACCCAGCTGGTAAGCAACACACGGGAAATCAATTAAAAAAGTTTGAAAGAGAAAAAAACATTTGCCTACGCCACTTGCCTTCTGTCATTTGTTTGTGACATTTCTTTTTTTGTAAAAAGTATATTACTAGGAATGCAACGAGGTAAAGTGGTTGTCAGTGAAATCTGATATTGCTGAGCCAATTATCAATGTTGCGGTGAAGCCCGCATACCGGAGCCGGAGGTTGGTATTACGCGATAAAAATGACTTATTCAACTGGTTGTCCTAAAACTACAACAAAAAAAGGTCAAGCAATATTTATACCCGGTTATTAAGCAGAATCTGGGCAATAAATTAAAAAAGTATGAACGAAATAAAAAATGGCTTTTTTGAGAAAATTGACTTCAAAATTTGCATATTTTTCATTTTTGTCTATATTTGTGGCAGAATAAAAACAACACGGTAAACACAATAACCAGAAAATACATGTCAATCGATAGCTTACATTGATAGCTACGCACAGATATCTGTCTCACGTCATTGCGCCCTACCGTTCGTTTTATATAGCTGTCCGAAGTTGCGTCACACTTGCTCTAGGTTGCATGTTTGAGATTTTTTAGAAAATTAATTTAAAATAACAGAAGACAGAAATTTACCTCTAAAATAGCCAAGTCTGCGTAAATATTGCGTAATAAATATAATAATTCTGCAAGAATTCGATATTTTGTAAATGGCGGCTAAAGTCGAGATAAAATCAAATTGGGAATTTGGCGTTTTCTACCCTGCAGCGCCTCAGAATTTTTTTATCTCAAACTATACAATTCTAATTTTTTTCAAAGGCAGTTTCTTTCATCACAAGGATTCGGGTATTATATATATTTTTTACGATTAAATCTAAAGACCCCCCTCCCCCCCCCCCCCCCGACAAGTTTGGTCGAATTCAAATGAAATCACCCAGCTGCAGTGCAGAATGGAAGCGAACGAAACACGTGGCCTTACTGCTTTCTAACGAGGACATTAGCATTTTTACTCAGTTTTTTTACTTGTACATTTGTAAAAAAAATATATATATATATTAGCACGATCCTGCCTTTGCAGCGAAACCGTTCTCTGGAGCCTCGCTACAATTCATTGACATTTCCGGTGTTAAAAGAACTTTCGAAAACAACTTTCCACTTTGATTCTCGTTTGCAATAAAAAGTAGAACTGTTTTTCAGCAGCCTCGTGGGTTTCAGTCCCATATCCGGCGAACAAAAAATTTGTAACTCTGTACGTGAGCACGTAAAGGTAGACAGGAGTCGATGTGATAGTGATTATAGCGACTGATATAATCACTATAATCATTGACAACTTCAAAAATGCAGACCATGACCCAAGCCTCTTATTATTGTTCTACAGCCAATGGAGCACAGCATCAGTCTATACACTCTTTGAAAAAAAGCTGTTAGCTGCACCGGTTACTACCTTTTCCTGGTCGTTACTACCTTTTTTTCTTTTTACTACCTCAAATGCACGATATATAGTAAAAAGTTAGTAAGTGCAGTATTTACTACCTTTTTTGACCGCTACCTTCTTATTAGCCATGCGGAGAGCAAGTCGTCTGCTTCTTGCGGAGCAGTTGCAGTGACGTCAGAACGACGCCGAGGTCTGATTGGCTTTGATTGGAAGGATAGTGTGTAGACTTCAATGCTAGATGCCTTAAACCCATTTTTTATCTTTTCAATCAGCCAATAAGAGCTTGGCGTTCTGACATCCTCTCAACACCTGTGCAAGAAGCAGACGAACTTGCTCTACGCATACGTGCTGCAGGTAGTAACGTCAGCTGCTATGCGCGAAAGAGAGAAGATGGCTGCTGGGAACCAAAGTCTTATGGGGATGTTTTTTTTTTTTTTTGTAGACTGACGCAAATAATTATTGTGTACCGCTACTTCTTAGTAAGAAATACATTTCTTGAAATATGTAGCAAGAAGATTGAAGAGCAATATTGGTGCGAACGTAGCACCCTTTTAGTAACATCGTTCACGGACGAGGTGGTCATTGACCAACTTCTTTCAAAGGATCAGTATAAAAGACGCGTGTGTAGTCATTGCGGGCAGGGATTGGGTTAGCGTGTCGTCGCGTGTGTGTTGTGCGTGTGTTTCCTCTGTGTTCGAGTCCCTTGTCATGTCAGTTGTGTGGAAAAGAAATATATCCCAGCGATAATACTTTTTTGTGCTAATTTTGAATTTAGATGTTTATTAGCGCCACCTGGGTTCGGGTAGCGGTTCCTAGACCTCGTGAGAGTTAGCGCCAGTTACGTAGAAGCTAGGGAGGCTGTAGTGAGGGTGGGCGCAACTCAAAACCTGGAGAGCGTTTGCAATTTAATGGCGGCGCCTGAGGGAGAGGATTCGAGAAAGGATATGCGCCAGTGTTGCCTGCACGAGAGCAGGCGCCCGCTCTGTTGCAACTCTGTTGCTCCATGCGCCTTTCCTCCTCTCGCCTCCCATTGCAAGCAACGAGCGCCTTGGCGCAGCCTCTCTCGCTTCCTTCTCGCTCCGAGAATTGCAAACGTCGAGCGGAGAAAGCAAAGTTGCCAGACAAGCAGCAACGTCCAAGATGGCGGAATTTGCCATTTTTCGCGTTAAAAAAATACTTAACCTATCGCAACAAAACTGGTGGCTATGGAAACGTAATCATTTATACCTTGTGTAAATTATTCAAGCACCTTAATGGGCTTTTATGACCCGAGTTAGGAAAGAAAACGACCCTTTGCCCCATAGACTCCCAGCAAAATTTAGCAATTAAATGGCGTCCATGTCCCGTGATCGCCGATCTAGCAGTTGCACTCACCCTCACTTGAGCCTCCCTAGTAGAAGCTAATGGTACTGAAAGTAGTGGCGTAGATAGGAATGTTTTCCTGAAAGGGGGGAAAGCCTGAGGTGGCTGGGATGTCCATGACTTGGGGTGCAAAGAGGAAGAGGGGGGGTCAAAGAGCATGTGTATAATATAGGGTCGGCTAAATTTGGGAAGGGGGCTCAAGTTCCATGATCCTCCTCTGCCTACGCCACTGACTGAAAGGTACTTCGTTGGTTAGTGGCCGTTGCTACACTCTTAAAAAAAAAAAACGAGTCGCTATGCCTCTCTTTGGGGGGTATTGGCGCGCCGCAGAATCGACTCCAGTTTGTAGAGTCCCTCGACTCTTTTTTTAAAAAGAGTCGCCACGACTCCCTGTGGGGGGTCTTTGCGCGCTACAGATTTGACTCCTCCACGACTCCAGTTTGTAGTCACTTGACTCTTATTTAAAAAAGAATCCTGCGACTCTCATCATACTGGTGTCATGGTAGTGTATGGGCGACTCCAGGTGACGTAGTCAACTGCGACTCTTTAACGACTCTTATCCAACGGAGAAAAAGAGTCACACGACTCCTTCCTGGTAATCCCCGTGACTCTGTAACGAGAGTTGTGAGGATCCTTCTTTTATGAAGAGTCCCCCGACTCCTATCGCAAAGGAGTCATGCGAGTGTATGAGCGAGTCTCCGAAAGATAGTCAGTGCTGACTCTCACTTTGTCTGCAGTATAGCAGCCCTAGTCAAGTATCAGTTTGTTGAACAAAGGGAGGCATTGTGATCGTTAGGAGACTTCTTGCCGCCTGCGAGGTTCAATTTGAAATTCTCTAAAACAAGGGTAGTAACATCAACTGTGTGAAAGTATAAAAGTCGAAATGGAAACATCGATTCCACCTAAAAGAGGCGGTAACATCAATTGTCTGCAAGTGTAAACGTCGAAATGCAGAACTAATATCTTACAACTTCCTGTAATGAAACATGAAAAAACGAACGATGATGGTCTTAACGATGCTGAACTGAATGCTGCTCTAAAATTTATCATGAAACACAACAGAAGCTTTCAGGACAGCATTGTTTTGTTACAGTGGAATTTGCACACAACAAAAAAAAAGTAAAAGTTTTATTTTAATCGGCAGCTTAACTTTCTATTAGTTTGATTATACTTATCATTTACAATAGGTTGCATATCTTTTTTATCACATGCCTAGACTGTTGACAAGAGCTGGTGTGAACAAGCATGTTCAGTTGCTTCATGCCTGCTTTGAGTGGACAGGTGGGTGGCAATAAATTGCCGGAATCTTCAAATTTAACAATAAAGATAGCTGTTTTCTTTCAGCTCATATCACTGCCATTTCTGCAAATGCAACTTCATGAGTCCAACCATGCAGGTACTGCAAAACAAGCCACAAGTATTTAAAACAATTACTTTATTAGAAACTAATGCGATACATATTGGCTCAAAAGCCTGCTTCGGCTTATCGCAGTGGTTTTATCACAATAACTAAACAAATAACATCATAAGAAATAATACTAATACACAAAACTGGTATAACTATTAGACAAGAACGAAAATGAATTACAATGACAAGTTTTGTGAAGGCTTGCTTTGCCTGCTTGGTGTTGAGGATTAAATTAGAATAAAAAAAATGACAACAAGTTTCCTAAAAGCTTTGTTTGCCTACTGGCTGTTTTTTCAAAGCTTTGTTTTTCTTTTTGCAGTTTCTTCTTCTATTGTTTGAATCCTCATATCAACAGATGCACAAAAAAAATCTAACAGAAGTTTAGATACACAATGGAACACACAAACCTTTGTATTATAACTGGAATATTCACCAAATACATATGGAAAACATTAAAATAGTAACCGTTATTGGTAATTCTTTTCCCTGTTCTAGGAATGTGCTCCGAGTGCTGTCACAACTTTCACAGCTCTTACCGAAATCTTTGTACTTTTTGCCCATGAGGTGCTCAAGCACAAAGTGTGCTTCGTCGATTCGCCCCACATACTGACCTTTCTATGCTCAGTACATGGCTAATACCCGAGAGATTCTTGCTGAAAAGTCCAGGATGTCGATTCATAGGTCCTCGCAGACAACGCACATGCTGCCAGATGTCTATGAGTGCTTTCCAGTGAAAAGTAATGCCGGATTCCCGAAATGTTTTACTGGGTCATGGGAAAAAAAAGTCAATGATAAGAAATAAGTTTTGGAAGTCAGACGAAGTTGTAGGTGAGCAAAGTAAAATTGTCGAGGACATGTTAAGTGCCCACAGTGTCATAGATGGAAAATCCATGCAGCAGAGTGAAGGCAAGTGAGGCAGACACCATTGCTGCCTTTCTATATTTCGCTTTCCCCAATTCTCACTTGATTGTGAAGTGTTTCGTACGGTGGAACCGGTGCATCAGGGTGTCTACCAAATTAGTGATTTCAAATTCCTTGGCTTTTCTACAATTTCCCTTCACTATTTTGATAAAAACTTCCTGACCACTTCTGGGTCAAAGGATCATAATTCGGAAACATTATTCAGCATAGTCGTGCTTATGCGCAACCGTCAAGCCTTGTTCCGTATCGCCGTTCCACTTTCAGTGGTCATTTTCCCTGATGAAGGCAACTTTTTGACGATTTCCCTGAGAATTTTAGGTTGGTAGACACCCTGATGATGTATCAGGTTACAGATGGACACCATAAAAATGCAGACTATTGCATTTTAAATTATTTTAGCTATCAGGAGGAACCTAAAATATTCCCATGGAGAGAAATAGAGAGTGGAGGGGCAAGGGAGGCTGCGGCTGCTATTGTCTGCTTTTCCTTTTAAAAGAATATCAATTTAAGGCTCAAAGGGAACGTAAATAATAAATCAATAAGTGCACTGAGAGCACTTGAAGCACAAGGTGCATGGTGCCTACTGAGGAAAGAGGGGAGGGTACCAAGTCTACCTGAACCTGTTCTGCAGCACCCTGCATAAGCTGGGTGCTAGGCAAGACTGGGGCTTATCTACTGAGACTGTCTAGTACAGTCAAAGAAAGCGTTATAAAATTCTTTGCTGGGCAAGCTGCGTCGTGGCTGCAATGAAAAAAAAGAGTAGACTAAGATAGGGACAAAGAAGGAAGGGAAGACTTTTTTTTCTGAATAAACTAGTTGGTAGTGAGCGCTTCTTTCTTCCTCTCTCGTCCCCGTCTTATTGTGCTCCCTTTTTAGTTGTAACGAAAGCAAGCCACGATGGAATTTAGAGAGGGCTTAATGCTTGCTTTAACATCTGTGTGCATGTGAGGGAATGCTTCATGTACGAGGCCTACTGCAAGGTAGTAATCATCACAATTTTCCATCTGAGTAACAAAATAATGCATCTCTGCACTACAAAGTATCCTATAACATTTCGTGTGCTGTACCGAAAAAGGCATCTTTTGCATGCAGAAATGGTGGGACACTAAAACTAATAGTAATTTGTTTATCATCTTTGCTTAGATAAATGTTTCTGAAGTTTGGCAGGAAAGAATCGCCTTCCAACATGAGCCCGAATCTGGTCTTTGGTTCGTATTGAAGTCATGGTCAAGTACTCCTAATAAAATATTGAAATAACCAGTTGAGAATACAGCGGATGATACTTTCTCACTTGGTCTCCAGCTTTAAAAAAAATATGCTTACAGATTGACATAGCGAAGACACCCTTTCAAACAGATTTATCTTAAACAACCATAGTTGCATGTGATTTTTGTTTTAGCATGAGTAGTTACATCGACCACGCAAACGGCACGGGTTTCCTCCGCTCTTGTCCCTTCCCCTATCTTGTTTTCTTTTGCGAAGATCGGCATTGATAAGAATAGCGTAGGCCCCGACGACAGCAAACAGAGCTTGTTAGTGGTTGTCCACACCAATTTAATCATAACAGTCTAACCCTCTTTTTTAAGAATGCAAACAAAAAGATGCCCTGCCCCTGAAAAAGAAGGAGTAAAGTGAATTAGAGTATGACCATAGCACCTCTAAACTCACAAAGCCTGCCAGTTCGACGACGGAGTCATAGAGTGCCTGGTCACAGATTTGGAGCGTGAGGATTTGGTAGCACAGAGCATTAAAGAGCCATTCCTCGGGGAACCTGGACGTCAGCACACAGCTTTTGCAGTGGCGAGGACCCGAAACATACTTCTTTCGTGTTTCGCGTCCGCTGCGGCGAGGCTCCTGTCCGTTGTATGTCACTCCACCTTTTCCATTTCGGCGAACGCTTCTCGTGGCAATCTGCCAGGTTTTGTCAGTATAAAGGAGGCTATGGTACGACATATACTGGTGCTCTGTAGCGGGGCGCCATCCTGCTCTGTAATCTTTGGGCAGCCCCTTTGTCCACAGAACTCTGAGAATGTAGAGGTTATCTATCCTACCTGTGACATTATCTGCAACTCACAAATTTCAGTGCTGCATTGGATTGTTTACAGCAAGACATGCAAGTGAGTCATGTTTTTTTTTATCCGCAAAAACGCAAATCTTTCATATGGCCCAATTGTTTACCTCAGCAAAAACTGCACGGTTCGGGGCACAGCCACGCAGGCGGCAAGGCGTTGACACCAAGAGGTCCCGTTCTCTTTCCCTCGCTGGCTCTTGTGGTACCCTTGTCTCCGTCGACTGAAACGAAAGTCCCTTCAGTGTCGTGCATACTTGAGCCTCCACTGAAACAAAAATGATTCTATATGAATGTACTTGCCATTAAAGACCAAAGTTCACTTCTTCACTCTTATTTTCTACCTACCTAATACAATGGTTTGTTAACAGGAACACCACCGTTAACTAGAAAACTAATTCGTAATGCAAGTCCTACGTAGTAAGGAATCATGTTCAAGGTCTAATTAAACAACAAGCATGGGCACTAAAGACACCCTCTTACGTGGGTGGGTATTAGTGGACCCGATTTGGCTAACATTTGCGAGGCCTAGCTTGACAACATAATAAATGACATTGTTTCTGGTCACATTATTTTTTTAGATGCCTTGGCTTTAGTTCTGACCTTGGACTGGTTTTGAGCGCACCAATATAATGTTTGCAAATTCGCCATGGGAACCACGAAGTTCTTTCGAAACTAAGTAGCAAGCTTTAAAATAAAATAACAAAAAAAGTTGTACAGATGCACGAATATAATTACCATTGTCTATGCCCGTACCTGCTGGCACCTGTTTCCAGAAAAATCAACAAATACCAAAGTAGTGCACATAATATACATCGTGAAGAGGCCTGCCGACAACCTGATGAAATGCCAAGAACGCATGAACTGTTAAGTTTTCCGTTCACTGCATGGTTCTCTAAAGGCCCGTTCACACTCTTGCGACCTCTTAAAACTGAGTTCCTTAAAACCTCTTAGAACGGATGGATGGATGGATGAATCCGGCTGAGCCCTTTGGATCAGGTGGTAGCTTATGCCACCTAGCGATTTTGTTTCACCATTTAAGCTTAGAATATTTAAATGTGAAATCTATATTCACCCCGCACCGCCAAGAAAGTGGGGCTAAGAAACCCCCTCGCCATCAGTTAATAAGAAAATACCTAGCTTTCTCTCGCTTTCTTCCACCATTCACTTAATCTTTGCTTGGTAATCTCTACAGTCTTGAAATCCACTCTCCCTTCGCTGTCTCTAAAACCCAATGACTTTATTAAATCTATGTTGTCTTCGGTAGGCATAGGGTGAAGCCCTTTACAGTAGAGTATCAAGTGCTCAGCCGTCTCGTCCTCCTCTCCACAAGCAGTGCACACTGTGTCCATTTCCTGGTGCCTCGCTCTGTATGTTCTGGCTCGCAGAACACCCGTCCTCGCGTCAAACAACAATGAGCTTCCCGTAATGTTGTCATAAATGCTTTCTTTGGCAATAACTGTTTTGTTTAATCTATATCTTTCCAGAGCCGTCTTTGTCTGCATTCCGTCTAGCCACCGATATCCTTCTGTGGCCTTAACTTTCTTCTTAACTGAGACCTGCTCTTCCGTATCTCCACTATGGCCTAAAAACGTTCCTCTTATTTCCTAGTGCGCTGTCTCCACCTTGTGTCTATACTCCTCATGCATAAATAGCTAAAAACCTTTCGTGCCCATTGGTCCCCATCCATTTGCCTCAACCGATCCTCAAATTCTATCTTGCTCACCGCTTCCCTGCTCTCAAAAGACGCCCATCCCATGTCTCCTTGTACTCCCTGGTTTGGCGTTTTGCAATGTGACCCCAAAGCCAGCCTACCTACTCCGCGCTGTTTTATTTCTAGTATTGCATCCACTTCGGATTTCATGCATAGCACTGCGTTTCCAAAAGTCAAGCCAGGCACCATGACTCCTTTCCAAATCTCTCTCACCACCTCATACCTGTTGTAATTCTAAAGTACTCTATTTTTCATTACAGCTGCATTTCTGTTGCCCTTACCTATTTATATACTTTTCATGCTCACTGAGATATTTTGCACCGTCACATGTCCATACTCCTAAATACTTGTATTTACTAGCTCTCTCAACTGTAATATTCTGTATTTTCGTTAAAAATCATGACTGCTAATTTTTCACTACTGAATTCTAAACCTAATTCCTCTCCTTCCTTACCACAGATGCTCATTAATTCCTGCAACTCTGTCCTGTTGTTAGCCATTAGTACAATATCATCCGCATACATCAATCCCGGTAAAGATTGCTGAATTTTTTGGCCTAGTTTAGTGTACGAAAGGTTGAATCCAAGCCCACTCTTCTCTAGTCTATTCTCCAATCCTCTCCGATACAACATAAAAAGCAAAGGCGATAACGGGCACCCCTGCCTAAGGCCTTGTCTTACATCTATTTCCCCCGTCGCCTTTCCTTCTCATGTTATAATCCCCTTATTATCTTTGTAAATGTTCCTTAATAGGGCTGTTAGTCCTTCATCTAGGTTTAAGCTCTCCTCTATGTCCCACAGGTTCCTTTGGTTTACATTGTCATACGCACCCTTGCTATCCAGAAATGCCAGCCAGAGCTGTCTGTTCTGTTTTTGCACTATTTCTATACACTGTGTTAGAGAAAATATATTGTCCTCCAACCTTCTTTGTTTCCGAAACCCGTTCTGTAACTCGCCCAGTATGCCCTCGCAATCTACCCATTCATCCTGTCTGTTCTTTATAATCTGCATTACCAACCTGTAAATAACTGGTGTCACTGTTATGGGGCGATAATTCCTAATATCAGAATTATCTCCCTTTCCCTTATATATCATACTCATCCTACTAAGCCTCCATTTATCTGGAATATTTCCTTTTGTTATCATAGTGCTCACTACCTCCCTTAGTTTTGCCTTAGATTTAGGACCCAAATTCTTCACCAGCTTGATTGGGATACCATCTGTGCCTGTCGACGTGCCACTAGGAACTCTTCTTTCCGCCTTTTCCCATTCTCTTTGTCCAAAATCCGCGATGTCACAAGCTGGACTGCTACTTCCTTCGGTTCTCCTATCTTCCACATGTACCCGTTCCCGAAATTTCTGCTCTATCACTGCTCCTATATATCGTATCGCATCATCTCCCTCTAAATAATCTCCCTGATGCGAGAGTATGAACCTCTGTCTAGCTTGCGTCGTTTCACCGAGTGAGTTCAAGTGCTCCCGAAACTTCTTAGCTGCGTTTCTATCTTTCTTGCTTACATTACTCATCCATTCCTCACCCTTTCTTTGAATTTTCGCATTGATCAAACTGGATGCCTCTCGGCGACAAGTTATAAAAGTGTCCCATTTTCTCTTTACATCCGTTTCTGAATCCCCACTGCGCTTGGAATACCTGTGTTCTCTAGAGGCTTCTTGACGTTTTTGTATCGCTTGCTTCACTTGTTTGTCCCACCAGCTTTTTGCTCTATGTCCTTGCACTCTAAGAAAAAACGGGTGTAGTCGGGTGTATCAGCAGCACATGCACCCCTTTCCTGAAAGATGCACCCTCAGTTGCCCAGCCAGTGTATTTGTGCACCGACAATGAGCATCCTTCTCTCCCTTAAAAACCTCTAGGTGTATCAGTGCACCGCCACGCTAGCCACGCGCCCCGACCAGCGTTTGCTTGGATGCCCTCTTGGAGGTCACTTTTGGGTTGGTCAGTTTCTTAGGAAGTATGGAACTGTTTTGTTCACTCGGTATTGACAGTAGAGTAGACGCTATGCTTATTTTAGGCCAATCAGGTCTCCGGGTAGGATCACGTGACTACAGTCCCCAAGCTAGAGATGAGGCAGAGCACGGCACCTGCCTGAAGGCCAAGGCCACGGGTAGCATCCACTGCACTATTAACTTTGGGTCGAACTTTCAAGAGGATATAGGGGACAAATCCTCTAGCTGCGTTCATTGTTGGGATAACCCTGAAGATAAGCCTTCGCGAGGGCGACCACTTTTGGCCTTGAAGGAGCTGCTATTTTCGTATACTCCTCTCTTTTCTTTCTCTCCCTAAGCTGAAAGCGTGGAACAGGCTACGCAGTCGTCGGACCGATGAACCGGAAGCTTTTTTTTGTGCCTTGAGTCCGCTGTATGGGCGCGGGTAATGGCAGGCGCGTGATCATGTGGCAAAAATTTCACGGGTGACGTAGTAGCTCCTGCCGATCCGGGAATGTCTGATTCCCAGCCTAGATTCTTGTGTGGTGTGCTGCGACCAGCGGGGCTGCCAGAGATTTCGTCCGTGACAACATATTCGAGTGTACCAAGGCTCCCAGTGTTTAAAAAGTCCAACGTACATCGGCAACAAGCGATTTCTTCAAAAAAGCCCAAGGAATTCATGTGATGCGTTTTGTGTTCGGTTTGGCAAATTACTTCTGCCACATCGTGTTGAATCTTCACACACCCCTTTATTTCCGTGCTTGTGTTTGTGTGGTTCTGCAGTGCCCGTGTCAACATCTATCTCGGATTACATATTTCAAGTCCGATATTTTCATCATAAGTGCTCTGCAACCTACTCCTTTGCAGCAATTGACAGTTCCGTTCCCGATTACGTCTAAAATTAGGCAGTGTCTATTTCCTAGCAGCCGGGAGAATATTTTCCCCCAAATTCTATCGGCAGTCGCCTGCCATTAACTGTCTACAATCATCTGATAACTGCAGGTGACTCTATTATACTCCCGGCGTTTTGTGAACCCGCGTCTCATGGACACCTTTTCGTTGATACACGTTTTCTAGACACGTTTCGTCGACACTAACGTTTCACCATTACTCGTTACGCGAAATACACGCTGTAGGGACATTTCGTCGTGCGTGTGTCTCTGAGGCGCGTGCTCAGCGACCCAGCCCACCCGTTCACGTCGCTTCGTGGCGACAGTATGCGGCGGCTCATTAAAAAAAATGTTCACCCTACCTGTGATACCCGTATATATCGCCTCGCGCATATGGCCTGGGGCGGCTCATCACAAAAAAAAAAAAAAGAAAGAGAACACGTCGTTCGATGAAGTGATTATATCGCCAATGAGTGACGACTGCCGGCACGATTTCGGTTAAGTAATTCTGCCGGCCGCTGAGAGAATAGACACTACTTATAGAATCACCCCGGTTCTTGTTCGCTCAGTAATCTCCTCAGTTGTGTAACAGCTTCGTTATTCATCTTCACATATCACAGAGTGCTTGCATGTTTGTACTTGTTTTCGGAATAAGCTGTCTAATAAACTTACAGGAGATTTGAAAACAATCCGCTGTGTCTGTTTACCTGCCTTTTTGCAACCACCTGGGCGCGTACATATTTTACAGGTTTCCTTGAGGTGGGTGCACAAAGAGGTGTAATGGCACATCATTGAATGAGGTGTATATATGTTCCATATTAGCGGGGTGGGTGTAAAAACGGTGTAATAGTAAACCCTGTTGGCGGGTGTATCTCTGTTCCCTATGAGCGGGGTGGGTGTAAACAACGGTGTAATAGCAAACCCTGTTGGTGGGTATAGTGAAGGGAATACTTGTACACCTTAAATGGGGGTGTACCTGCACACCGAAGCGACAGTGAGGGTGTAAAAAAGGAGTACTGAAACACCCCAGTTTGGTGTGTATCTGTGCACCCCCGAATGCTGAAGGTGTACAAAAGGGTGCATATATGCACCCCTAAAGAGGGCGTATATATGCACCTCGTTTTGAGGTGTGCTTGTACACCTTTATGGGTGTAGTATATGTGGCAGCACTTACACCCCCTGTGGGTGTACCCACTACACCCTTTTTTAGAGTGTGCTTCCCCTTTCATTTACTCTGAACTTTGTCTAGTTCCAGAGCAAAAAGCCTGGTTAGGCTCTCATAGGTCCAATCTGTATACCGTTGCCCCGAAACTGCTTCCTCTATTCTTTCAGTAACTTTTTCCAACTCTTTGTCGCTGCAGAAAGTTTGCTTTGAATTATGTTGTCTAGTTTCAGCATTTACTTCTCTGTCAAAATTCAGCTTAAGGCCAACATGAGCCCGAATCTGGTCTTTGGTTTGTTTTAAGTCATGGCCAAGTACTCCCAATAAAATATTGAAATAACCAGTTGAGAAGACAGCGATGAAACTTATCTCACTTGGTCTCCAGCTTTAAAAAAAATATGTTTACAGATTGGCATAGCGAAGACACCCTTTCAAACAGATTTATCTTAAACAACCATAGTTACATGTGATTTATCTTTAGCATGAGTAGTTACATCAACCACGCAAACGGCACGGCTTTCCTCCGCTCTTGTCTCTTCCCCTATCTTGTTTTCTTTTGCGAAGATCGGCATTGATAAGAATAGCGTAGGCCCCGACGACAGCAAACAGAGCTTGTTAGCGGTTGTCCGCACCAATTTAATCATAACAGTCTCACCCTCTTTTTTAAGAATGCAAACAAAAAAATGCCCTCCCTCTGAAAAACAACAACAAAAAAAAACAAAAAAAAAGAAAACGAGTAAAGTGGATTAGAGTATGACCATAGCACCTCTAAACTCACAAAGCCTGCCAGTTCGACGACGGAGTCATAGAGTGCCTGGTCACAGATTTGGAGCGTGAGGATTTGGTAGCACAGAGCATTAAAGAGCCATTCCTCGGGGAACCTGGACGTCAGCACACAGCTTTTGCAGTGGCGAGGACCCGAAACATACTTCTTTCGTGTTTCGCGTCCGCTGCGACGAGACTTCTGTCCGTTGTATGCCACTCCACCTTTTCCATTTCGGCGAACGCTTCTCGTGGCAATCTGCCAGGTTTTGTCAGTATAAAGGAGGCTATGGTACGACATATACTGGTGCTCTGTAGCGGGGCGCCATCCTGCTCTGTAATCTTTGGGCAGCCCCTTTGTCCACAGAACTCTGAGAATGTAGAGGTTATCTATCCTACCTGTGACATTATCTGCAACTCACAAATTTCAGTGCTGCATTGGATTGTTTACAGCAAGGCATGCAAGTGAGTCATGTTTTTTTTATTCGCAAAAACGCAAAACTTTCAAATGGCCCAATTGTTTACCTCGGCAAAAACTGCACGGTTCGGGGCACAGCCACGCAGGCGGCAAGGCGTTGACACCAAGAGGTCCCGTTCTTTTTTTCTCCCTGGCTCTTGTGGTACCCTTGTCTCCGTCGACTGAAAGGAAAGTCCCTTCAGTGTCGTGCATACTTGAGCCTCCACTGAAGCAAAAATGATTCCATATGAACCTACTTGCCATTAAAGACCAAAGTTCACTTCTTCACTCTTATTTTCTACCTACCTAATACAATGGTTTGTTAACAGGAACACCACCGTTAACTAGAAAACTCATTCGTAATGCAAGTCCTACGTAGTAAGGAATCATGTCCAAGGTCTAATTAAACAACAAGCATGGGCACTAAAGACACCCCTACATGGGTGGGTATTAGTGGACCCGATTAGGCTAACGTTTGCGAGGCCTAGCTTGACAACATAATAAATGACATTGTTTCTGGTCACATTTTTTTTTAGATGCCTTGGCATTAGTTCTGACCATGGACTGGTTTTGAGCGCACCAATATAATGTTTGCCAATTCGCCATGGGAACCACGAAGTTCTTTTAAAACTAAATAGTAAGCTTTAAAATAAAATAACAAAAAAAGTTGTACAGATGCACGAATATAATTACCATGGTCTATGCCCGTACCTGCTGGCACCTGTTTCCAGAAAAATCAACAAATACCAAAGTAATGCACATACTATACGTCGTGAAGAGGCCTGCCGACAACCTGATGAAATGCCAAGAATGCATGAACTGTTAAGTTTTCCGTTCACTGCATGGTTCTCTAAAGGCCCGTTCACACTCTTGCGACCTCTTAAAACTGGGTTCCTTAAAACCTCTTACAACGAGAGGACACACTGGCGCCATCTATTGGGTAGCAGTGTAAACTTGGCGGTCCGGCATATTTACTATTTCTCTTGCGCATTATCCTTTGTTTCTTGGCTCGAAAAACTTTTGTCAATGTTATAAACGAGCCTTTCTTACAGGTATTACACACGTTTGACCTCGGAAATTCCACGAAACGTTCGCCCTTGTAAAATGCAGTTCCAGGGTCACCGCATAGATGGCGCCAGAATGCCCCCAGTGTGTACGCTCGTCCTAAGAACTTTTAAGAAGTTTTAACAGATCTCGTCTCTCTCGGTCGTACTCGGTTGCAAGAGTGTGAACGGGCCTTAAGACTGAAGTTTTTGCCAACTGTGTTCATTTTCTTTAAACTTGGAAAGTGCTTCCACGATAGCAGTGCCCATGTATTTTCTTGAAGTTGCTGGTGCATGCTTGAGACACCCTCGGAAGCTTCTGCCGTTGACTTTGGAAACCTGTGGACGCACACATACTGCGGTTCCATCCTCCAGCCAAGGCTACCCGCTTGCGCTTGAACAGCTTTCGCAGTTAGTTCTACTGAGGCGAGACGAGGTACAGTGGCGTTTGCACATTCAAGATATCAAAACCCACCACATGTCGCTCCGAGCGGCATGATGATGATACCCAAGAGCTATTTCGCGTATGGTCTATAAAACCTATATAATGCACGATGCTGAACCAGCCAATTTCTACATAGTTTAGAGCCGGGAAGGCGGACATGCAGCAAGGCACGCACCTGCAATTGCATCCACTTTGACAGGTGTAATGGGCTTCCTTCCCACGGCGCCATACTTTGTCACGCCTGGAAGGTTGGCCTGTCACACTCGTATTGACCAGGTCCTCGCCCTTGTAGAGGCACCGGGACAACAGGATCGGCAGCGCGAGTCGAACTGGGCCTTGCCTATGGCCCAGTCAATTTTTTCTTCTGGTAGGGAAACCCCGCCTCGGAGGTAACGCTGCAAGTGTAAAGATAATCATGAATAAACAGGTGCTCAAGCAAGTTTTAGTACAGGTATAGTGCTTGGACGTATTCCTCACTGGTGCAATTGCCATCTTGTTCCTCCCATGTATTAAGAGTTGTCCCAAGGAAGCAACAATGATGTTACAAAACCGAAAGTGTCATGCTGTAGAAAGTCTGCAGTTGGTCTTCAAACCTCTAGTGAATAAGACAAGCAGGCACAAGTGTCGCTGTCATCATGGCGTCCCAACTTGTTACTGTGAAGTGACTGTGGACTGTCGAGGCACCGTAAAGAATGGTGCGGAAAACACACGGGATGGCTAACCGCACCTAAAACCCCTTGACTAGTTTGCGCTAGTTTCGTAAGTGGCATCAAAGCGCCTGAGCAAGAGGCCCGTGCAGGACTTGGAAGCAAATGGCAGTGTAGCCCTGAAATGAGAGGCACTTGGAAGTGAGTGGCAGCACGGTACTCACTCGTGGCACGTGTCTCTCGCTTTCAGACAATTAAGTCTGGACCGCATGTAAGCGATTTAGTATGAGCAACGAGACGAGCATCGGGAACAGCGATGGAGATCTCTCACTGTCGCTTGTAACGCTGCTCGGTTCTTGAATTACTAGAAAACGTCGCTCATCACATTGGTCGCTTGCTCCTGTCGCTTTCATGCAGTGTGCCTCGTCGTGCGGCTGAGTGATAGCAAAAAGGGTCGCCATCGCTTGTCCCGTCGCTCCCTTCATGGTTGTCAGCGCTTGCAAAAATGTGAAGTGTGAAATTTATGTAGGGTTTTGTCCATGCCGGCTCTCAGACCGCTGGCAGAACTTTGGGTTTCAGTGAAATACGACCACATGGTTTCTCACTCTGCTTATGTACCGAGGAGGAAAGCTGACGAGGAAGTAGTTGAAAAATCAGTTCATGATCTCTTTAAAAAAGTTGTTCGAAACTCCTCGTTTTCTCTTTTGGCTGTCTACAGTGCCGTCCGACGGCACTCCACCCGCGCCTACAAGTGCTGTCCGAAAGAAAGTCGAACAGCACATGTATCCCTGGGGAGCTCGTTAAACAATCCCCCGCATACATTCATGCCGCTTCGCGGCAACAGTATGCGGCTGCTAATTACAAAACTATTAACCTATTTGGCCCCGTTGCACATGATGCCTTGGAGCGTCCAGCCCCTCTGTCCCTTACCAAGCCCCGCTTTCCCCCATGTACCTCCGGAAAGGGACGCCCATACCATTTTGTTAAAGGGGCCCTGCAATCATATTTAAGCGCCTACCTTCTTTGTGGTTTCCACGTCTCTTGGGGTTCGGGAAAGCCAGCGGGCACGGAGAGAGTAACTAAATATCAGTGAGTCATATTTTAACCGGAAGACGCGGAAACCTCCTCCACCTATACGAGGGCGACCCGCATTGCCGAAAGTGCGCAATATGTGACGTCTTTGGTCCTGGGCTTACCACTGGTCAGAGCCGCTAAAAGCTTTTTTTTAGTCGAAATACAAAATATAAGTGTCGCGAACCGTTTCAATTATGTATGAAAGTAGTTTTTGTTCGGTAATTTAGATCAGAAAAGAAACAAATGCAGTTTATAAAGTACGGAAACAAGAAGAGACTCGTCGACAAACCCGCCACCAATAGGCGGAAAAAACGGCGCATACTAGAAAAGGCTTGTGGGATGAGGCTCCGACGAACAGCGAGCATAAAAAAGTTCCGCATGTATGCGGCGGCGCTGCGGTCGTATACCGGATCGAGGATTCGACCGGTTCCGAAGGCTTTCGGCGCGGGCTTGGCTGGCGATTTGGCCATTTGGCGGTATGGCAGCGCGAAGTGGCTCCCGTTCTGAACTTATCTTTACACCGTGTTTGCTGTAGTTTGTGGCCAATTAAGTGTTATGCCAAATTAGTCCTTAATCGCGCAGCAAATGCAATGCATGCCGCCCTGGCCGCCCGCCTCATACAGCCTATCCAACTCGTGCTTTAGTGGCGCCCTCTCGAGCCGTCGACACGGAGTGCGGCAGCCGTGAGCGCTCGATGAGCTCACTACTCCTCTAGTTCACGGCCACTCAAGCCAGGACCTACGTCATGAAGGAGGTTATTTTTTGTTTGTTTTTGTAATTCTAAATTGCCTATACCTTTTAAAACAAAGCGAAATTTGAGAAAAGGTTAAGTTACTACGTTCAATGCGCTCAAGTTCGGTGCAAATTAAAAACCAGTCAAAAAGTTGTTGCAGGGCCCCCTTTAAGCAAAGTTTCGTCGACAACATCCTTTTTTTTCCCCAGTGCTAATGGCAAAAAAGAAATGACGTAAATATTTCCAAATGCCTCGACGAAACAAAATGTTCGAGAAAAAAGATTTTAAAAAGTAAGCCCACATTGTGGATCGAATCCGGGTCCGCTGCCTATGAGGCGAGCTATGCTACAATTTCCATTAAGCTACGCTACAACTTCGAAAAACTCGTTTTGACAATTCGCTTTACATAAGACATTCGGGCGGCACTTGAAGACTTGAGTGGAGTGCCATTGCACGGCAAGTGAACGTTCTGCAAGAGTGCCGTCGGACGGTACTCGACACTACATTATATATATATATATATTTTTTTCTTTTGTAATTACTCAATGCGCGTTTTTTCCCACAACCTTCACAATACACTACAGCCAGAGGGCTAGCAAATAAGTGCAACATATACAGCATCTTGTGTAAAAAGTTCGTGCCCTAGTCAAAAAAGAACTCTTCGCAAGCAACATCATCAATGCAGAGAATCGAACCTGAATTCGAACATCCGCAGTGAAAGCAAACGGGGTGCAAAACTGGAAATACGAGCGCTATCACGTAATGGGTACGTACCTTTAGCAGTCATGGGTTCCGCGAAACACACCACCTAGTTAGGTGGTACCAAGGCGCCACCCGATTTGTAGAACTCGTCTTGTCCACCGATCCACGAGATAAGCTCCCGATACACTTACGAAGTCCTGTCCCCCCCTCCGGCTTCGGTGGGACCTTCGCCTCTGTGTGCGTTCCCGCAATCTGACTGCTCGCTCAGGGACAGGCCGTGGTGACAGGTCGGTTGCGGGACTTCCTTGGGAAAAGCTCGAAGGTCATCCCATGCGCAAAGCACGTGTGCGACAAGGAGCCCCACACGTTCGCCGCGTTCGCCTTCACGCTTCCTGCACACACACACAAGGACACTTCGCAAACGTTCCGAAAAGAAAGCACTGAAAAAGTCAAGCGAATAGGCGAGTACTCACCAAGTAGACTCAAACCCACAGCTGGTAGCACGGCGGCACCTGGGACACTTTTTGTTTTTCGGAGAATGTTCTTCGATGTTTTTTGAAAGCCTAAAGGCCTGAAACCTGAAATTGCCCGAAAGTTTGCAGCTTGGTTTGTTTTTGATTTTGGTTACGGTGGCGATGGCGACGCGGCGCGACGTTCGCTGGTTATGACGAAACTCATTTGACGCAACGTGAATGTTTCTGTTTTAGTCGACATACATTAGAACTTTTAAACGTAAAAATATTTGTTTAAACATTTATTTAATTCTTTGTAATTAACTATGTTGGTTGTGTAGTAAAGTGAACCTTGGCCTGGCTCAGCTTCGTTGTGTACTAAACTGTAGCTTGGCATGCTCAGCTTGGTTTTATTTCAACATGGTGGTGACAATCGTTGTGTGCTGTGTCGTGGTCAACCTATTTTCTGTGCATTGGTCGTCCTGTTAGCCACCTCCTGCAATCCAAATCAGCCGCAAGCATGCTGTCGGAGTATTGTGTGCCCGCCGGAAAGAATATACAGTCTTCTCGGAAGCAAAGCTGCTACTAGGGCTGCTCGGATCGTTTCTTGGACGTCGTCGGCTCCCACGAACCGCGTCCGCGAGCCTCACGTCGTTTGCTTGGTTCCTTTACGTTTCCGGCGATGAATCCCCCAGCCTTGGCCTTGGCCTCATACCTACAGGACCTAGCTGGTGAAAAACAATCTACGACAACGCGGCGTCTTTGGAATGGAATGCGATTGCTACGATCAGTGGCTCTTAAAACCTCAGTGGCCCCTCTTCAATTGTGAGCTCTCTGTGTGTGTGTAGGCGTTGTAAAGAGAGCTCTTCGGTGTGAGCGCTCTTACCTTCACAGTGTGCAAACTCTTCGAATGGTTATTCAACAGGCGGCGCTGCGAGACGCGAGCCTTCGGCGTTGCTTCAACTCGCAGTGTGGTGGTGTGGTCCTCAAAATGGGCACTTATACTCATTTTCATACATAGCGTGCAAAGCTGTCAAAGGTACTGAAGTGGTGCGCATGAAAATACAGAAAAAGAAATGTGTTCCTGGGCGCGTTTCGTGGACGAGTGGTAGGGCTGCTCTGGCGATACCGACGTCTCGGCGGCAGTGGTTCGAACCCACTAGACGCGCATTTTTTTTAGACATTTTTTGTGCAAGATTGTGCGCATTGCCGAACTGCATATTTCGATTTCTCCTTTCTTCTTGCTTTTTATTTATAAGTCGCCGAGAGGCCACATTTCTACCATATGCTGTGCCGCTGTGCATTTGTTATATGCCTCCAGCACAGAGTTATATTTTTCTTTCGTGCAGCGTGGAATGAGGAATCTTACTGATAGCAGCCTTGCCCCAAAATTTATAATAGGACTTTAATCAACAATAGTTGTGGGCTGAACAGTTTATTTTGAAATAGCCCCTCTCGGGGTACTTACGATGCACCTTCAGGCGAATGGCGTTGTGTGTGAATTCGGCATGCTTGACAGCCCCCGTGCTCAAAACTTCTACATGTCAAGGTTTTCGCTTCGGGGACGCCAGCTTGCCAGATAGACACTGCGCCTTGTACTTCGCGACAGTACGGGCGCACACTCCGGTGTTGTTACTGACCGTCTTCAGGACTTCACGACCGACTTCTCCGGGAAACGCGTTCTAGTACTCGCGTAGACGTTGGTGATCACCTGCTTGCAGTCTTTCAAGGTCTGCAAAAACAAATCTTCAAAAATATCCGAGCAGGAAAGGTACTTGAGCTTGTTGCGTAAGGCGCCATCTTCTCAATACCAGCCAGTGCCACACAACCCGAAAACCCGCAGCTGCTGCCGCACGGACGAAAACAAAAACAATTTAGAGTAGTTTACATTATCTTTTCCTTTTTATTGAAAAAATTTGTGCTCCGTCGAAATCATAACACCACTATCAGTTGCTAGCTCCAATAAGGCACATTTTTCAACTTTTTTATAAGTGTTTTCGCAGGGGACGCACTATTTTATGGGGTGAACGTAGACACGGTCGGCGATGCAAACCGGTGCGCTAGCTTTGACAGCGTTGCATGCTACGTATGAAGCAGAGTATAGTCTTGAATAAGCTGCTGCACCTTCACTCACTCCCAGAGACGCACCCCACGACAGTTCTAGAAATATCTAAAATGCAGACGCAGGATTCGGTTTAGAATAATATGCACGACGCGAAACTTGTTGAATCTCGTGTAAAACAAATTCTCAAAACGAGTACTCGCAGGCGTAGCTATGTGGAAAGATGCCCGCTTCTTACGAAGCGAACCCACATTCTAACATACTTTTTTTTTTTTTTTTTTTTTTTTACAATTATTCTTGAGAAAAGTGAATGTCGACGAAACTTCGTGCATTATTTTTTTCCTTTCCTTTTTAATTTTCTTTTTGCACAATTATTATTGAAAAAAAAATGTCGACAAAGCTTTGAACTAAATGGTGTCGGACTCCCTTTCTAGAAGTGCATAGGGAAACGGCGGGGCTTGGGTTGCCGGCTGGACGCCGCGAAGCAGCATTCATACTTTTTTTTTTCGGTAGGGAAAAAGCTGATGACCTGTGACTCCCGTTGAGAAGGGGAAGAGTCAAAACAGTCACACGAAAAATTGACTCTCTAAGAGAGTCGTCAAGTGTCAAATAGAGTCATGGAAGCACTGACTCCCTTTGGACTCCTTTTTTTTTTAAGAGTGTAGCTTCTTGCCTAAGAACTAGAGACCCTTACTAGCTTGACCGTTATTAACAGCGGTTACTAGGAACCTGGAAACATATGTGAAAAGAAGTTACTGGCTTTTACCTAGTGAAAACTACAAGCTTTTTTCTAAGAGTGCACGAACACCCAAAAAGAAACCACGAAGCAAAAAGCGTGATTATGGGGAAAAGAACACGACCGAATCGATTGATGTTCGGGCTCCGACTGCCCGCACGTTTTTAATTTGCGCGTGATCCGCGTCACGGAGCTTTCTTGTGGGAGGGGTCTTGTTGGCTCGCAGAGACAGTAGGTGTTCTGTGGATGGAGACTGGTCCTTAAATTCTTGAAATGCAGGCTTGAGTCTGTCCATCGCTATGGTTTCTGTATGTCCGTTGACGTCTAGAGTCATGGTTTTCTCGGTGTGTTTGAGCACCTTGAAAGGTGCATCATAGGGCGGAGTCAGACTTTTCTTGCTGCCTTCTTTGCGGATGAAAACATGTGTGCATGTTTAGATCTCCTGGCTGACGAAAACTTTCTGAGAATCAGGATATCGAGGTAGCGCCGGTTGAAGCTCTCGGATGAGCTCTCGCAGGTTGTCCAGGTACGTTTGGGAAGGGACAGTTTGGGAATTTTTGTTGCTGTTGAAAAATTCACCAGGAAGTCTAAGTGTCGAGCCATAGACGAGTTCTGCTGCGGTGCATCCGAGGTCTAGTTTGAGCGCGGATCGAACGCCGAGGAGGACGAATGGTAGGTGATCGACCCAGTTGAGTCGCCCGTCTTGTGCCGTAATTGCTGCTTTGACTTTTCGGTGCAGTCTTTCTACCATGCCGTTAGCTGAGGGGTGGTAGGCGGTAGTATGCACATGGTGAACTCCTAGGAGCTGGGCTAGAGCGGCAAAAAGGGAACACTGGAACTGCCGTCCCAGGTCGGTAGTGACGGTGGATGGACAGCCAAAGCGGGCGATCCAAACCTCAACAAACGTCCTGGCGACTGTCTCGGCAGTGATGTTGGGTAGGGGTATAGCTTCGGGCCACCTGGTATAGCGGTCAACGCAAGTCAAGATGTAAGTAAATCCCCGGCATGGAGGCAGTGGACCCACAATGTCAAGATGCACATGGTCGAACCGTGCAGAAGGAGAGCGGAACGGTACCAATGGAGTCTGGCATTGCAGACATGTTCGTGCCCAGCCACGTACATCCGCGTTGATGGTAGGCCAGATGAAGCGAGCTGTTATCAGGCGCTGTGTGGCTCGGATGCCTGGGTGACTGATGTTGTGGAGGTGGTCGAAAACTTTCCGACGAAGAGCTAGCGGAACAAGAGGTCGAGGACTGCTGGTAGACATGTCGCAGAGGATGGTACCGTTAGAATGAGGGAGAGGAACTTCCCTGAATACCAAGGACTTCAGCATGTCAGGATGGGCAAGTAACTCCGGATCATCTCGTTGTGCGGCAGCAATGCTCTCAAAATCGACAGCTCCACGACTTGCCGAGACAGCGTCGACACGGGAGAGCGCGTCCGCCGCTGAGTTGTCCTTGCCTTTTACGTGGCGGAGATCAACCATGAACTCGGAAATGAAAGCAAGTTGTATCTCTCGGGAGCAGTAGGCGGTGTGCTTGCCATGGAAAGCATACGTTAGAGGCTTATGGTTCGTCAGGATGTAAAACTCGTGACCCTCAAGGATATACCTGAAATGTTTGACAGCCAGGTACACTGCAAGAAGTTCACGTCCAAACGGGTCACCATTTATGGAAAAAAAAAAAAAAAAAACACGACCGAATCGATTGATGTTCGGGCTCCGACTGCCCGCACGTTTTTAATTTGCGCGTGACCCGCGTCACGGAGCTCGTGACCCAAGCTCCGTGCTGCGGCTATTGTTGCGGGCTCCTACAGTGATCATAAGAGGTCACGCTCGGCGTTTAATATTAAGTTTTTCATCAGGAACGTAACTAATGAGAGGTTGCATCTCAGCGACCAGCTAGGAGGGTATGCACTTGGGCTAGTTAGTTATCCATATTTCCGAGGGTAAAAGCGCTAAAAACGACGGACAAGTAAAAGAAACGAACAGCACAGAGCTCTACTTGCAGCTGAAGTTTATTCTCAGAAAACATACATCAATATACACCGTGACATCACGACATGGTTCGATGATGTCGCATTTCTCGTACATGTCGTGATTTCACGGTGTATATATATGTATGTTTTCCGAGAATAAACTTCAGTTACGAGTAGCGCTCCGTGTTGTTCGTTTCTTTTACTTGCCCGTTGTTTTTTAGCGCTTTTACCCTCGGAAGTATGAACCAGCTGCTGGGAGAGGAAAGTTTACCGTTATGTTTGGACGCGCTGCTGGGCACCTAGCTTCATACCCGCAACAAAAAATACAATCATAGCCATTTGCCGAAACACTGCGAATGGGAAGCAGCCATTCAACTTTGAGCCCGGCATTTGACCTCAGCCCTACAACACTGGCGCATGTGAGACTGGCGTGCTCAGGAACCGAAGCAGAGACCTTATTTAGGATGCCCAACATGATTGACATTTCATAGAGTCCTTCTGGCCTTTCTAAAATCTCAGTGATTGGTTGCGAAAGGAAGGCAGGAGGGTGTTTCACCTGCAGAAACGAAAGCAAATGAGCGCCAGAGGTCCTATCTCGATAATTGCGAGAGCCAGATCTAATTTGCTTCTCCTGGAACGAGCGAAGACACGATTCGTACACTGTTCGTCTCCTAACCCGAGCGAAGAATGCGGTTTGTCTGCTAGGAAGCGCCTTTCGCGTTTCGGTTTTCCACCTTGGCGACAGCCATCATGGAACCAGCAGCAGGGGAGCTCATCCCACACAGAGCAAAATCCTTTCCTGAGGGTGTGGGACATATCGGGCTATTGCAGTGCATCCGAAGTTAGACGTCCTTGCTTTGCCCCCACGGTGCCCGCATCTATGCTAAACCTGCCCCCCTGCCCCCCCCCCCCCCCCATTCCAAGGTGGCACCAGCGAGGGCATCGCATGTTCAGCTCAAGTTCGGCGTGCGCAGGCGGCACCAACCTGGAAGAGACGTAGGTTATGTTGCGGGTCCCCCAGCGCACTTTGTCCACGTGGTCCCGATGTCTTGTTCTACCTGGGATATTTTGCTCACTTTCTGAATGTCTAGAGGAGTACTCAGCTCGGTAATGCAACAATTTTAGGGGAGAAGCGCCTTAGGGTCTAGCCTTGTGTATCCGTCCGGCGTCCATGCTCACATCGATTGCCTTCCCATCTGTCCTTTTAAAAAAAAGAAAAAAATGTTTGCGCAGTCGACAGGATTCGAAGTTGTGCGGGGAGACCTCAATAAATTTCTAGTCCATCGCCTTAACCACTCGGTCGCGACTGCGAGACGAGTAGGGGGCTCTGAGATGTGGTAGTAACTCAAGAGCTGGGGTTACTTTTTTAGGGGCGAAGCTCCTTAGGGTCTAGCCTTATCCATCCGTCCGGCGTCCGTGCTTACATAGGTTGCCATTCCATATGTCTGTCATGAATGAAACGTTGCATGTAGCCGCGCAACGTCTATACAGGAGAGGGCGCTGCGGTCAATTGGTATATAATCGCGTTAAACTTTGCATGCATTGGCTCAACGTTTATAGACGAGAGGGCGCTGCGGTCAAATGCTCAAATGCGTATATAACCACGTTCCATACCACACATTATCTTTCTGACATGGACCGTTGACTTAAGCGGTGGAGATGCGTTCCCACGGCTTCTAGCGGATCCAATCTGATCCGCTAGAAGAACAACTGGCTCTTCATTTTACCGACCATAAAACAGTAATAATGAAATCTAAACGCAACCCGGAACTCAGCACCTATGAGCAATATAAAAAATCAGCACCATCAGCACTACCTATGAACAATAAAATCAGTATCATCAGCACCACCAGAGCTTCGCCCCAATCAACATCATTCACTACGTGGAGATGTGATTTTTTATTGTTCTTCCTATTCCTACTGATGGGGTAATAGCATCGTCTGTGGCGCGCGAGCCAGGGGTGTAGCAGCGCAGGATGCTCCGACGTGGAACCAAAGTAGGTATTGTTGGGGCTCCCCCAGTATACTTTGCCCCCGTGGACTACATGTCATGTCCATCCTGGGATAGTTTTCTAATTTTCTGAACGTCTAGAGGCGCACTGAGCTTGGTAAGGCTACATTTTTTTATTATTGTTTTTTACTTATTCTCTGTCGCGTGCCAGCCTGTGGTGTAGGTGGAGCGAGCCTGACGCGCTGCATCGAGCACCTTCCATTCCACAAGCAGAGGCCTCGTTTTTACTTACGCTAGTGATGAGACCTTGGGCTGGGAGGACTCAAAACAATATTTGTTTATTTATTTATTATTGATTTGTACGGTTAACCTCATTTTTGGGTTGAAACAGGGGCGCTATAAAAACTGTAGAATTGTGTCTGTACAACTTTTTTTTTTTAATTGTAACAAGCAGTCGTACCAAGAAAACTTCTTTTATGTGCGCGTCCAGGCTGCACATTTTCTTAAAGAAGGATAAAATCTTGTCTTCATTCTTCCTTGGCAGAATTTAAGTTTTTCCTCAACCGAACTTACTTTTCGCTCATGAGGCGTAGTGGCTGATCAAACTCATTCAGTAGTTAGTTTGGATACATGCTTACCATGCTGGGGTATAGCCATGTAGTATGGTTATGGAGCTTTGACTTCCTTTAACCCAGAGATGTATTCGACCCTGCATGCCTAGTGACATTTTTCACACCTGGTTCCTTCGGCAGTTCCGCTCTCCAAGTAATTGAGATCTCAAGCGCCCCACGAACCCCCAAATACATTCTTCGCTCTCCAACTAATGCTGTGCGTTGTCTTTTTTCACCTTCATGTCTTAGAGTTAAAGGAAAGTTGCTCACCCTGTACGCAAATGAGTGAAGCAGGTCTAATTTTCAAAATATTTATAGCGAGGGTAATCTTGCAAAGCAACTGATTTTCATTAATCTTCATAAACGAAATGCAGGACAAGACGGTGATTCCAGAAGGTCAGGTTACATACAGAGCAATGCTAAATGCGGGGATGTTTGTCCAGTTACAAAACGTGCGCTCTGGAGTAAGTTTAGAACTGCAATGGCATTCAAATACGTACGTGATTGGAGTGGGGGCCAACGGAGCTTGCGGCATGACGTTGAGCAGTCGTTGGTGGCCGTGTCGCGGCAGTGTGGAGGGTTCACTCTATGTGTCACATGCTTTCCATACCACTTCTTTGCGCACTCATGCTGTTGTCCAATTTAAATTTTTATACTCTATATTTATATCTTGAATTGAAAGTCTGCTTTTCACATTCTTAAGCTAGTTCTTTACTTTGTGAACATTGTGAATGCTGGTGAAACGTATTCACAGACGACATCCGTAAATCAAAATAAAGAATACATTTTTCCACAAAACAAGCTAAATAAAATGTGATTAGTATTAAGAAATAAAAGAAAATATAAACCATTCTTAAAACGAATCAGTATGCTGAATGCCTATTTCTTTATCACTTGGCTGTAAGTTGATATTGAATGTGACACAAAGGATCATACCTTAGTGCATATTAGTAGCTAATCTGCATTATTCCTTTTTTTCAAGGTACTTTCAACAAGGTTGGAATGGTGCCAAAGGAAGTCGTCTACGAGGAATGACAGACATTTATTTATGTATTTATTCCCTCAGGGCCCGAAGGCATTATAGAGGGGAGTGGACACACACATCTAAGTGCACACAAAGACAAACAGTAATTAGGCAGGTAAGCATAAAACCAGAAACAGAACATTGTTAAAATAAAACACTGTCAACCGAAATCCCAAAAAATATTCGCAAAGTGCAGCTTTGAATCCGGCACTTTCGGCTATGCTGGCAACAGGTGCGGGAAGGCGATTCCAGTCCAGTGATGCCATGAATACGAAAGACTGATGAAAGCTTGAGATGCGACACTGAGGAATGCCAACTTTATTTTGATGGTCGGAACGTGATGAGACGTATGATGGTTGTGTTAACAGATGCTGACGAAGATTTGCATTATGATGGTAAATTTCATGAAATAAACATAGACAAGATATTTTTCTACGTAG
This sequence comes from Ixodes scapularis, assembly GCF_016920785.2. Lineage (NCBI taxonomy): Eukaryota > Metazoa > Arthropoda > Arachnida > Ixodida > Ixodidae > Ixodes > Ixodes scapularis. The sequence continues at coordinate 62,840,786 of NW_024609879.1, read as the reverse complement.
GGAGAGGTCAGGCAAGCTTAGGGTAGTTTTCGTTGTTGTTACGCTAGGTGTGCAGTGATAGTCATGTAGTATGAATCGAACAGAACGTGTTTGAGCAGCTTCTAATGATAATGCAAGCGTTACACCGGGGTCCCAGATAGCGGAAGAATACTCAAGTTTACTGCGGACCAATGATTTGTAAAGAAGTAGTTTTAAGGGCAGTGGGGCAAGAGAGAAGTTCCTTTTCAGAAAGCCTAACATGCGGTTAGCGTTTTTAATTATGTATTCAATATGAATGTTGCATGAAAGGTTGTTAGTGATTTGAACACCAAGATATTTATATGGGGACACGGATTTCAGCTCAACAGTCCTGATATGGTACGAGGAACAAGTGTTATTTTGGCTTGATACTCTCATGGATTTGCACTTGTTAATATTGAGTTCCATTTGCCAATTATCACACCAACGAGAAATACTGTCAAGGTGAGACTTGAGTGGGAGAACGTCAAAATCGTTAGTTACTTCAGAATAGATGACACAATCGTCTGCGAAGAGACCAACTGATGATGAGATATGCGAAGGAAGGTCATTAATATATATTAAAAACAAAAGACGGCCGAGTACTGAACCCTGGGGGACACCAGAAGTCACAGGAGTGGGGTGCGAGTTGATGCCATTAACGTGAACAAATCGAGAAGGGTTAGTTAAACGTTGATCCAAGTCAAAACATGAGAGTCAATGTTCAGTTTACTGAGTTTATGCAAAAGGAGCCTATGTGAACCTCGTCAAATGCTTTAGAGAGATCTGAAAAGATGCAGTCAACCTGAGATGAACGATCGAGGGAAGCGTGAAGGTTATGCGTAAGTGTTAATAACTGATTTTCCCTCAGCATAAACACGTGCAGGAAGAGGCAAATGCAAGGCGATGGGAAAAAGAGGCCAAAATTGCATTGTAATGTTGTTGTCTGTCGCGTGTCATTCCTGCCCCAAATTCACGTAATTTTTGTTTACAAACGAGGTTAGGTATATTTGTTAAACTGTCTGCTCCGCGGTGCCTGTAGCAACGTTTATTTCATCTAACCTCCAGATATCTCTAACATGCTGTGTATAAACTTCAGTTGTAATACAACAAAACACTGGTATATTGTACTATTAGGACAGGAACAGTCATAGCATCTAAGGATAATCTGTACATTTAATGTATCCATATAAGAAATCATACAAGTGATATCACATAAGGAAGCATACAAGTTCCCATGTAATATAACACCTCGCATCCTTGCGCACAATTTTCTCTTCTATCAGCTGTTATCCCCCTCCCCCAAACTAATGATGACGATCTGGCCTTGTGCTATGACATATGCGTTAGTATATTTCGTTTTTTGCGATACTTTTTTCTCTCTCTTTCTTATGAGGAATTTCTTATAAAGTTCTCGCATAGCATTATAGGTCATACAAGATCTCATGCGAGACTCGTTTGTTTTTGTCTCCAATAACACCATATGAATGTCTGTAACCTAAATTTTTTTTAACTAGCCTTGAACATAGAAGAAAGAAACGAGGATTAAAAAAAGCCACTTTAAAACATTGAAATGTGGCTGAAAATGCCGCATGATAAATATCAACGCGAAGCTATCCTGTAATTCATTGCAGTTAGCTCGCAGTATATCCTTCTGTTCTGAAACCAAGTGTAGTGAGCATAACTTCAATAATAAAAGTTTTATAAAACATGCGAAACGCGTATCCTGTTATTGCACTCTTTGTCTGGGGCGATAACTCAAACTACGGATGATTTAATTTGCCTTCTATATAACATCCGCTGTCTGAACTTGAATTTAGTGCGCAGGCGCGGCACAAGTGAGCTGGAACACTAGGCTTGCACGATAGAGTGCCGCACAGCGAAACCGGCACTACACCCGCAGTGGACAGCACGATGCTCTTGGAAATTGTAGCCTGCCTTGCTCTTGGTCTTTCGGCAATTTTGTACCGGTGAGTTCATATTTAATAATAATAATAATAATAATAATAATAATAATAATTTATTGACATGTGTTTAGTGTAGAAAATGTTTTCTGGTCCTTAAAGCTTCTAATGGCCTGTGGGACTTTGACCCCGCAATTACATTAAGTAAGCACAATATGATGGCAGATAGTGATGACATTGACAACGAACAGCGAGCTAGAAAAATGAAGAAGCCGCACAAAATATCTAAATTACACAAGAGACAAGTGCGAACCGCACACAGCGCACTGAAAGAGGGAAAAAAAAAACTACTGTTAATGCGGAAAATGTTAAAAAAAGAACTAAAAAGGAAATAACTACGAAGTTGCGAACAGTGCAATAGTCACACTGGATGGCTAAGTAAAAGCTTGTTAGTTTTAGCTGAGAGAAGGTACTAGTAGACATAGCACAACTTAGCATAGCAGAAAATTTTTCTGTAACCGCTACAAGCAGAAGACACGTCAGATAAAAAAAAACAAAAAACAGATATGCCGTAAAAACATTCATAGCAGAAGTCGTTTAGTAATAGTTCATAAAACAAAGACATCTAGCGCAATGTTTGCAGGCTTTTCTTCAGCCGTCGTTTGGAGTCCGGCACAAGAAACGACTCTGGTAGTCTAGTCAAAATGTCCGGAAGATAAAAAGACCGCATTCTCTTTTCATATTTGGCGTCCACTCGAGAAATGCGCACTGTTTCTGAGTGAGCGCTGAACAATACGATCGATTTGAAAGGAACTAACCCAATAGTGTTTCATTATCACACATCTTTCAGAAAGGTAGAAAAACGCGGGAGGTCTAACCACTCGAATAAATCTTCGTTTGGTGCATCCTCGGTGGTGTACGCAACTCCACGTAAAGTTCTTTTTGGTTTATTGTCAATTTTAGTTTTCCACGTTTGCGAACAATTTGCGTATACAGTGACACCACAACACAGTACACCATTTACCAAAGCATTGGCAACCATTCTTCGTACTGAGAGAGGCAGAAACATTTTTGTCGAATATTAAAGGAATACTACAACGAAATTTTGGCGCTCATTTTTTTGTCTATATGTCGTCAAAGGAGCAGTATCTCATCGGACACACCAATATCCTGTTAAAAAAGACACGAAATTTAAAAACGAATTAAACGATTAGGAAAGAGCACCTGGTGGATGTCGCTAACGCCTCGTTTGTAATGCCCGTCTGGGAACCTTGACAAGTAATGACGATAACTGTCTCGCCTCCGGCCACCACGAGAGTAAAGGGGAAAGAGGAACTCCCCTCTCCCGAAGAATTTATTTTGTGAGTTCCAGAAGTTGCTATTGTCCCTCTACAAGATTATAGAAGACTAACCCGTCACTCAAAATTGGTACAAAAGGTGGCTGGAGCGACTACGACATTCTTTCGACGTCAGCCTGGCCGCAGCTTTGCTCGTCCCGAGACAAACTACGTCACGATTGTGAAGGGTGTCACGTGCTTTCCGCTGGCTGCTCTCCGAGCGCTTGCCAGATTTGCCGTTTATGACGAAATATATAGCCAGCAGGCTCCGAATACAAACGTGCGATTGTCACTTACGGATATTGTGGATGATATTCAACCTTTTGAACACGACGGGTATATTTCGAATTTTTTTGAAGTATCCCTTTAAAGGCAGGATACACTTCGCAGTTTTTTGGCAATTTAGGTAAGGTGGAAATTCCAAGATGGGTTACTATCGAAAAACATACCTGATTATTCAATTACATTAACAGACTCAATGGGCGTAGAGCGGCGACCAATTAACACAATTCGATGAATGAAGCAAATATGGGATATCCGGACATTTATGTTTCAAGGGATTACTGAAACTCCCATGCTTTGTTTTCTTCGCGTTAATTTTGATGAGATTGGCATCAAACCAATTCATTACATTGGTAGCAGTAAATTTCAATAAAATAATTGCACCGTGCAAGTTTATGTGACGCGACACTAACAGATCATCAACAGCGTAGTGATATAAGTCAGAGCGAGAACGTATTTTTACCATATCATTTACATACAGATTAAATAAAGGGGGCGACAACACAGAACCAGAGGCCTTAAGTCGTCGAAATCATTAAAATACTCATTTTTCACAGCGGTGAAAAGGAACGGCGGAGCCCGACGACTTCTTCTTCTCCTATAGAACAACAACAACAACAAAAACAAAAACAACAACAACAACAACAACAACAACAATAATAATAATAATAATAATAATAATAATAATAATATATTATTTGTGTCGTGCAACAGAACAACCAGTCGTTGTCGGTATGGTAGCACATACAAAGCATACTATATCCATACTCGTGGTGAACAGTTTGTGCTACATAGTCAAGGCTAGCGTAGCTATTGCAGTGCTCCGTATCTCTCAAAGTTAGTTGTGTGAATGAGTGATCTACGACACGACGAAACTGGTCCATCGGGGTCACGTGGTTTAATAATAATAATAATAATAAGAAGAAGAATTCGTTTATTTCCATCGACATTAATGATTTATGGGCCGCCTTTGCAACGTGAGCTGCGAGGAGGTGACGGAAGCTTCGACGATCTGCGAACGTCTTCGCCTTTCCGCCTGCTTTCCTCCTCGCCACGCAAAAAACGCCGCGCATGCGCATTTGGGATCAATCACCGCAGGAGGCGTCCGCCATTGATTTGCAAGCGCTCACCATGGTTTGGAATTGATCCTCTCTTCCGTCTATAGGCTCTCTAGGCGGCGAGATTAAAGTTACTCGATACTCCTTTTACGAGTAACTACGATCGATACAAATGACAAAGCACATTCGGCTGGAACGAAAAAGAGGGCATTCCGTTCAAACATCTACTGTGCGCCGCCATTCACTTCCTAAAATCTGCACCGTCACGCAGTCGGTTCTTCAAGGAATGTCGCTACTCGTAGGAAGCTCTTATCTAGGGATTTTATATAGGCGAGGAGTTTCGATGGCGCCACCTGGAGGCCGCTCTCCTGCGACAAAGAAGGGAGGACAGCAGTCCTACCCGCTCTGTGTTGAGGACGTCGCACGGAGTGGCTATGTTAGCTCGCACCTATGCCGCTTCATGGAGTTTTACTATGGCATATAGGAGAAAACGCAAGCCCAGGGCGTTTGCGTTAGAGTTGTTGCGTGCTCCACGCTGCGCGTGGGCCTCGTCGCCATCCGCTGATACAAGACGCAGCTTTTTTGTAACGCAAACGTACTCGCGCTTCTCGCATGCTCAATATTAAAAGTCACTCATAACGGTCGATTTAATAAAGGAAAACTGACGTAGTTCCGTATTTAATCGGCGAAAAGAACCTAAATTGTCTTTATTTGGCATTCAGGAAAACGAGCATCGGAAATATATTTCAGATTGATATGCCAAGTAGACATAACAGCACTTTCAAAATAGAGTTAAAGGTCTTCCTTCTCGGAGCGTCCGGTAGCAGGAGGCAATCCCGACGCAATATACAGAGATCACAACACTTCCGAGCCTTGCACAAGCCATACCCGAGCAGTCAAAAACGCTGCGCCCGTTCCCTCACAAGCGGTGCCAGCAAAGCATTTGTAACCTCGGGGTACCACGTCATACCTAGAGATTGCTTTTTTTTTCTTTTTAGAGCGCAGCTCTTAGGGGCCCGTTTCCGGCTTGAGCGGCGTCGCCGTCGCCGTCGGCGTAACCGCGCGGTGCATCATTGGAAATGTCCCATAATGCACCGCGCAAGCCCCCCACCGGGGTCACGTGACCTCGTGGGGGGGGGGGGGGGGCACGTGACCCCCCGAGGTCACGTGACCCCCCGAAGTCACGTGACTCCCCTGAGGTCACGTGACCCCCTCCTCGAGGTCACGTGACCCCCGAGGTCACGTGACCCCGCGAGGTCACGTGACCCCCGCCGATGTCGCGTGACCCCCCGATGACGTCATCGTCACTGATGACGTCACCGGCATCTACATCGTCATCATAACTGATGACGTCATCATCACTGATGACGTCACCGGCATCCACATTGTCATCGTCATCATTGCTGATGACGTCACCGGCATCCACATCGTCATCGTCATCATCACTGATGACGTTACCGGCATCCGCATCGTCATCGTCATCATCACTGATGACGTTACCGACATCCGCATCGTCATCGTCATCATCACTGATAACGTCATCAGTGACGCCACTGATGTCGCCACCGGCATCCGTATCGTCATCGTCATCATCACTGATGACGTCACCGGCATCCACATCGTCATCGTCATCATCACTGATGACGTCATCATCACTGATGACGTCACCGGCATCCACATCGTCATCATTACTGATGACGTCACCGGCATCCACATCGTCATCGTCATCATCACTGATGACGTCACCGGCATCCACATCGTCATCATCACTGATGACGTCACCGGCATCCGCATCGTCATCGTCATCATCAGTGATGACGTTACCGACATCCGACATCCGCATCGTCATCATCACTGATGACGTCATCAGCGACGTCACGGATGACGTCACCGACATTCGCATCGTCATCATCACTGGTGAAGTCATCAGTGACGTCACTAATGACGTCATCGGTACCCGCATCGTCATCGTCACTGATGACGTCATCAGTGACGTTAGTGATGACATCATCGCATTGGGGGTCACGTGACCCCCAAGGTCACGTGACCCCCCCTGGTTAGTTTAACCCCCCCCGAGTGCCCTTCCCTCCTCCTCCTCAAGAGCTGCGCTCTAATTCGGCATTACAGGGAGTTGTAAGTGGCTTTCACTTTTCTCTTTGCGTTTTATAGTATCCTTCGCTCAACTGTCAGTGTTGTTCATATTCACAGGACAAAAATACGCTAGAATTTAGCTCTAACTCGTTTCTTTTTTTAAGAACCTCTTCAGTTTTTAAGAAAACGACGTGCTTGTAAGTAATCCTTATAGTAGCGCTTCCAAGCCGCTCTTTTATGTTATGAATTCAAAATGTTCACAAGCAAGCCTCGAGGTTCGCGTGACCGCTTGCGCGGCGTGCGTCACGGTTATTCGCGGCGTCTCTGGTTTGTTCTGTGGGATCTGTGGCGGCAGCTGCATTGAAAAACCTTTGCAGTCAACAGTGTGTAAGATGTCTCTCATCTTTCCTGAGTACGCGCTTGCGGTTCTGTTGCGTGGCGCCGCACGCTTGCTTTAGCCACATTGAGCTTGCCGACACCGACGCTTCCACTAAGTTGGATTCAACAGTCGCTGACGGTCAACTGTTCGGCACAATGTGGACCGAGTCTAAGAGACTATGTTTTTTACACTGGCTCTTTCATCCTTCCGCATCAAATATGTGCTGCATCGCGACTTCTGTTTGAAGGAAAAACAAAAATTTGTGTATTTCCTTTTCCTTTATTTATAGGTTATTGTTTGCCGAATTAAAAGAGCCTCGAAACGATTTTTCAACTTTCGCTAAATACTAATTAGTGTCACTCCCAAACGTTATTAACTGAATAAACTTGCCTCAGTTTTTCATTCTAAACAATGGCAGAAACAAAAACAAAAACAAAAAATGAATACGAGAAAAATGAGCATTGTCCATCCCTTAACTTGGAGCGAGAACACGAGGCCACGTGGCCTGGTACCTATCCTATGTCGCCAACGTTAGTCATACCCACCCACTTACTGTGTTGATAAAGTAGGAAACGCGTGCTTAGTTCCAGGCATTGTTAGAGTTCGCCTATTTTCATCACTGCAGTGGTTGTACGCAAGCCACTACACTCTAAGCCCTGTCCCACTTAGTAAGAGGGACATTTCTTCGATTTTTTCCCACTTAACTTTAAGGGGGGCGACAGACCTTTTAATATTACATGGAGATTCTCCCTCTTAATTAAGTGAGACACCAGCCCTCTTAAAGTAGGCGATACGGCGTCTCCCTTAAATTTGAGGTCAGAGTCTCTTGGTAAGAGGGACCTTTTTCAGATATTTTCTTTCTTAAATTTGGAGGGACGGTGGCCCGCTTAAAATGCAGGGGTATAGTCCCCCTTAAGTCGGGGTCACGCTGCTTATACATCATACAAAATACATTCTGCAGACATGTTCCGGAACGAGTCGCCGCGACATCCGTGTCTCGTACGCCACGAGGCAACCGAATCAAGAGGTTGCTTTGTCACGTGTCATACAAAGCACGGATGTCGCGGTGACTCTTATTGGAACATGTCTGCAGAATGGATTTTGTATGATGTATAAGCAGCGTGACCCCGACTTAAGGTTATCTCTTTTATTGTATAGTAGAATTTCTGCTCATTCGTGTTTGGACTGTCGGGTGACATGCTGCACTGCAGTGATATAGTTCTCGCACTTTCGCTGATATTGTTTAACCAAAGTTATTCTGTGCTGCCTAACAGAATTGAAATTTGATCTGTATATTGTGTTTGATAAGCGGAATCAATGTGTTAAATAAAACAGTAACAATCTTTAAGAGTAAACACGTGTTTTATTTCCCATGACACAAGACAATATTTTGAAATGTCTGTGTAAAAATAGTAATTTTATAACGATGTTCTGGTAGCTTTTACGGATAAAAAGGACGTTAGAACGACGCCAGAAATTGGCGTTTGTTGGAAACAATCACACAAAAAGTTTCGTGCTGCAAAGTGACTCCTTTTGCCTATCATAAACAATAACAATACAATCGTGCTGAAAAAAAACAACTTTTTTTTAGCGGATAACACAAAAAATAAGTACATTCTAAGAAAAGCCCGTGCGTCTATTTTCCCGCACAACACTTGAAAAGACAATCACCATAACTCTCGGAGGCAGCTCAGCGAATGTAGATGCCGAAACATATGATTATACCAAAAAAAATGAGTTGCGACACTAACCACAACAAGCGTGACGTTTTGCAATGCTTAATGTCACAACTCAGACTGTTTTTGTTTTTTTTTTGTCTAATGTTATGTTTCGGCATCGTGATTCGCTGAGCTGCTTCCGTGAGTTACGGTGATTGACTTTCCAAGTGCTGTGCGGGAAAGTAGATTCCTGTGCTTTTTTTTGGAGCGTAGTTACCTACTTCATAGCATTAAAAACGAACTATTCGGCGCCTCTTGTTATCAGCAGAAGCTCGGAATTCTTGTTGTTTTCGAACGGCCATAAGCAATTTTCTGAACTTCTCCGACATAAACTGAATCGAAAGACTTTATTTTCAACGAGCAGAATTTAGAGGAGTCCAAGGGTTTGTCCACATGCCACAGGGTAGGAGAGTCCCGTTATGTAATGCACCCATAAGCACATGACTAGTGCCCCCTCCATTGTCGTGCTAGCGGAGAGTTTCACTGACCAGTTCCCAGAAACGATCCGTTTCTCCGAACCGAAGAAAGTCTTGGGTCCTGGAACTCTTTCGTCAGAGATAAAATCGTCCTGCAAAAAAAAAAGAAAAAAAAGAAAAAAGCGCGTCAGCGTCAAACTTACATTTCTATTTTTGCATTCGCTTTTTCACATACCATAGGCGATGAGAGAAATTCTGGCCAATCGAGACCGGAGAATGGTCTTCATGTTCAAGAATGTTGTTGGGTTGTCTCCGCAGAAGGCCCCTTTTACCTCCTCCAGTTTCTTCAGCATCGTGTTATGGAACCGAAGCGGTGCATCCACCTTTAGTTGAATGAAAGACCATATTGTTTTCCTTTAGGTGCAGAGAGTTGGAATTAGAATGAAGGTAATGAAGCGCTTTCACCTGTTTTCAAGCAGGCGATAGGAAACAAATGCGAAATTAAAGTGCAAACAGTTCAAAGATTTGGAGCCCAATCTGTATACGATGAAATAGCGAGTGACATTGGCTTATGACGTAACTTCTGCTACTATTAATATTTGGTACGAGAATAGACTGCTGTTTTAAGTAATTTACGCGAATCGTTTTTGTATCACCAAGACAAGACGAAAACGCATCTAGAAGTAGATGAACATTAGAACTCCCATGTGCTTTGGAAAGCAGGGATTGCATTTGCGGCTCGAAGCTGCCGAAGAGATCTAATGCATGTTTTAAAAAGCAACATAATCAAATAAAAAAAATATATTTCTGTAGACATTTCGGTGCAAGTCATTCATTTATTCTTTTTTTCAGAAGCAACGCATATGCCAACAGAACGTAAATAGAGCCTACCTACATACCAGAATACAAAAAGTTCATAATTACCGAGTTTATTGTGGGCCGTGTGCGAGTGGCCGCAGTAGACTCATCACTCAGGGTGGTGCGTTCCACCGTGCAGAGGGTCCCGGTAGAGCTCTGTACACGAGAAATCCGAGCAGAACCCCCGTCTGATTCCCTTCATGTCGACGTTTGTTGCCACTGCCTCACTCTGAAAACAATATTTTTAACGGTCAGTCATTTAACGCCCATACTCAACCTAGCGCTAAAGCGCCAAAGAAAAAAAAAATAAGAAAAAGCAAACTTCTGTTTATATATTTTTCGCAGATGTACGACACAGAAAAAAAGATATTCAACCAGCTACAGAAAACAAAGAGCATAAATAAACATCATAAATAAAATCTCCAAAAACAAAAACATGATCGGCGCCGAAAAAAAAAAAAAAAAAAAATCCGGTAGCTTTGCTGGCGCGACTGTCAAAATATAACAAACAAAAAAGTACGCCAAGAAAATATAAAAAAAAAAATGTACTCCAGGGCCATCGCGGCACCCTTCCCCTCTTTCCGCAGACGCCGGGACGCCGACGCAACGCGCAAAAGAAAAAAAAAAAAAAAAACCTTTTTTTCTTTATCTTTTTTTTTGTGGGGTTTGAATTAGAAGCTTGTCCACCTCCCCCCCCCCCCCCCCCCCCCCCCCCCTTTTTTTCACATACATTATGGGTTTTTGCTCGCCTCCCACTTGAGAAAGAAGTTCATAATCACAGTAACGCTAACGATGTCTACAACATAACGTTGCAGTGTAAATTGCTGTAATGAACTCTGAAGGCAAACAAACGCAAAATCGACAACATGGTTTCCGTCAATCAACGCTCTCGGGCGGTCAACCTCAAGCATTTAGAGTGCACACCGAGAAAGAAATCGGCGAGCCAAGCTTACAAACACTGACTGCCCCAGCTAGGGTGCCTTTATGCTGGCTCTGCCTTACCGCTCATTCACACTGGAAGCGGATCCGCGTTCGCAAAGCGGTTGCGAACGCGGTTGTATAAAGATCCAGTGCAATTGCACGCGCACTTGATGTCATCGTATGCGCGTGAAACTGTACTGGATCTTTATACAACCGCGTTCGCAACCGCTTTGCGAACGCGGATCCGCTTCCAGTGTGAATGAGCGGTTAGGGAGGGTGATGCCATCCTTTGTAGTACTCGATGCCGACAGTGTACGCTCACGGATAAAATACAAGGAAATTGCCGGTAATGAAATGCCGGCGTAGCAGTGCCAAAGCTAGCAGCTCGAGCTGGGAGAAGAACGCACGCGCGTCCGAAATTCAAAAGTAGACAAAAGCGTCGGGCAGAAAATGGTCTGATATCACCAGCCTAAGACAGACGCGTACACATTGGGGCACCCTAACCCGCTAACAGTGTTTTGTGCGAAAGACATCCCTGCGGCTCACGGCAGGGCAAACGATTATCGACGCTTTGTTCTTAGCTGAACGAGCAGATCCAGAAAGCGACCGCGTCCGCGGACTACAGCTGAACACTCTTACTCTACATGCAGAGCTCGTACATCTCACAGCCAGCGTGAAGATATTGATGGCTCGTTATTCCCACCCGCAATGCACCCAAAACAAAAGCGTCAATATGACAGGATTACTCACCCGAAGGAAGTCAAACGAGCAGCATGACGCTTGCGACCCTCCGGCAACGACCGTTTCCAGCTCTCCGTGAATTGGCGCGAAGCCTTAGCACCGTCCGAACTCTTTGCCGTGGATTAGTGCGCCTGCCCCCCTCTCTTCCTGACCGAACTACATTGGTCCAGTTAAGAGGGACCAGTCCCCTCTTAATATGGAGGGAGACGCGTGAATCTTTCTGTCGGTCTTTCCTGTTCAGAGGGACCAACGAAACGGTTTCCTTGGTCTCTCTTAATATGTTGGTGTCCCTCTAGATGTTGCTATTTTATTTTTCAATTTCCCTCTTAGAAAGAGCTGTCCCCCTGAAAGCATTGTTGTCCCCTCTAAAATCAGAGGGACAGCGTTTTTTATGAGAGACCGGTTTTAGAGTGTACCCGAGTGTCCGACGAGGCATTGATTGTTACGTGCCGAAGTCGAGTACTCACGCACTTCTCGTGTCCAATCCATGAACCGGGCTCAACTGTCGCCAAGCGGATGGTTTTCTTCTCACAATTGCGTCGCCAAGCTTAGCGAAGGCATGACTGGAAGAAATACTTCTCTTTTATTCTCGCAATTTCACCGCGACAAAGAGGCTTCTGAATCAGTGGAGGTCTGTGCGAGTATACTTGGACCAGACTAGGACCAGAACGCCTTTGCAAAGTCATGAACATTCCAACCCGTTACGGTGTCATGACCCCTTTAAGGCGCTATGGATTCATTCACTCTATCAATTTTATTTTGCCAAGAATTGGTTAATCATTTGTTTGGCTCTGTCAAACCACACACACACACAACCGGTCGTAATTAATAGCAGATGTATACATATTTTTTTCGCTGCAGTATCACTAACAGGTTTCGACAGCGGAGGTGGTCTTGCACGTTTCGCGTGAAATGGGCGAATAGACACAGATTAAGTTGAAGTGACTCCGGAAGCAAGTCACCGCATCTTCCAGCTAGTTGTTTTGAGGAAATGTTTCTTTACTGGTTCACTAAATTAAAACAAAAACAAGCCGAAACATTTTAAACTAATAAGCGGCCAGCACTTTCAAGAGGCAGGGTAACAAAAGGAAACACGACGTCGCTTTCACTGAAGTGTTTACTACATAGCTGACAGGTTCGAGAGTTTTACTTGCCTTTCTTTAACTTGATGATACGTTCGTTCCATATATATATATATATATATATATATATACACACACACACCCGGTTCACCGCGATAGGCGTTGTACTGGGGGAAAGCGCTGGATATTCTAGTTTCATTATCCACCTTTTTCATTTGAGTAGAAGACAGTACACGAAGACCACCGGCGCTTCGATACTTCAGCCATAAAAGTGTTTGTTAGCACTTTATTTTATATATCACTTTTATTGTGATACAGTGCCAGGCTTGGGGATCTCATTACATTTGTTGTGAAAAATTATTTGTCGATTTTTTTATGACAAACTGAACATTACTTTTTGGTTCAAGGGTTGTTGATTTTGCAATATGCACCCGCCGCACAACCATACCTGCAGCGGGGAAGCCTCATTGTCTGGTAATCACCAAGAAAATCATAATAAAAAATTATAGTCACAAAACAAAATAAAGGAAAAGGTAGCGCACAGAACAAAGGAGGTAGGAAGAATGGTAACTGGCAAGAATAGCAGGATAAGCTCCCCCACAATCTTGTTTTGCTGTGAAGGTGTGTCTCAAATGGAGACACACCTTCAAGGAAAAGTAGGATGCCATTTGGGCCGAAGGGTTCTTTCAAGCATGGCGAGTCGTCGTGCTTGAAAATTGTCGCCCACGCGCAATTTTCAACGCACGCAAAATTGTCGCCCACGGTGACCCTTTGGGTCACCGTGGGCGACAATTTTGTTTAGATGCGTTCAAGAATCGAGATGGTATCCGTGAATAAATAAGAAAGCTTCATGTAAGGGGACGTGCATAAATCGGCATTAACTTAAGGAATACAAGGCCTGCCACTAGCATTCACGAAGAACTGTACCCTCCGCACTTACCAGTGTTCGGGAAAAAAATGTATTTATGAATCTGTGTCTGTATTCCGAAATAATGCTTTTTTTTTTCGGAAGTATCTCAGTAATAACGAGCTTTATAAAAAAAAGAGCAAATGTATTCTAGTTTATGTATCTTGGCTCCAAAATGCATATACCTTACTGTATATACCTGCTGGAAGTAGGCCGCGGGCTGCGGGCTGAAGGACGGGTTTCATTAGAAGGACCGCGGCCTGCCACGTGCCGGTCGGAAGACCTCGACGGGCCGGGGCTTGGAGATTTCTGCCATAGAACCACGACCTGCGCTGTCTCTCCTACCCGTTGCGTCGCAAACAATGATGATGATGACTAAAAAAGTGCCTCCTGTCAAAGCCCGTTAGTGTAAGGTTCACTGGTTGGAGTTTAGTCCCTCAGAGATTACATCGTTTTTTCGCAGTGTTTACAAGTCGTACAGGAAGAAGGCGACATTCTTTAAAGACCTGGGCGTACCGGGACCAACACCTCACCCCATCTATGGAAACCTGCTTGAAATCCTGGAAATGGTACCTCATTTTTCAGTAAATTCATTGACACCTGTGCTTGGTGAGCTGCAATTAAGAAACTGTTCCAACTCACGCAGCCGATGCCTCTACAAATACATTTTATATAACAAAAAAAAAAGAGACGAAAACAAGACTGCTACCCCATTCCACATAAGAAAAACAAAAAAAAATATCTGCAAAAACACTGAAGAAAAACAAGATTTCTTTTAGCGGCTTATTGGGTTCAGGGGCAGGTTCCTAAAAAAAAACTTTTTCGTTGTCGAAAGTACAGCTTAGACGATTTGGTTTTTTAACATGATACCGACTACACAGCGGACAATTAGCACACACACAGCTCACAATTAGCGCACAAACAAAACACAACATACACACCGCGCTGTGTATGTTCTGTTTTTTCCTTGTTAACTGTATACCTCAGCCTCATATATGCAAAAGGACAACTTGTGCCACAATATTTGCAACTTCGGTTTCTTGGTTGCAGGAGTTAGTCTTTGTCGGCTGCATAATAAATAACAGAGATGCATTTTTGCTTACATGTGCTAGCTTTTATTTTAACAATGACCACCGACCTTTGTCACCGAAGTCCTTTGATGCATTGAATGCAGTATTTCAGGCATAACCGTCCGAATTTGTTTAGAAGAAATTAAAGAGTCGTTTCCGGGAGTGGACAACGTCGTCTGCTAGTTCACTACGAAATTTATTAGAAAAATTTACATAACGTACGTAACCAGACGTCACGCAAAATTGACCAGGCTATGCCTCTTAAACTTTTCCCGCTAAATTTATTTGAAAAATGTACGTAACATTACGTTACGGAACCGGGTCAAATCATGATGTCAAGTGACGTCGGTTCAGGTGACGGCAATATTCGCGCTAACTTTAGCTGGGAAATTTCAATTTACATCAAGTCACTGCTATATTAGGTCACATGATGTCGCTTTCTCCATGAAATTTAGCGGGGAAAGTTGACGTCACTCGACGTGGTCTTATCTATTGTGGTGTTACATCACTTCATGACGTCACGTGGCATTAATTATTCCGCTAAATGTAGCGGGAAATTGCACGGACCGACAGATCTCTGGGATTAGGGCTTTTCATTAAAAAAACATTCTTTGCTTTTAAAATAAAAAAAAATAATATTCTGGAGTACTTTTTAACTTTTGCACCGCCTTCCGAGTCACCTGCTCAATAACATCCTGAAGGAAACGAGTTTCCGGTTGCGTGAACATTCGGATGCTCCTCAAATTATCCAGCACTCAGGAGGTTTTCAAGCTGCGAGTGGATCGCTTCTAAAACCAGAACCAGACGGCATCGCTGATGTTCGTGGCCTGTGCCTACCATCAGACGCCGCACAGGGAAACACACGTGTAAACGACCGTCGTCGACGTGTCCAAATGCATAAAAACGGAAGAAAAAAATAGAGAAAAAAAGCCGCGTTTTTTTTAGGTTGCGATTCTGGGTCCAACGATTTTGAAGCGACAATGCTACCAAAGAGCCACTCCAGCTGCTTCAACGCGACGTCTAACAAGGCGCATCTGCTAGGAACGACTTCACAAATGTGTCTCGCGCAGCCCTCACTAGAAGGCCCCAGTTGCGGTGACGTGACCTCACGCTTACTGATTACCAGCTGAATGTTAGGAAAAGTGACGAAGAGAGAAAGAAACACACTGCTGGACTATCAATCCTTTTTTATAAACTTCCTTTTCCTCAACCCAATCCTTAAAAGGGTAGCTTCTTCTTCAGTCAAAGCTTAGACTTAAACTTCCTTTTTCTTCTCACGAACCGTGGTGTTCTCCACCTCTTCGACTTTCCCCATCCCAAAAGGGTAGCTTCTATACTTCGTTTTAGCTTCGGTCCAGACGCAGCCGATGCTACAAGCGCGAGCATGTGGCCCAGAACAGTGCTTGCACTGCACGAGCGCACGTGCTTGGCAGGGATGCTGAAAGCCCGGAGCTCGCGCTTGTAGCTTTGGCTGCGTCTGGACCGAAGCTGAAACGAAGTATACTACTTCAGTCGGAGCTTAGACAGAAACTTTCTTTTTCTCCTCACGATCCGTGGAGTTTTTGTCTTCTTTGACTTTCGGATCTTGAAAAATTTCCTTCTTTTTGTCTTTTATACTTCCGGTGGTGCCAGCCTCGTTTTACTCGGTCGGATCTTGGAGTCACAGGGTCCCAACTCGGTTCATCCGAGGTGCCGCTCTCCTCAGATACATTTTTCTTTGGGCAAGAGCGCAATGGAGGCAACACTGACGAATTCTCCCTCCCCCTCCTCAATGGCCAACGCCTCAAGGAGCTCCCTTCCAAGCTGCTTTCGGTGTTTTGCTAAGACGGTGACGCCTGTGAAATCAGGAGCACATTTGCAGGCCCGACAATGTGCCGAAAGGTGGCCCGCCGAGGTTAGTGCGGTCACAGATGCTGCATGTTCTCTGGTGCGGTCGTTGATGCACCTCCCCGTTTGTCCTATGTAGCTTTTGCCACATGACGTAGGGATTTTGTAAACAACTCCTTTTTCGCATGGGGCGTAGGGTGTTCGATGCGCAGTGCTGCAGGTCGTCGTCCCGTTCTGGGCGGTTTTCCGGTTCACCCTACGGCACATGGCGTAGGCCTTGTTGGGGGCGGAGCACACAACGTGGATGCCTTGTCGGCCGGCGATCTTTTTTAACCGATGAGTAATGCTGTGAACATACGGGACCACTGCGAAAGGCGTTGGGGGCTTCTTTTGCGTTGTTTGATTCTTCTCAGGATTTTGGCGTACTTGCCTACAAAGCTTTTCACATACCGGTACGAGGAGGGTACTCGAGTACTCAGAATCCTGGAGTCGACCCAGCTGTCCTTGAAAGCAGCGCCCCACCTTATGAGGGCAGGACATCTGTAGCGCCGAGACTAAAGCTCTGGTGGCCAACCCCCGTTTTATGTTTTTGGAATGTTCCGAGGTAAACGGAAGGAACCCCTTACATGAACGGGGTTCATAACTCCAGCACACGTGGGAAGGTTGAAACTCGAATGAGAGGTCTAAAAACCGTATGAAATTGTTGACGGGAAGTTCATGGGTAAACGCCAATCCGTGGCAGCTATGTTCGAAGCTGCGCATGACCACAATACGTAAAACGGGGGTTGGCCACCAGAGCTTTAGTCTCGGCGCTACAGAAGTCCTGCCCTCATAAGGTGGGGCGCTGCTTTCAAGGACAGCTGGGTCGACTCCAGGATTCTGGGTACTCGAGTACCCTCCTCGTACCGGTATCTGAGAAGCTTTGTAGGCAAGTACGTCAAAATCTCGAGAAGAATCAAACAACGCAAAAGAAGCCCCCAACGCCTTTCGCAGTGGTCCCGTATGTTCACGGCATTACTCATCGGTTAAAAAAAATCGTCGGCCGACAAGGCATCCACGTTGTGTGCTCCGCCCCCAACAAGGCCTACGCCATGTGCCGTAGGGTTAACCGGAAAACCGCCCAGAACGGGACGACGACCTGCAGCACTGCGCATCGAACACCCTACGCCCCATGCGAAAAAGGAGTTGTTTACAAGATCCCTATGTCATGTGGCAAAAGCTACATAGGACAAACGGGGAGGTGCATCAACGACCGCACCAGAGAACATGCAGCCTTTGTGACCGCACTAACGTCGGCGGGCCACGTTTCGGCACATTGTCGGGCCTGCAAATGTGCTCCTGATTTCACAAGCGTCACCGTCTTAGCAAAACACTGAAATCGGCTTGGAAGGGAGCTCTTTGAGGCGTTGGCCATTGAAAAGGGGGAGGGAAAATGCGTCAGTGTTGCCTCCATTGCGATCTTGCCCAAAGAAAAAATGTATCTGAGGAGAGCGGCACCTCGGATGAACCAAGTTGGGACCCTGTGACTCCAAGATCCGACCGAGTAAAATGAGGGTGACACCACCGGAAGTGTAAAAGACAAAAAGAAGGAAATTCTTCAAGATCCGAAAGTCAAAGAAGACAAAAACTCCACGGATCGTGAGGAGAAAAGGGAAGTTTCTGTCTAAGCTCCGACTGAAGTAGTAGAAGCTACCCTTTTGGGATGGGGAAAGTCGAAGAGGTGGAGAACACCACGGTTCGTGAGAAGAAAAAGGAAGTTTAAGTCTAAGCTTTGACTGAAGAAGAAGAAGCTACCCTTTTAAGGATTGGGTTGAGGAAAAGGAAGTTTATAAAAAAGGGTTGATAGTCCAGCAGTGTGTTTCTTTCTCTCTTCGTCGCTTTTCCTAACGTTCAGCTGGTAATCAGTAAGCATGGATAACCAACCGGCTCAGCTACAGGCCATCACTACGTTACCTCACGCCACGTTAGTTTCATGCCGCGTCTGTTAGAGGGTTTCTGCGCGCATAAAATATAGTAGTGTGACAATGTCCCAGCAGACAGTGGCGTACCAACTTGTTTTTGAGTGGGGGGTGGGGGGGGGGGGGGGGGGGGGCAAACCAGTCCTTCCTTCCTCCCCTCCCTACCCCCCCCCCCCCCCAGGGTTGGGGGTCGGTGCCCTTGGTATCTCCTGGACGCCGCGGGCCAGTGTTTACAAGTGTTTACCAGTATTTACCATAGCCTCCGAAATCCCGAAGCGCGCGCGAGAAGGTTTCTCCGGCCGTCCCATTCAAGTCGCTCCCCAGCAGTACGAGTGTAATTGCGCTGGCTCTCTCGCTCGCCGCGAGGTGGCGATGTCTGCCCAGTCATAACAAAGGGGGCGAGCCGCCAGCTTTGCAGGTAGAGAGAGAGAGAGAAATTACTTTATTGAGGGTCAGATGAAGACCCTAGAGGTGCTCCTTCGCTAAGCGGACCAAAGCCAACTGATTGACGTGAGCCGCCGAGGCTAACCACACCCGCCAGTGTGGAGGAGGGGTGTTGGTGTAGTGGGGAGATAGGATAGCTGTGGGGCAAGCGGATAGGAGATGCTCAACGTTCGCATAACGGCAGCGGCAATTGGGACAGGAGGGATCTGATCTCAAACGACAGAGGAAAAGTCGGGCGGGGGTGATGAGTGTGTTAAGCTGGATGGCTCTAAGTGTGTGTGTTTTGTGAGGTAGTAAGCTGGGGATGCGTAGTAGGCAGTGTCTGCATTGAGTGTTGGAGTTGTGCGTAGTGTTGTTTCAGATTCTTCTTGTAAAAATGTGCCTCGTCCGCCATGGGTGGGAAAGGCCATGGGATCACCGGCGCCTGGATAAGTGTCCCGCAGGCAAGTTGATGCGGGAACTCATTACCGGCAATCCCTGAGTGGCCTGGCACCCACACCACCACGACTGAGGCAGGAGAAAGTTGTAAAAGGGCGGAGCAGAGGTCGTCGCTCAAATCCTTGGTTAGGCGGCACGCGCGAATTGCCCGAATCGCTTCCATGGAATCAGTGCAAATGCGGTACCGGGGAGCAGGCGAAAGGGAGGTAAGTTCTTGAGTAGCATGCACTATGGCTGCAACCTCAAGAGCGAGCGGGGAAGTTGGCTTAGTGTAGGTGCCAGCGGTGGACGTAATGGGAGGGGTGGTGGAGCTCGTCACGGTGACAGATGCTGCGGCGGCGAGAGGAGGGGAATGGGAAGCGTCCGCGTAACATGTGGTAGTATCAGGTGAAAAAGGGTTTTGGTTCAAGGCCCGGGCCTGACGGCATCCATCATGCAGACCCGGGGTCATGTGGGCAGGGGGGGGGGGGGGGGGGGCGCATCGAAGGTTGTCGGGAAGAGGCTCTTGGGGGGTGTGTAAGGGGAAATCAATAGGTCGTATGCCAGCTTGTTGCAAGAGCCAGTGGCCCTGCGTCAAGCCAGACAGGCGACCCAGTTGACGGTCCCTGTGAAGTCTGAGGAGAGTAGGAAGAGAGAGAAAAAGCCCTGCAGCGTAGAGTTACTCTGTAGAGGCGTGTATAGGGTGGCGCAGAGCTGCTTTATAGAGTGGAATAATGTCAGACTTTATACGTTTTGTTTGTTTTCGCGTAAACACACTGTAAGGGAGAGTGTAGAGGATCTTGTTCAAGGCGAAAGCTGTAACTAATTGGCCGGCTCTGCGTTCGTTGACCCCACCGTTTCTCCGAACGACCCGGCGGACCAGGTGCGTTACCTGATGGCAAGTGTTTATGATTGTGTGTATCGCCTTGGTGTATGTAGAGTTTTGAAGAGGAAAACCCAGGACCCGACAAGAGGGTGTGCAGGGAATAGGGTGGTCGTCTAGGTGTAGGGCGATAAGCGAGTTAACTGACCGCTGCTACTGGGAGTAACAGAGGAGCAGCAGCTCTGATTTCTCGGGAGTAGCTTGGACGCCTGAGCGGGAAGAACTGTGCAATAATATCAATGTCGGTTTGGAGGGTGAATTCCACCTCCCCCGGCGACCCGTGGGTACACTAGAGGTTGATGTCGTCCGCGTAGAAGAGGGAGTGAAGGTGTGAGATCGTGCACAGGGTTCGCGCGAGTGGAGCCATACCGGGGTTAAAAAGGGTTGGGGAGAGTACGGCGCCTTGAGGGGTGCCGCGGTGAGGGGCAGGTAGAGATCTGCACTGGTACGGGCCTGGCCGCGGGCCATGGGCTTGGTTCGGGCTTCACGCGTCTACATTGATGAAGGGCCCGGGCCGCGTACGGGCCTTACATTCAAGTCTACAAGGCGGGCCAAAGCGGGCAAAGCCTGCCATTACTCTTTTTTTAGCAACATGTTCTTTGGAAACGTTTTCGTGGCGGGTCCGGAGAGGAACCGCAGTGGGGAAGAAACAGATACTGAAGCATGTGTGTCTGCGTGTAGGTTTTGTACGTTTCGGTGTGTGTGCAGCGACTGTTCTTCCAGAGGACTAGCGGCGCGGCGTTTCTTTTCGCCCATGAACACGCACACTTACGCGCCTACACGATGCGCACCCTCGCCGGTGTTAACCATCTGTACGTACGAGTGTTTGCGTCATCAGTATGGCTGAAGAGGTTCTTCTGAGGGGTGCTTTTCCTGAACAATTTCTCGGAGATTAGCGCAAAAGACGGCAATACTTTTTTTGGTTGTACGAAGGAGAGTGGGCAAATTAAAACTTTGTCCATGTTTTGTCCAAATACGTCGCGATGTTTCCTTTTCTTTTCAACTGTGACACATGGTTTGACTGTTTGTCATTTTTTTCCCGCCCTTTCTGCGCGGGTTTGGTCGCATAAAAGGACGACGGTGGGATTTTTCTTAACAAGTTGCCTAGGCCTGCAGATTGGTCCAAACAATAATGTCAGCAAAAAAAAATATTCCTCAGCATTTAATGTTTGGTATCTGTGTGTAAACCAGTTTGAGTAAGTTGGAATAACCAAGAAACTTTGTTGGGATAAGATTAGAGTTTCTAAATAAACTAGAATTATTGTTTTTAGATCTCATTGTCTCTGCATAACAAGTTAGTGCATCACAAAGTGCCAGCTACATAACGGGATGTGATGGTTCGTGCTATATGTGCCAAAAACTAGACGGTTACTAGAAAACTACCTACCTGTAGAATCAGTATACCTACTGTCACCAAGTTTATTAAAAAGGGCGAAATTATTGCGAGGCGGTCGGATCTTACCACCATAATGTTTACCCTAAACGTGCTTATCGTACAAGCAAACAACAATATCATTTACATAATTTACGCAATAAATAAAAAAAATGATGACAGGAGGACTGCACTTTCGTAGTAACGAACCTTGTGCTTAGGATCGAAAAGCTATGTCAAAAAACGTTCGGAGATAAAAAGACAAAAAAGAAAAAAAAGTACAGTG
This sequence comes from Ixodes scapularis, assembly GCF_016920785.2. Lineage (NCBI taxonomy): Eukaryota > Metazoa > Arthropoda > Arachnida > Ixodida > Ixodidae > Ixodes > Ixodes scapularis. The sequence goes on along the minus strand of NW_024609879.1, from coordinate 62,818,838 downwards.
TGGTTGTTTCTGCTCAGGGAAATATATATAGCTTTTTTTATCTGTATGAAGCTAAATTTTCTCTGGAGTTTTATTTTCGCTCCAAGAGACGACTGCGAAACAAAAAAATTCTAGGATTTTAATTGAGAAGTTTGTACGGCAATTCCTGGACAACATAGGAATGACTGACAGACAGGGTAGCGTATCGAAAGAAACTGCTTGAAGCCACTGGATTGCAAAGTACTTCCCGTCTGATATAAAAATTCAAGACTTGGAATCTAAATATAGCAGATTGGAATACCTACCAAATAAACCAAGGTTGGAACAAGGTTGGAATCTATAAATATACCAGAGTTCTTTTTCTTGAGATCCCACTGGCTTTTTTGCATAATAAGTTATATCACAACGTGCATAACGGGGTACGGTGGTCTGTGCTACATGTGCCAAAAAATGGGCGTTTACAAAACAATGCCCCACCTTTGCAATCAGTACCGACAATTATCACGAAGTTTATAAAAAGAAGTTGGCGAAATCATTGCGAGGTGGTCGTATCTCACCGCCATAATTTTTCCCCTAGAGCCGGGGTCACACTGCTTATACATCCTACAAAAGACAGTCTGCAAACAGATTCAAACTTGAATCACCACGAGATCTGAGCTTCGAATGCCGCACAGCAACCAGTTCAAGGAGACACTTGTCACGCGTCATTTGAACCACGGATATCGTGGTGACTGATTTATGCATACTGTCTTATGTATAATTGGGTTGTGTCTGTATGTTTATACAGCTTAGAACTTGGTCTGCCTCAACTAGCGACGAGTCTCCCAGCTGTAGATAAGAAATTTAGCCAGTGCAGTACAACCGCTAGCCTGGGGTCTTTAACGTGCACCACGCAGTAGTGATACACGACCGCACGCCGGTACGATGCTCATCCAGATAGAAACGGGCATGCAGGGGTGGGGCTCGAACCCAGGATCCCTGGGTTCTGCAGCGGGAGCTTTCGCTCCACGTGCTCCAAGCTGGTGTGCACTAGCCCACTCGGCCACCGATCCCCCTTGTATATATAAGCAGTGTGGCCCCGGTTTAAAGGTACTTTTAGTAGAAAAAAACACCGCAATATGAGCCGCAAAAATTGCGTAATAAATATTTAAAATATAGAAAAAAGGACAACACGGACTGCATTATATATCAAACGTCGTGCTCAAGCTCAAAGAGCTAGCTGAAACAACGTGATAGATAAAAAAAGGGTGCGGTATGAATTTTTTCTGTTTAGGGAAATCCGAAAATTTATGTACGGAGCTATTTTTTTTTTTTTTAATTTTAAGGCGCTACATATTGCAGTCAAATATATTAAAAGGCGTTCTTGTATAGCGCTAGCCGCCACATGCTCAGATGAATATCCCAAATGAAATAAGCATTAGAATTTGTCTATCAACTACCCCGGATCAACTGTTGACCGTTCCACCACAATACACAAAAATATGTAAGTATAGAAGTTGCAGTAACTCGACACGATAAAACTTTTTCTTGGACCCTTCTGCCTTGTGCCATGCTGTTGATGAATGGGTTGACTGTGACCTGCTCCCCGCCCCCCACCCCCCGCGGAGAGACGCGGCCTCGTTCTCCTTTTCCGATTACGCCCTCTCCGCACGATGGAACGGCCGGAGAAGCTTTCGCGCGCTTCAGGATCTCTTGGGTTGCCAAAGGCATGGTAGCGCTTTTTAGACGAGGACAAAAGAAAGAAAGACAAGACAGACACGAGCGCTGTGTGTCTGTTTTGTGTCTGTCTTGTCTTTCTTTCTTTTGTCTTCGTCTAAAAAGCGCTACCATGCCTTTGGCAACCCAAGACCAATACCAACAAGTCCAGCATTCAGCATTCGGGATCTCGGAGGCCATGCGTGTACCCTTCCCAGTGGCGGCTGTTTCGGGGGGAGGGGGGGGGGACAAAACACATGCCTTGCCCCTCCACTCTGAGAACTGGAAGAGGGGGGCGAACGCCCCCCTTGTAACAACCCCCCCTCCCCCCCCCCCCCCCCCCCCCCCCCGGTTGGTACGCCCATGCGAGCAGATAACTACGATAGTTCTTCTACGTAGAGCGCCGCCCGCGGCAGATGGAGCAAAGCGCGTCTTCACAAGGCCATCATGTGTTCATGACAAATTTGCTACATGATACATAAGGATGCATTAGGGTTCAATAAGCTCTTGCAAATATCACTGTGACTCTACTCTGAGTTCACACATGACTGATGATTTTTGGTTCGGTCATCGCAGAAGTGGAAGTTTTCGACGGATCGACTTCGGGCAGATGGCGCTACGGACGCTGCTCCTGATAAATCTTGGCGACTACAAAGCGTCTTTGAACATATTTATTCCAGATTAGATTTCAAAGTTGTTTGAAGATTCCATTAAAAATGTGGAGGTAATTGTGCACCGCGGTAATACACTAGAATATGGCCCTTAACGACGTCATGCCATGGTTTACGAGGCCGTCATGAGTGCAGGTCGAAAACTATACCATGATTTGCTTTGCCATTACATTCTGTTTTCTTTGCCATTACACATTTTTTCAAAAGTTAAATTCGTTGCGGTGTCTTTTTGAAGTCGGTGCTTCCCAAATGACACGTTATTGTGATGCCTCCTCTGATTCCGTATCCCTGAAAAGTTATGTCTCTCTTTTTCAGGGCAGTTTGGAAGCAACAGAAAAATGGACCTCCATATATGGCGATGTTATTGGGTAATTTGGGTTGCCTGTCTCACTTGTGACCTTCAGCTCTAGAGGAAGTCCACGCCATATAAAATAACTAATCCGAATGTTCTTTAATCTCTCTCTCTCTCTCTATATATATATATATAAGTACAACGGTGCAGACTGGCTATTAAATTAGAAAAACATGTGGAGCAAGGTAACAAAAAATGCAGACGAGCTGGTAAATGACATCCATAGTGAACCTGAGACGTAAGAACAATAAAATAATAAAGCTTCGTTGTTCTGTCCGTATTTGTTTATTGTTCCTATGTCTCAGGGTCACTGTAGATGAACATATTTTATTTTGTTTGCCGTAACTTCTCTTTGTATGCATCGTGAAGTAAATGTCTGGTATTTGCTAAAAGAAGAACGTAGAATAAGACAAAGTTATAAAAAAAGTTAACTGGTTTAGGTGACGCATCATTGAAAGCGGGAAACAAGTGTTCCTTTTTCGCAACTTAAACAGTGCGCACCCTTGCTGTCAGGTGTAGCAGACAGACATCGTTGACCTTCCTCACCTGAAGGTTTCAATGCCCTCCCCTCCAAAAAGAAAAAGAAAGAAAGAAAAAAGAGCGTGGAAAGTCATGTTCTTCTGTCCTATTTTTTACTTTGCTCCAACCGGACACTATTCAGATATTCAGATGTTCTATTCAGATATCTGTCGGCACATTCGGAAACAGTGGTTAGCGAAAGTGCCGGTTTTATGGTATGGAGTGTCCGCAATGAATCTGTGGGATATAAAAGGAGCCCGAAAATTAGTGCTTGGACATTAGGAAGCCCAACCTTTCACCCCATAGACATTGATGTGGTGGATTGCCGTTGATGAAGTATCAAAGCATAGCTTCGTTCTCTTGAATACACCAAAACACTTGCCAGGGTCAATGACACACGGGTCCGCAGACGACCGAGTTATTGATACTTGTAACGCGTCCAACCATTTTCCGAAGGAGTGCAGACGCCGTGTCGTCTTTTTGCCTTTCGGGAGATAGCTCCAAGCGTCACAAGTATCGCTAACTCTGTCGTCCGCCGTTGACGTTGACGAGGTTTGTAGTGTAATTTTTCACAGGAAGAGAGCTGTGCCTTCACATTTCATCCACAAGAATCCACCAACATCAATATACATTCGGTAAAAGTTTGGGCTTGCTAAATGTACAGGCGTTGATGTTTCCGGTGTGTTTTAGAGCGCAGAGGCACGTTGTGGACATCCTATAGGATAACTAAAATGGCTGGTAACACAAATGCCGAAAGATAATTTTGACAAAAGCGGTTGCTGTCATCTTTGGTACAACATTCCCCCACTAACAATCACTGTAATTATGTAGCAAAGTATTCTCGTTGGGAAATGTTAAAGGAAATAAAATAATCCACTACTATGATACACAGAAAAGTATTCTAATGACCCATTGCATTTCTGCAATCACATATTTATATTTTCTTTCAGATTCTTTGATGGCTTCAGACCCGTGATGATCATTCGTGACCCCGAATTGCTCAGGCAAATATTTATTAGAAACTTCGACAACTTCTCGGCAAGACAGGTGCGAAATTCATCTTATAATAGGCACATTTATTTGGCTATCGCGAAGGTTGCACGGACATAAAACGTCGTATTTTCATGAGGAAACACACTGTGAAGCTATACTGGCTATTACTACTTTAAGTGATATTGCTCGCTAAATCCGAATTTATTGTAGTTGAGCACATTGTTATGGAACGTCAAATAAACAGTATAAGGGCTGCCCATAACGGCAGCTCCTATATTTTGTTTAACTAAAATTACTTCGGTCGATACATATAATATTTGCCGTTGAACCGTTTACATTTAAGTCATCCGATATTCGGTGCTTCAGACGGAACTTTTACTGTACGAAAAATAATATAGTCTTTTAAAGGTTAAATGGTAACTGCAAAAAAAAAAGTTATCTTTTTTTAAACTGCGTAATTTAGACAAGCATGTAAAAAAAAGAAAATTTCTGCGAGAAAAACAAATTTTTTTCAGCAACATTTATTGCGTGAGACTGATTTTAGTTTGCGGCTATTTCGTCCGTTCTAAATGGCGCGCCACAAAGTCGGTGTTCCGTGACGTTTATCCCCAATTGGCTGCTACACTTCTCATTGGCTAAGAGTTTGATTGACAGCTTAGATCTTGGTTGTTGAACCTTTGTTATAGGTTCTAATTTCCTTTTGAGCGGCATATTTTTACGTCGAAAGAATAACCCATGTGATGAGAGTTATTCTTTACAAAAGGTTTACAAGACGGGCACTTCCGTTGGCATTCATGCCATAACAAACAAAAGCTTCGCCATTCTTTCATGGCCGCCGAAGTCTCAGCTCCCGCCTGTCTCGCCTACCTCGACTAGTCGTTTTGCCGAAGTGATCAGTGTTTCCTGTTGACCCAAGTGCTTGAGTGAGACTTCTTGAAGTGAAGTAGTGTGTGTTTAGAAGCTGTCGCAGGTGTTAGTGATAGGAAGCGACGCGAAGTTTCGGCTTTCGTAGCGCGGTTCTTTCGTTTTCCTTCTTGCTTGCTTAGCGTGCTTTTTTTTGTGTTTTTTTTTTGCGCGTGCAAATGCCGACTTTTCGGAGATGTCAGATGCGTGATCCCAACAGTGAGCCTTCCAGCAGCCATGTCGCCCCGAAAGGAATGCTATTTGGCTGGAGGCAGTCGGGCGTTCGCGTAGCGACAAACGTGTCCAGTTACGTTCTCGTCATATCGCTCCGGAGGCCATCGAGATTCGCACCGTTTGCACCGAACGTCCGCGACTAGACACAGCTGTTACGTAAAAAATCCTGGCACAGCCAGTTTATTACGTGACGGCTGTCCGCAGAAGCCTTCGAACGTCCGAATTCTGCGTTAGCCGACATATTTTTTTTTGTCGGCTTCCGAACCATCGTACGTAAAGTTGTTTGAATGAATGTGTACTGTTATCGTAAATCTTGGCTTTTGATTGCGGCTTTGTAGATATTGCTATTTGTTTTGCTGGAGAGACGCAAACGACGGGCATAGCGAAATCGGCCGCGTATCCCGCATACCTTGCAAAGGCACTTCCCCAGTCACCTTGCGAAAAGCGCAAAAAACGGAGTCCGCACCGTCCTGACTTCCCAGTGTTTTACCTGCTTTAGAGCAGTTTCTACCTGATGGCTGCTAGTAGGTACGTCTACTGAAACTGCAACTTGAAACTAGGGGCAGTGCCACAGAGCAAATAGATAAAGTTCGTAAAGCTTGCTCGCCCTCCCCAATTTCTGAACTCTCAAGTGATTGTACCGTAATAAATGCACAACGCCCCCTCCCAAAATATAAAAAAAAAACACTATGTTCACTACGTAAAAAATGGTCTCAGTTCATGCATCTCTGGGCAGGTAGGAAATCTCACCCAAATTTATTCATACCGCACGATGAGCGCAACACGTCGCCGTGCAAACGCAGTCCAACGACACGAAGCACGAAAGCGTTGATGCTTCCTGGACAACGATTCGGAGTCCATTGTTCAATTAAAACGAGGTAATTTTGTTTAAAACGCCCGCAGCTTTTTATTCAAGGTGTGCGTCGGAAATCTTCCACATTTTGAAACGGAACCAAGGTCGATTTATTTTTAAAAACGGTCGCTGCGTCCTCCCGGACCAGTTTGACTGGATCAGCTGACGACGACGGGACTGAACCCGTCGAACCTCAGCCCCACACCAACCAATTTGCGCTCTGTGTTAGTGTGCGTGTCTACTTCCAAGCACCGCACCACACACACCACGAACGTTTCAGTTCTCGCCGCATCGCCGCGTTGCACCAAACAGTACCAGATCGCCGAAGTCAACGCAGCGCTGTCGTGAACCTTGGCTTGTGGTTGCGCTCTCGTGGCCCTGTGACTCCCTTTGCTTTCAAATCACACACGACGATTACGAATGATACTTTCCGTCTTCCGGGAACATCACAGGGGCACTTCTCCGGTCACGTCTTTGCTATGTGCTCGCAAACAGCGCACCTTCTCGCGTCCCGTCAAACCAAAACAATACCGGCGCCATGTTTAACGTGCGTTGTTGCCAGATCTTACCGGAAGTCAAGTCGCTGCGTCGTTCAACTCCGCAGCCAAGTCAACGCAAGAGCAAATCCACGACTGAGGGGCGAGCGTACTTCTCCGCGGGGGTCGAAAGAGCGGGAGCTTCAAATGTGGAGGGGTTCTGACTCCGACTAAATTACGTCCTGTGGCGTAAATATTGCTAGAAGTTTTTTTTTCGCGGAAGATTTGTTTTGTGACATGCTTGTCCTAATTAGACTGCTTAAAAAACACTTGTTTTTGTTTGCAGTTACCTTTTAAAGGGACCCTGCAATGACTTTTTTGCTAGTTTTTAGTTTGCACCAAACCTGAGCGCACTAAACGTAGTAACTTAATGACAAAATATTTCTCGAACTTCGCCTTAGTTTAAAAGTTCTAGGCAAATTAAAATTACAAAAACAAGCAAAAATAACCTTCTTCATGACGTCCTTGGTTGCTTGAGTAGCCGTGAACTAGAGGAGGGGTAGTGAGTTCAGCGAGCGCTCACGGCTGCCGCACTTCGTGTCGACGGCTCGAGAGCGCGCCACTAAAGCTTGTGCTGGATAGGCTGCATGAAGCGGGCAGCCAGGGCGGGTCGCCTTGCATTTGCTGCGCAATTAAACACTAATTCGGCATCACACTTCATTGGCCACAAACGACAGCGAACACCGGGTAAAGATCATTTCAGAACGGGAGGCACTTTGCGCTGCCACGGGCAACCAGCAGTGTTGTTTGGTTTGGCGCCATCTAGCGACTGAAGCAAGAAATATTGGGTTGTCCTAGGAGTGGCGGCTGCTTTGTTGAAACGTGAGCTTTTACTCTGGTGGCGCCGCTGAGCCTAGTGTCTGAAGCAAGAAACACTGGGTATCCCAGGAAGCCGTGATCGCGTAACGTGCCAGTAGAGCGGAAGCTACGGCCCTGGCGGGCGAATCGGAACGTGACTGCGTATCACCGGAGCGCGCCTCAAATTAGAAGAAATATCAGGCTTTTCGCTGCGTCATGCTCCAATATGTGTGCGTTGCGCTTGTATACGTCGGGCATTTCGAAACCTTCGGCAGGCAATGTGGGGCTTATCGTTCGCTGTTTGCCAAGTCACACCGAGACAGGGTATAACCGTGCGCTCTCACCCTGCTGGCGCCGCCTGGCCGTTGCCGGCTGCCTATACTGCAAAACGGCCGAACAGCAAGCCAAACCTGCGCCGAAGGCCTTCGGAACGCTCGGAACCGGTCAGATCCTCGAGTCCTTAAACGACCGCAGCGCAGCCGCGTAGATCCAGGACCTTTTCTACGCTCGCCGCTTGTCGGAGCCTGATCCCACTATTCCTTTCTAGTATGCGCGGCCCTTTTTACCGCTTGGTGGCGGATGTGTCGACGGGTCATTTCTGGTTTCCGGACTTTCTAAACTACAGTTGTTTCATTTATGATCTAAAATACTGAACAGAAACTACATTCATGAAGATATGAAACGGTTCGCGTCACTTATATTTTGTATTTTGACTAAAAAGAAGATTTTAGCGGCTCTGACCAGTAGTAAGCCCAGGACCAAAGACGTCACATTTCGAGCGCTTTCGGTACTGCGGGTCGCCCCTGTAGGTGGAGGAGGTTTCCGCGTCGTCCGGTTAAAATATGACGCACTGATATTTAGTTACTCTCTCCGTGCCCGCTGGCTTGCTCGAACCCCCAAGAGACGTGGAAACCGCAAAAAAGATACACGCTTAAAAATGATTGCAGGGCCCCCTTAAGGACAGCACGACAAGCTCCACGCTCAAAGCCTCTCTTCCTTTCCACCTTAGCAGAAGAAGAAAAAACGATGGAGAGGAGGAAAGCACCAATCATTGATTCCAGAGTGCGGTGAAGGAGGGGATGCTTCCTTCTTCTTGTGGTGCTACATACTCTTTTATACACCTGCACATGGCCCTGACGTACCACCGCTGTGGTGGCGCTGTTTTCAGCATGGAGCAAGCGCAACCGTTTTACTGGGGCAAACACTGACTTATTTCTAAACAGTGTGTAGGCCTATACGAAGTGCAAGTTCGTTTGCTTCTTGTGCAGGGGTTGCGGTGATGTCTGCACGCCGAGTTCGTATTGGCTTTGATTGGAAGGACAGTCTGTGTAGACCTAAATGCTAGCTACCTTCAGGTCTACTCACTATCCCTAATTCCTATCGAGCCAATCAACGCTCGGCGTTCTGACGTCACCGCAACCCCTGCAGAAGAAGCAGACGAACTTGAACTCAGTATCGATATGGTTTCCCACGCAGGCAAACTTATGTTGTGTTATACATCTAAAACTAAGGGAAACGCGATATATGCATAGCTATAGCTTTCTACAAGTTCTTAGCGTGCATATGATTGAGCATGAGCCCACGACAAAACGAAGCAATTTAAGAGGCACCGGCACTCAGGCGATTTGTTATGGTTAATGAACTTGGCAACACTGAAAAACTTCGGGTACAATTGCTGCTCGCCTACAGATTGCCATGATTTCATGGAGCACGACTGTGCCCATCAAAAAGTGTATTACACATTTGCTCAATTTTACTGAAGTCACATTTTACAGCGGCAGCTGTTAGTGCCTTTCCCGGTGAAATCCAACGGCGTCCGTATAAAAAACGCACGCGGCCTCGGAGCACGCGCCGCCCCGTCGCCGCCGCGTTATCGCTCTCTCGTCACCACCGTCGCCCCTCTAACAACCACGTCATCTATGACAAGACGCGATATCGCTCCCTTTGTAGGTGGCCGCATCTCCGAAACCGCTGCCACTTCAGGTCCCTGGTAGGTTCTGCCGGCGCGTCTACAAAACATTCCATACGAGCCTTTCAACCAAAAAGCACGTCTCAGTTTGTCGCCAAGGGCGCATGTTCCCAAAAACAGATTTCATACAAACACATCTCGTAAAAGCGCATCTCGTAAACTCCATCACATGAAAGGGAATCTCCTAAAAAAACATTACGCAAAATCACATCTCCTACAACTATTGTTCCAAACGCAAAGCTCCCGAAGCAAATATCCTAAACCAGATCTTTGAGGAACGGAACAGTTGCTGCGCTGTCGAGCGCACAAAATGTTGTGTGGTCGTTTGCAAATTTTAGCGGGACCCTAGATAAATTATAAGGCATTTCTATTTGTTGTTTTCTGGTCCGCCTAATCCTGTCAATGCAAGAGTCGAGAACGATAATCACTACGAAGTATTCGAAACGAAACCACTCGAACGTAATAAAGAAGTCAAAAATGCCCGGCGGAACTCACGTGTTCTGTTCCTTGACCGAAGTTGCTGAGGCCTTTTTTTGTTTCGTATTTCTTCTATGACACACAGTATTAATGTGTGCAAATTGAATCTTAAACGTGCCGCTTGTTGACGAATGCCGGCACTCTCGTGGCTGCAATGATTTCAGATATGCCTTGGTAGTGTTTCAACCTATGAAGGTCAAGTATGAAGTCTTTGCAACGTTCCAATAGTCGAAACCTGCAAACAGGCAATCCCCTTGATCACCCATTGTACAAAAGACTCATGGTGTTCGCTGCACACATGAGGAGAGGATTATCTGCGTACACGTGTCAAGCATCTTCGAAGCATGTGTTTGCTTTATAGATATATCTGTGCTTCGAACATGTCTGCAGGCAGTTTATCTGTGACCAATATGACCGTCATGTAAAGAAGGCCTCACAAAGTGTTTGCAGGCCGTCTTTTGTATGGTGTGTGACCGCGCGTGACCGCCGCTGAATAAGTATTCCCTAAGCTTATGTATTTGTGTTTCTCTAGACGACTGTACACCATATCATATGTAGGACAAAACCCTATAGCAGTATGTGTACAGCACCGCGAGATACACTTACAATGGGTAAGATACAAAAACATCAGTGAAGGTGCCTAGCGATGACATTAAGGTTTCAGTGCTTACAAAAGATGGCGCTCACCCACCCCCCTCCATTTGCAGCAATACGTCGAGATGTCCAGTGGCATTCCAGTCAACGAGGAGAAACTTTCGAGGCTTCACGGTGGCAGATGGCGGGAATTAAGGACGCTCATATCGCCGGCCTTCAACTCGAGCAAGCTGAAGCGGGTACGTGGATACGGTAGCCGAGAACGCTGCCTGGAACCCGTCTCCGTCTGGTGTGTTTAGCGTCCCATATCACGCACATGCTGGTAAAGTAGTTTTGAACTGGCAACAAATGGCGCCACAGAAGCCGGTTATGACACGCCAGAAATAAAATATGAGATAACTAGACTGCTAGGACCCATGGTATGTTCCTATGATCCTGCTATATTTGTTTAAAAAAAAGCCGTTTACAACTCTCTGAAACGCCGAATTAGAGCACAGCTCTTGAGGAGGAGGATGAAAGGGTACTGAGGGGAGGGTATACCCTTCCTCCCTCCTCCTCACCTTGTCATCCTGCGTGACCGCCCCTCCTGAGGTCACGTGACCTCGGGGAGGGGGGGGTGGTCACGTGACCTCACGGTTACGCCGACGCCGCTCAAGCCGGAAACGGGCGCCTAAGAGCTGCGCTTTAAAATGACACGATAGTTTAGTGGATAAATCGATTTACATGCGGGTCCCTCGGATTCGCCCTATTCGAAAAAGCCGAATTCGAGGCTGGAGGCTGGTGACGTCGTCAGCTAACCGCGCGGCGTCCCCTTGCACGTACTCACAGACTCCGCTCTCTTTGCTTTCTTGGCGTCTCGAGCTTCAGTTTTCTCGCTTACCTTCCACGTTTGGAGCATGCGGTCCGTGACAATTAGGTCTGCGGCATCGCTGGCCTTGTCAAAGTGCTCGGCATTGATCGCAGCAGCGATGAGAGTGATTGGTATCAAGAGATGTTGGAAGCTGTTCATTTTGACTGCGAAACCGCTGGTGACCACCTCCAGCGACGTCTAGCTACGGGCGAACTCGCCGTGGTCACCATTGTACGGGATCTCGGAGGCGCACGCAGGGTGGAAGCTCAACGGTCCGGGGGCAGGAGCTAGAAGAACGTTCGGGTGCCTGAGTTGCGTGAGCGGTTTTGGTCGTACCGCGGCGAGACGAGCTTCAGCGAACATGGGGGCGCCTAAAATGAGAGAGCGTTCATGATCACGTGGTTTGTGGACACCATGGTGTGACTAACTTGGGAGGTGTTGCCTGGTCGCCAGATGAAAATGTTCAAAATTCATAGATTGGTTATTGCAATTACCGGGCTCTATTAATCGCTTATCTTGGTGTATAAACTAAGTAGCCTATTAGCCTTCCATTTGAAAAATAATCTATCCGTTTAATTTTCGTGTCATAACCCTTTTAAGCTGAGACTACATCCGAAGCACCGTGAGCCGAAGCTACAAGCGCGAGCTAGGCCGTGCTTCTGGCTTTAAAACGTGCATTTCTACCGCGGGTGCTCGCTCTTTGGAAGAACCCATCAACGCAGCGACCTCGAGCTCTCGTGCTTATGGCAGTGGCTGCACTCTCAACTTAAGAGTGAACGGAGTACAGCAGAAAGCATCTTGAGGCCTGGATTGTCCCGAGCCTACATCGAATGCTTTAGCAGTGCTCGTGTACACTGCATGAGCGGCGTTTAAATACTGTCACCGCTGGGACCAGGAATCTCGATGACCAAACTCCGGTGACAGCATTGTTGACAACGCCACCAATGCGATCCCCGCAACTTCGTCACCAATTTAACAATGCGAAAAAGTTAGACAAAGAGGACGGACTCTTGTATTTTTGAATCTATTACCAACGCGCTCAGTCCAGGTTTTGTCACCAAGTTTTGTCGGGACTGAAAGAAAACGTCAGCTTCTACTCTTGAAATTACACGACGTGGCGACAGAAAAACTTTTTTTTTTTTTTTACAGCAGAGTTGTTAAGGGCTAGTTTCCCTAGGATCGTGTCCCCCGCAAAGAAATGAAGACACCGAACTCTGGACACCTACCGCCATCTATGAGCGACGACGGCAAGCCACATATCTGGTTGTCGCAGTCGCTCATAGATGGCGACAGCCTTTCCACTCTGGCTTGTCGACTTGCGGCCGGCCATTACTTTTCATTGTACAGCTCCGCTGGTCTTCCTTCTCCGCCAGAGTGGAAAGGCTGAAAGTTTTTTTTTTTGGTTGCGTTGCGTGTGAGTACACTTGGGTCCTACCAGTGCCAGTAAGCTTGCGCAAAGGGAGAAACACTCCTACCCAATGTCGTTGACATGCATGTAAAGGAACTCCAGAACTCCCTTCCCTTATTGTTGTTTCTTTTGTTTCTTTGTTTTTAGGCATTTCCGATGATGAACGAATACACTGATGAGTTTTTGGAGATACTGGACAATACAGTAGGGGACCGAAAAGGGCTAGATATCAGCATACGCTTCAGCAGACTTTCCATGGAGATCCTCTTGCGTTTCACGATGGGGACTGGTCTAGGTTTTCAGGCGGCTTCCGAGCAATCTGAACGCCTTCTGCATGGTGTCCGGGCCGCTATTAGACGACCTGCCTTCAATTGGATCCTGTATTCGAGTGAGTACTTTATTATAAAGTTACGGAATAGTGACGCTCTGATGGATTTCTCAAGAACAGCACTCACCAAACTTACCCGGAGCACGCGAACGGCGTCTGCTCACATAGGAACGCTATCCTGGTGACAGCTGAAGGACTACTCTGTTACTTAGCGTCGCAAATGAAATGCCCTAGTAGGGAAGGCCGCTCACTGAACCTGGGACTATACAGTAAGTTTGGCGGCTGGTCAATTTATACTTATCGCCTTCTTTTCGCACAAGGATGCCTAGGTGACTACCGAAACCGTCAGTAATTAGATGATTCCATCGGTAAGCATTTTTCTACTGACTGGGGCGAGAGGCATAGATCGCCTCACAGGCCAAATGTCTGAGCCATCCCCGCTGCAGCAGCGATTTTAACCTTGAGCCAATGGCCTTTCCTGCTCGGACTGTTTCACTGAGCGCTATGCCTGGAGGCAGTTCTTCGGCAGACGCCACAATGCGCGACTCCAACTAACTACAGGTGGCGCCACTCGGTTTCCAAAATGGTGGTTATAGTGAGGGTCGGAGATTTGTGCCGCTGCTGAGCCTGTATAGTGTGCCGGCTTCACTGAGCGACACAAATTATTTCTGGTAATACGAGGAAGCTAGGGTGTTAAGAGCGCAGGTCACCTCTTTATCCTGAGAACAGAAACGCTGTTCAGCGTAATACTTACTCCAGGAGGCACGTTTTAATTCCAGAGCGAGACCGAAACTAACCCCTATTTTGGAGATAATTTCTCAATATCGGCCTTAATTTCCAATTCTTTTATAACTCAAGATGTGTCTCACATCGTAATTATTTAGTTTAAGCAGTTGTTCGCAAAAACTTTATTCTGTGACATATATGTTGTATTCAGGCACTTCAAAATATTTTCTCGATTTCAGTGTCCCTTTAAAGACGGGGTCTTTCATGCAGCTTAGAGGTAGCATAGAATATTGTAGTTGTTGAAGAAATCGGTGCTGATATTTGTGCGTTCTCGCTGCCTTTTGTCGCTCTGATAATTGTCATGCGAAATAATGAACTGCAGGCCTTTTAATGGGTTTTGGGTATTGAGACGATTTATCGCTTCAACATTGTTCCTAGCACAAAAAGAGCAAAATAAAACCAATTTTTACAATATCCCCACAAAACGCATAAATTAATAAACGCTGTTCTCGCTACAACAACCCAAAGACGGAATCCGAGTCAGACAGCTGAAGTGTGTGTGTGTTTTAGAGTGCAGCTCTTACTCGCCCGTTTCCGGCTTGAGCGGCGTCGCCGTCGCCGTCGGCGTTGCCGTCGCCGTCGGCGTAACCAAGGTCACGTGACCCCCAAGGTCACCCCAAGGTCACGTAACCCCCAGGTCATGTGACCCCCCAAGGTCACGTGACCCCCAGGTCATGTGACCCCTCCCAAGGTCACGTGACTCCCAGGTCATGTGACCCCTCCCAAGGTCGGTCACGTGCCCCCCGAAGTCACGTGAATCCCCTGAGGTCACGTGACCCCCCAAGGTCACGTGACCCCCCGATGACGTCATCGTCACTGATGACGTCTCCGGGATCCGCATGGTCATCATCATCATCGCTTATCGCGTCATCGTCACTGATGACGACACCGGCGTCCGCATTGTCATCGTCATTATCACTGATGACATCATTAGTGACGTCACTGATGACGTCATTGGCATCCGCATCGTCATTGTCATCATCACTGATGACGTCACCGACATCCGCATCGTCATCGTCATCATCACTGATGACGTCATCAGCAACGTCATTGATGTCGTCACCGGCATCCGCATCGTCATCGTCATCGTCACTGATGACATCGCTTATGACGTCACCGACATCCGCACCGTCATCGTCATCATCACTGGTGTCGTCATCAGTGACGCTACTAATGACGTCATCGGTATCCGCATCGTCATTGTCACTGATGACGTCATCAGTGACATCACTGATGACATCATCGGCATTTTCATCGTCACGTGACCCCCAGGTCACGTGACCCCCCCTTCGGTCAGTTGACCCCCCTCCAATACCCTTCCCTCCTCCTCCTCAAGAGCTGCGCTCTAATTCGGCGTTACAGGGAGTTGTAAACGGCTTTCACTTTTCAAAGCAACGCTTGACGCAAAGGACTTTATATCGCATCCAGTGTTTGACTGTTTGTCCATCTTGATAACGATGTCAGAGTTTTGCATATGCTCAAAAGAAAAACAAAAAGAAAATTATACCTTTTAACTGGCATATTTTTGTGATCGTGGCGTTATTTGGGGCATACATTTGCCGTGATTCGTATTAATAATAATAATATTAAAATTCAGATATTTTAAAACGCAATTTTTCAAGATCTAATATAATTTGTTTCTTATGAATCGATCTAATTTCAAACGCGCGGGAACAAGTATGACAATCAGAAGTGTGCTAATTATCATCAGTGGTGCTAAATGCAGCATTTTTAATTGCCAAGTTATAAATTAAAAATAGTCTAAAATCAATCAAAACATTCTCGCTAATGTGAGGCATCCATGTAAAATTGCATTAATTCTGGGTAAAGCGTATTATTGGCTATCCAAGTCGCGACTTTTTGCAATGGGAAGACGCCGCCAAAATCCTTCCAGACCAAACGCCCCAAAATAAAAAAGTCGAAAGGAAGATTATTTTTTTTTAATTACCAATTTTTTTATAACATTTATTTACTTTAATTTTTACTCGCCGTCATTTTGCCAACCTCAGCCTTTCCATTTCGAAGGAACGCCTACCTGCTTGGACGTCTGCTCACTGCAGCACGTTGCGTTGGCGTTGGAAACAGGTGAAACAGGTGAAACAGTTCGAGTTTTACTATTGCGTATACCAGCGAACGCAAGTGCAAATGTTTGCGTTAGCTTTGCGTGTTACACGCTGCGCGTGCGCGGAGCCCGAAATTGGGGTCTTGGATTGGTGCATGGCGTTGAGACGAGAAGAAACGTCAAGCAACGACTTCGCAGCCGAGTCCCCTCAACGTTGACGCTGCGTCGCGAAAGTCAACCAAGATGGCGCCTGCCTCCAAAGTTCGAGAACCTTCTCGAAGCCGGGACCATAGCCGGGACAGCTACCCTCGTGGGTCGAAAGCGTCGTGCGACTACTGCGGCAACGCACCGTACTCACGTTCTCAGTGTCCAGCCAGGAGGGCTACATGGAACCATTGCCGAAAAAAAGGACATTTCGCAGAAGTGTGCCGCTCCAGAACGAAGCGCCTCAGCCATATCCAGCTGCACTCCGTTGAATCGTCGCAAGCGTCCGGCCGGTACGTCGTTGTACGCGTCAACGGCCTCCCCCTACAGTTCAAGGTGGATTCCGGTGCGGACGTTTCTGTTGTCCCCCGCTCTTTTCCGGGATGTCCTGCCTCGTTGGACAAACCCACGGGCGAGCAACTCGTCGGTCCGGGACGCTGCCGTCTCAACCTTCTCGGAACGTTCCCGGCTACCCTGGCATGGCGAGGTCGGACAGTGCACCAGAAGCTGTACGTTGTCGGCGGCGTAGACACTCCTCTGCTAGGCTACGCCGCAATCGTCGCTCTAGGGGTCGTCAATTTTGTCGATTCGATAACCGACGCCGACCTGCCGAAGACGACACCGTCGCCACCCGCCCCGTCGTCGCCTGCCCCGACGCCGCTTGCAGCTGCGGCTCCGCTCTTCACGGGGCTTGGTACAATGCCTGATGTGTACCATGTTCGGATCAAGCCCGGAGCTGTGCCCTTCTCGCTAAGCGTACCCAGAAGGATCCCGATTCCTCTCCGCGGGGTGGTGAAAGATGAACTTGACAAAATGAAGAGAGAAGGCGTCATCCGGCGTGTTGAGACGCTTACGGCGTGGTGCGCCGGACTTGTTGTGGTACCAAAGGCTGCTGGTGGCTATCGCCTCTGCGTTGACCTGACCAAGCTTAATCAGGTCGTCCTACGGGAAAGACACCTGATGCCGACCGTCGACCAGGTCCTGGGACTACTGGGAAACGCTGTCGTCTTCTCGAAACTCGATGCGTCGTCAGGGTTTCATCAAGTTCGTCTCTCCGAAAGCAGCCAGGAATACATAACAGTCATCACGCCCTTTGGGCGTTACTGCTACAGGCGCCTTCCCTTCGGCATCACCTTGGCCCCGGAGGTGTTCCAACGCCAGATGTCGCGCATTCTCGATGGTCTCGACGGGTGCGTCAACATGGTGGATGATATCCTCGTTTTCGGCAGGGACAGACCGGAGCACGATGCTAGACTCGACGGCGTCCTCAAGAGACTCCAGCGGTCTGGCGTCACCCTTAACGCCTCCAAGTGTCAGTTTGGTGTGTCGTCCGCCAAGTTTCTGGGGGTGATCATCAGTGCCAAAGGCATCGCACCAGACCCAGACAAGGTTTCCGCCATCACGAATATGCGACCTCCGACGGATGTACACGGGGTGGGCGCCTCCTGGGCCTTCTGAACCACGTTGGACGATTCTTGCCGAATGTGTCGGCCACGACTGCTCCGATCAGACTCCTTCTCAACAAGGATACAGTATAGACCTGGGAATCAGCCCAAGCTTCCGCCTTCGAGTCGCTGAAGAAGATGGTGACCTCCAGCTCTTGCGTCGCCCGCTACAACCCCGAGTACCCTACGACTGTATCTGCTGATGCCAGCTCGTACGGCCTGGGCGCCGTACTCGTACAGGAGCAACCGTCAGGGGAACGCCGAGCGGTCGCGTTTGAGGCGCGTGCCTTGACAGCCGCTGAAGAACGGTACAGTCAGATCGAAAAAGAAGCGCTCGGAGTCTCGTGGGCAGTGCAGCGCTTTGAAGAGTTTTTGCGTGGCCTCAGGTTCACCATGGAGACTGATCACCAGCCACTCGTCAGGTTACTAGGCACTGCCGACCTCGATCTTGTGCCTCCCCGCATCCAGCGTTTCCCCATCAGACTTCTGCGGTGCCAGTTTTCAGCACGGTACGTTCCGGGGAAGTACCTGGCCACTGCCGACACGCTGTCACGGGATCCCGAAGACCCCTCTCTAGCTGCCTCTTCCACCGACAGTGTCGAGCTCTTTGTGCCGCAAGTCGTGACAGCCCTTCCTTCGACTCTGGCGGTGCGCCTCGACGACTTCAGAGGGCATCAAGCGTCAGATGCCGAGTGCTCCGCGCTGAGGGTCTACTGCACTAGAGGTTGGCCAAGACGAGATAGACTCCCTTTGAATATGACCCGTTACTGGGACCACCGGGGCGACTTCTCCATTTGCGAAGACCTGGTGCTCATGGGTGGACGGCTCGTCGTGCCTTCGCTGCTGCGCAAGGACATCGTGGGCCTGCTTCACGACGGGCACCAAGGTGTGAACCGGTGTCTGGCCCTGGCTAAAGACTCTGTGTGGTGGCCGGACTTCAAGAGCCAGGTCAAGACCGCCGTTGAGAACTGTACTGCGTCTGCAAGCACCCGAGTTCAGCGTTGCGAACCCATGATTGCCACCGAAACCCCTTCAGTGCCATGGGAGCGGGTTGCTGCTGACTTGTTCTGCTTAGATGGCCAGGACTTCCTTGTCGTTGTGGACTACCGTTCGAGGTACCCCGAGGTCATAACGCTCCGGTCGACGTCTGCGGATGCAGTCATCTGTGCCATCAAGAGCATTTTCGCGCGGCACGGCATTCCACAGACCTCCTTCAGTGACAACGGGCCGCAGTTTGCCTGCAAAGCGTTCCGGGACTTCGCGAAATCCTATGGATTCACTCACCTCGCGAGTAGTCCTCGCTACCCTTAATCAAATGGTGAGGCTGAGAGGATAGTCCGCACAATCAGAGAACTGTTCCGGAAAGCGGAGGACCCCTTCCTGGCACTGCTAGCGTACCGGAACACTCCCGGTGTGTCGGGATACAGCCCGGCCCAGCTCCTGATGGGACGTTCTCTACGAACACGCCTACCCGTCACCGCCGCAAGCCTGGTTCCAGATTGGCCTCAAGTCAAGGACTTTAACGAGCGCGACGCTGCCCAGCGTCGTAGACAGCAGAAAGACTTCAATTCTCGCCACGGTACGCGGGATCTTCGCCCTCTCCAAGACGGGGAGGAAGTGTGGGTACAAGACGCCCAGTCCACAGCAACGGTTCTGAGTCCTGCTCAGAGTTCACGGTCGTATGTCGTCCAGACGGCCAGCGGTGTTCTCGTGCGAAACCGCAGACACCTTGTCCCCTGCAGCAGCCCTCTATCATCTTCTGCAACTCCTCAAGCAATTGACGAATCGGCAGCTCTGCAGCAGGCTTCCGAGGACAGCGACAGCGGCGGAGCGCCTCTTGCATCTCCGCGAGCACCTCCAGCTTCTCCAGGGACTTCACGACCGCGCTACTCCCGTTATGGACGGGGTGTGATTATCCATAAACGACTGAAGTTGTAGGGCATGTTCTTTTTATTCTGCTGTGCATAGAGCAGGACTATGCTGAGCATATTTCTGTTGCTCTTATGTATTTAGGCATTGCTTCTCATAACGGACTGGAGTGCGTAAAGTCTGCCAACGGTTTCATCGTAAGGCTTTCCTTTAAGCTTCTAAGTTTGGTAAGCATAGGGCTCCCGAAGGGGGGATGTAGAGGACGCTAATGTAGCGACAGAACAAGTATAAATCGTGGAACCACCTTCGGGTTTTGCAATGGTGTATTTAAACGATGTGCGGAATAAACCGGGGGCTTTTTTCTCAACCGACCCACGTGACTGGCGGGTCTACCCACTCTCGGCCGCCTCGGCCGCTCGCGCCTGATCCTTGCGCGCTCGAGCCTTCTTCAATGCCGGTTGCAGCACTACGTTGGGACAGTGAAGAGTGCTGTTTGCATTCGGAATTTACATTTGCGAGCCATGATCGCGCGCAGTTCCACCGTGCCCGCTGAACAGGAGAATCGGGTGACCCTCACTAGAGCGCTTCCCGTTTCCGCCGCGGGAGGGCGAGCAACGAGCTGGGGACGCGAATAGCTCTCCCATGAGATAAGACATGCGTGTTCTGAACAAGTCTGAAGAAAGAAAGAGAGAGACAGGGAGAGGGAGATTCACTGTATTACTGTACACAAATGAAGTTATCGAAATTTTCTGCCACAAGAGCCAAGCTGTTCCTCTTCAGGAGGACCACCGTGGTGAGTATTTTATGTACAGTGCCCTCCAAACGTAACGCCGTCACTGGGTTCCCAAACACTGAGCTGGTGTCGGCTACATACTGTTAAATTTGGCACCAAAACGATCGGGATGCCTTTTCAGGTTGGGATAGAAATCGGAACCCAAACATTCTTCAGATAGTTCAATCGGCAACCGCAGGGACTGTCAGAAACGGCAAATGCCGTTGCGGCGTTAAGTTTGAGGCGTCATGTACATCGGGGCGTCCACCGATTGGAGACTTTTACAGCATCAGCTGTACTGGGCTTGTACTGGGTATGGGTGGTGTTTGCGAAAACGAATGGAGCGTGCGCGCGTCAATGGCGGGTGACTTTGGCTCCGGGAAAGGTTGAGTACCGACCAGGACTGCCAACCTGAGGGAAATTCCCAGATTAAAGTACTATTCAGGTCTATGTGGGAATAAGGTAGACCATACTGATTTGAGGGAAAGTATGGGCGCCTTATATATCTGGATTTTTTTAAAGGTCAATTGTGATTTTTTCCGAGATAGCATTGGACATCAGCGGCTTTGGCTATATTTGGGTTTATTCCCTTCAGCCGTTTGGCGCGGATAGTTGTGCGGCCATCTGATAACACTGAGAACTCCCACAACTTTTTTCGGCAAATTAGTTTTCATCACCCCCTCGCCAGGTGAAACATGTTGAGGAGGGCACAAGCCAAGTCGAAACTTCTGAGAGCGCCGATGTGCCATCTCGAGAAAGAAACCTTGAGTATAAGAAGAAATACTGCGATATCTGAAGGTACAGAGTTACCATGACTAATAATATTTCGTGAAGTGCCATGTACAAAATAGTACTTACTCTGGGTCGTCTTCCGTGTGTTCGAGTTTGAGAACTCTCGCTTCTGTTGCACCTCTTGTTTTGGAGTGACTACTATAAAAAGCGCCAATGAAGCTATTAAAGCAGTATGATGCTTTGATGACACGCATAACATCTATGGCGAAGATAAAGTTTCATTCGACAGTTTGAATCGCCCTTCGCTAGATTGGCTTTGGCGACGGTTTTCACACGATAAACTCATTTTTTCTAAACGTACCTGTGACGTAAAGGCTTTATAATATATAGGTTTATCATGGTAAACGTGGAGGTGATGCAGAAAACAACGAATATTTAATATTAAACAATAATTGGGGCTAGCAAGAGAAATGTTGGCGGAAATAGTTAAATTTCAGGCGTCCGCTAGGGAAAATTTGACTTTCCGTGTTGGCAGCCCTGGTACAGACTGACAGCCTCGCGCTTTCGCTGATAATATTCGCGGTTGAGGCCGAGCCTGCTGGTCAATCGCGATTGCATTGGGGATCATGTGATCGCCTTCCTCGCTACTTGCTCTTTCTCGCATTCGGTCGCCTATTGCCTAAGCCCTCTAAGCCTTTGCGCGCAAAATTGCGACTGACGAAGTATACTCCGGAGCAAGTTAGCGGCTGCTCTACGGCGTAAATGCGCCCGCGAGAGAAAACGTCGTCGATTTGTAGGCGCCAACGGCATCACTCTGGAAGTTATGATGGACCTGATTCGACGTCGAGATCATGCAATGCGTAAACGTGAAGCGGCACTTAGAAGAGAACGCTACCGAGCGAAGAGTTGACACGCTGGTTCGACCATGAAATTTGTGCAGCGCGTTCGCGAGAACGTGTTTGGCGCTAGCCGTTCACTGTACGATCGATTGTGGTTTACGCGGAACTGGTGTCTTTGACGGCAGCTTGCCACGAGGTTCTTCAGTTGTCGTACCCGGACAGTGACCTGACTGGCTTCAAGGTGTGTGCTACGTGCCTACGCAGTGTTCGTGAGTAGACAAGTAGTACACACGAAGCAATCAGCGTGCGACTCAAAAATCATGAAAAAAAAAAAAACGGAATGTGAAGTTACCGCGGGACGCAACATCATCAAGGCGCGTACTGGATCACGGCGAGATATCATCAAAATGTCTCACCAGCTGACGGTGTTCATTCGTATCGCGTCCCGTGACCGCCCGCGCAATTTTTTTGTCCACACTCTCCCAAAAGGTTAATTTAATTGGGTTGTGTGTATGTTGATACAGCCTACACTCTAAAAAAAAAGGGTATCACCTTACACCCTTTTGTCCCATATAATACACCCCAAAACTTCATTTCGACGTACAGCGCCCTATAGTCGAACAAACGGCCCCAAATTTTACCAGGGGCTTTATAACGGTGCGATATAACTTATTAAATTGCTCTAGTACGTATCAAAGACCAAAGAAAGAAAACACGGAGCTTTTGCTGTACGGCCAAGAAAACTCCGATAATATTTTTTGTAGTCAATAATACGTACATCAGCTATCTTAATAAGTTGTACCACACGGCTATCAAGCCTCTCGTAAACTTTGGGGCAGCCTGTTCGATTATGGGGCGCTGTACGTCGAATTGAAGTTTTGGGGTGTATTATATGGGACAAGGGGTGTAATAATACACCTTTTTTTCTGAGAGTGTAGAACTTGGTCTGCCTCACAGGGGCAACGAGTCTCCCACCTGTAGATGAGCAATTTAGCCGTGTAGCACAACCGCTAGCCTGGGGTCTTTAACGTGCACCACGCACTAGTGATGCACGACCGCACGCCGGTACGATGCTCATCCAGATCGAAACGGGCAGGGGTGGGGCTCGAACCCAGGATCCCTGGGTTCTGCAGCGCGAGCTTTCGCTCCACGGGCTGCGAGCTGGTGTGCGCTAGACCACTCGGCCACCGGTCCCCCCGTCCCAAAAGGTTAATGGCAATACGCACTGCTTCGTGAAGAGCATACGGTTATGTGAAGCGGCACTTTTTCTATTCGTAAAAACAAGTGGCTTGGGACGCTACTATCCATCTCACAAACATATGAAGTGAAGACAAAGGCATGGGCACGAGGGCGAGGCTTTAGAAAGTGCCGCTTATGCCCGTGTCCCACTACCCTATTGAAAATTCTCATTTGTATGAGAAATTTCTGTGTCCAATAAACACATATGAATCATACAAGATGTATAAGAACAAATAAGAACCGTATAAGAACCATATAAGAGCTATATAAGAACTATATAAGATATATGAGAACATAGAAGCACCATATAAGAAACTAGTGGGAAGTTTCTTATAAGTTTCTTATATGGTTCTTTATATCTTATATAATTCTTATATGGTTCTCATATATTTCTTATATGGTTCTTATATGTTCTCATATGTTCTTATATATCTTGTATGATTCATATGTGTTTATTGGACACAAGAAATTTCTCATACAAATGATTTTTTTTACTAGGGTAGAGCGACAGTCAGAAACAAAAGGCAGCGACAAGCCTCAAATCCATGCAGCATGCTCGCGATGGTACCTTTGGCAGGCGTCTAGTCGTTCGGTGCTCGTGAAGTAAGCACGAGCGATGGCAAGCCTGTCAAATATACCCTCGCGTGCATGATGCTCGTGTTTGGGCACAGCCTCCTTTATTCTACAAAGCCTTTCGAATTGCGAAACACTCTGGTTTGAGGCTTGTCGCTGTCGTTTGTTTCTGTCTGTCGCTCTAGTGGGACACGGGCATTAGGCACGAGTCCTCGTACAAACAAAAGCATGCTGCTGAGCTAGGCACACGCGCGTGTGCTTTTGTCTTCACTGCAGAAGTTTGTGAGGTAAAGTAAGGAAGCACAGCTTGTAACACCGCTGCTGGTTTTGTGTAGACACGGTGAACTACTAGCGCGAATTTGCCTGGTTGGTATCCCTTATCAATCCCATCGTACTGTTCCTCTTCATTTCACAGACGCCATTCCGTTATGGCTCTGGATCAAAAAATTATTCTTCTATGTGCAAGGATGCCTAATCGTGAGAAATACCAGCATCTTTCATAGGCACATCGCAGGGCTGGTGCACCTCCGTAAAGAGAAAAAGCAGGTAAGTCTTCGCAAAAAAGTTAAAAGATGATCCTTTTCACTCTGGTGCAGAAGGAAGAGCAGCGGAGCTGTAGCTTCTGTTCTCGGTGGTGGTTTTCCAGGTGAACGATCTGCTCTTCTTGCGCAAGGGAATCTGAAGCCGTCGACGCAGTGGAGCTTGAGGCGATAGCGGCCTCGCGACAGTTGCGGAACCATTCGCGCTGATCTCAATGACAATTGCTGGATAGCGGTTCACCACTTGTTCGCTGCAGCGCGAGTGAAGCCACCGGACGGCCATCTTGCTCGTTGACGATTCGCGGTTTTGCTAGCGTTTTGCTTTGGTTTTCCAGCGTGCTATAGACACGTTTTCTACTGGTTCGTCGTCATTCGCCGAAGTTTTTTAGGACTCTGTGTAACCGTTGAGACTTACCATTGTGAACGCGTGGAAAATTTTACGAAAGCGCAGTGCCGCAGGAAATAGGCACAACTCGTCGAAAGCTAGTGTCACCGGTCTCGCGGCCTCATCGAAGCTACCTTGGCACGTCGGAGTGTTGCGTCTCTGTGCCTTCGCAAGCTTGGATACCGATCAAGATTCGTTTCGGCGCCATGTGGAATGTGTTTTGCGAGTGAATGTGCGTGAAGCCGTATGTACCCCTGGGCAGCGTTTAACTTTTACTCTGACTGTATTTGTAACTTGCGGCACTCGCGATCCAGAAATGAGCTTGATCCCGTGTCCATTGGCGACGGAAGAGAGGGGCGGCGGGGGGGGGGGGGGGGGGGGGGGGGACAGCATCAGCGGCGCGTTTTTTTGGTTGTTTTGTTTGCTAGACGCTTATGGTAATCAAATCAGTTGTACAAAATCTTTATTTATTTTTTGTGGCCTTTTCTTGTTGCCCTGCGCTTTCGTAAAAATTTCGACATATTCACAACGGCAAGTCTCAACCCTTACATAGGGTCTTAAAAATCTTTTTCGGCGAATGACGACGAACGAGTAGAAAACGTGTCTTCAGCACGCTGCCACCAGCCTCTGTAACGCTAGCAAAACCGCAAATCCTCTACAAGCATGATGGCCGTCCGGTGGCTTCACTCGCGGGAAGCGCGATCCAGCAATTGACATTGAGATCATCATCAATCACTGAAGTGGGCAAGGAGGTTATAAGTACTAGGAGGGCGCACGTTGCAATATTGGTGAAGCCTAGTCATAAAAGTTTAAACGATATTGAGCCCAACGTGACCGCAGATCTCTCTGGCGATTGGTTCGCGTGACATGTCACGTGCGAGATGGATGGTTGATTGTAGAAGGTTTCCTTGCAGGCTTGCGCGCGCTCCGTCCGGTAGGTTTTATCAGATCGAAGGCTAGACGAAGGCTAGCTATGGTCACGTGATGTGGTCATGGTGGGTTGATAAGTGAGGAGAGTAAGGAGGAAAATGAGAAAGAGGCGAGGCGTCAAGGGAGCATGGCTTGTGGAGGCAACGCGGCTGACGTCATGGACTCTCCTACCTTTCTATCCTCCTTGTCAGTGGGCCCAATTGCGCCGGATGGATGGATACATCGATGGATACCGATCGTACTCTTTATAACGGGCAGTAGCTGGCTCCATTTAGCCGCGGCGGGCCGTTACGGTTCGTCTTCATCGCGCTGCGCCCGTCGGCGTCGCGCGTTGTACTTCCTACTTCATACCCTACTGCACTTAAAAAGAAGAGGAGTATGGAGGGCGCGCGAGTTCTGCGGAAAGGCGGGAGCCCATACAACATGTGTGCCCGCAGAACTGACCCTTCATACCCCAAAAAATAAATAACAAAACACACACACACTATTGATGCACTTAGTCATTGATGCAGCTCCACATCCCAGGCAGCACAAAACGTCCTGGAAACGTCGAGAAAAAGTCCCGGACGTCCGTGACGTCCCGCCTGACTTCGATCACGTTTTTTCGATGTTGAGGTGACGTCCTTATATAACGTTCCATTAGAGTCCAATCAGTGACGTTGTGACGACGTTGTATTTAAACTCAAACGTCGTCAACGTTCCCATGACGTCGATGCACGACGTTCTCACAACGTCCAACGCTCACGTTTCTTTGACGTTGAACTGAAGTTTATAAATGACGTCCCATTATCGTCCTGTCAGTGACGTGCTGGCGACGTCACGTTTCAACTTTAACGTCGTCATCGTCGCCACGAAGTCAAGACAAGACGTTTTAGCAACGTCGAACACTCACGTGTCTTCAAAGTTAAAATGAAGTCCAGGGTGACGTTACATTATTGCCCCGTAAGTGACGTTTCAGCGACGTCGCGTTCACACCTCAATGTCGTAAACATCATACAAGACGTGCTGGCAACGTCGACCATACACGTTTTGTTCGATGTTTTTAGATTTTCCAGCTCAATCTCCAGCCGCAGAATCAGTGTGGTCAAGGTGACAGTGCACAAGAGCCGCAAACAAAACTTAATTTTTGAAAGGTTGAGAAGTTTAATTATTCATACATTAATTTGCGCATTTCAAAATGCTATTAATTGCACATCGATGACGCTAAGAGGGCATTTACAAAACTCAATGTACACGGAAGAAAAAAAAATAATATGAAAGCATGTTGGGAATATCATTCCTTTTAGATGTGCTTGTTATATTTTTGGTTTGTTCAAAATATTGTTACGGGTTTATTTTGCGAAGCCCATGGCGTCTAGAACGGATCGAATTGTACCATTATTGCATTTTGCAAGCGTGTTGTCGTCTTCCATGGGTCCTGGGCCCTGGCATGCGCCTCAGGGGCGCCGCTACACTATCCCCTCTCCAGGTGATTTCAGGCCTGCGTCCTTTCCTAAGAGCATCCATACTGCTCCGCGACCACCCGAGATTGTTTTAAGGTTCGTCAATTTCTCTTCGTATTTTGTAACCCATGCTCACCTGCGCACAACCAAAAAATTCGCATCAACATCACAGTTCATCCATAACACCAACTTCCAGCGCCTTAGCGCTTTCGGTAGATCGGGGCGCAAAGTCTTGTCACGTGACTGTCAGTACAGATCTGGCTCTCGTTTCCACTGGTCACGTACCCAAACGAAAATCGCATGCCAGCACACACTATATCAGAGCACAACTTCACTGCACACTTGCGCATTTTTGGAGTTGACTGAAGAAAAAAAAATAAAATGCCCGGCAATGAAGAAATCTGGTAGATACTGTCAATGGTTTGTGGAAATCGACATTCATGATGCCAACCCCTGAGTGGCCCAGATGACGGTCCAAAAAGCGTTCAAGCCCAGTCCGCACTTACGTGCCGAAAAAAAACACACAAAAAAAAGAAAGAAGAAAAAGAAAAGAAAAACTAAACCAGCCGGCACGGCGCGAGAGAGAGGGGGAAAGGCAGGCAGAGGAGATGCCAGTGGCATCTCCATAGAGCCTTATGCGATGCGTCGGCAAACTCGGCAAGAAGAGGGCGAGAGAGAAAAGTGGGGGAAGATAGCGACGACGAACAATTGACAAGCCTAAGTTCCGGGTGCACGTATTTTCTCAGTCGTTCCCAAAATATTTCACTGAATGTTCTGTTCTTCGAATTGGCCGATAGAGAACAGCTCTGGGACCCGTCCAGCTTTTTCCGAAAGCCAGTCACTAGCACCGGCCGTCACGTCTACGGGTCTACGAGGCAAGCTGCTATGGTCGCCGTGATTTTTTTTTTTTTTTTCGGGTCTGCATACAGTATAAGTGCTGCGATTGGATGAGTCGTTCAAGCCGCCCCCATGAAGAAGTCGGTGATCGCCAAAAACGCCGTCGTATTCAGTCACGGCTCGAGGACCTTTTTCAAGGCCGTAACGCTTCACACGTTGAATCGTACTACTGCTCGGATCAAGGTGCCTGTGAGGATATGAATGACGCCCCTCGGAAAACAAGTGGCAGTGCACATAACGGCGCGTCAAGTCCAGTCTCCGATCAAGACCCTTCAGACGCCTCCGACGATCCCAATCAAGAACGCCCAGCGCAAGGGACCCCCTTGTGAAACCGTTCCCGTGCACGCAGCGAGAGTACCAGCTACGCGCAATGGGACGGCTGAAGCACGCGCGTCAGCGCATTAATCAGAAGCAGAACGAGGTAAGCGGTGGAACATTCCGCGCCGCGTGACATCGTCTCTTGTTCACTTATTTACGTGAATTTGTTTGCTCTTTTATATCTTTGAGGCTGGCACAACCAGGGACGTCTTTTGGAGGTGCTCCGGATTGCATCTCGTGTCTGAACATGCTCAAATAAACAGTTCGTACCAAACCTGTGTTTTAGTTACTTCCTTCGTACTTGCATGATAGCAACTTGCCTTCACATAATACTAACAAAAAACTTTTTTTTTTTTTTTCTTTTTTTTTTGGGGGGGGGGGGGGGGCAACGTTTTCTCACGACGGCTAGGAAACGTAATTTGGAAAGGTTTCTCGACGTTCTGTGAACGTCGTTGGTAGTCCGGATGTCGTAAACACACGTATCATAAACGTCGAAGTAGGACGCAACGGCCCACTGAGACGTGCATGTGACGTGCAACAAACGTCATTTGGAACATCCCCTCGACCTTCTGTGCACCTTTTCTCGCGGACATTTAAAGGTTTTATCGACGTCGAAGGAAGGTAACGTCCGGACCTTCGACGTTGTACGACGTCACGTTACAGACGTCTTCGACGTTCTTTCGACGTTTTCTTCACGTTTATGTGCTGCTTGGGATATCTTGCTGCCTCACTCTGGAGCGCTCTAATGTCCTCACGCTTAGATGGCAGGGAGTGAGCGTCGACGAGTACACGCACACGCGCCCGCTCGCGTCGGCCGAGGCCGGCCGCGAATGGGATTCTTCCCTCCAGCCTCACGCCCAACACGACGTAGCGCAAAGCAGCCCAGCGCACGTTGGCGTTGCTGGCGTAGCTCCCGACGGAAAAGCCAACTGTACACCCCACACCACCCGCACACCGACGACGGTGGTTTTCCCAAAAGCCCTTGCGCGAGCGCCTCATATTCGGGACGGGGGATGTTGGGGCCAGTTGGAGCAGTCGGAGTGTGTGGGACGCTCTTTTCTGCCATCTGAACCTGACGTTCTTGCCATCTGTCGTGTGCTGTTATCGTGTAGTTGTGTTGGTGTGCATGTTTAACGTTCGTGCGATCGACTGAGTGAGTGTGTGCGTGGACGTGGACTGTTCCCAGGATGCGCTACTCCCGAGACGCTTTGTAGGCCTTTACCCTTTACCTTCGTGACGTCAGACGTGACGTCACGCGTGACATCAAGAGGGTAAACGTTTGCCGCTAAATTTGTAGAAAATTTTCCGCTAAATTTAGCAGGAAATTTTTTCTGCTTAATTAAGCGGAAAAAAATTTACGGAAAACTTTTACCCTCGTGACGTCACACGTAATGTCACGTCTGACGTCACACGTCACCCTCGCGTCCGTACCCTCACCTCATCCTCCTCAAGAGCTGTGCTCTAATTCGGCATTAACAAACAATTGTAAACGTCTTTGTTTTTTTTTTTTCTTTTTCGTTTGAGCAGAAAAATAAGCCACGTATGACTGTAATTTTTAAATTTTAGGGGTGCTTTCAGCGAGTGAATCGCGTTACCGCCATAAAATGACGATCTGAGTAACCCCTTCAGTGCACCTATAAGGCAAGTTTACGCGTTCGCGTGACGTTTGAATTATTTGCTTGGTATTCTTTTTTTCACTCTGAAGTAGTGTGTCTAAAGGCTCGTTCATGCACGTTTGCGTTTTCTTGGGACCGAGTTCTTGTGATCTTAAAAAAGGGAAGAGCACATGCACTGGCACGGTGGTTTGAGGTGACGTTTGAAATGTTTTTTAACAGAGTAAAGGGTTTGCCGGTGTTTGCAAAATCAAATCTATAAGAAATGGTCATTTGTAAAATTCTCAAACGTTTTTCAAGCTAAGAAAGAATGATGCACAAAGAATAGGCGATATATAGTAACTTCAAGTGTTTCACGTTTATTCAATAGATGCGCTAGTGTGCTCACTCATAATTATATATATATATATATAGACAATCAGTATCAAAATATATAACTTTATGTTAAATACATGTTAAGAAAAAAAGAAATGAAGAAACACTGGCGAGGTGACGCAAGTCGCCGCCCGACTCAAATGGCTCAACTCCATCCATTTATGCATCCATCCATCGTAAGAAATTTTAAGTGCTTTGAAAGGCACTCGGTTGTAAGCAGTCGTGATTGTGTGAACCAGCCTGAAGTGTTCAATGTCTGTTGCTATCGCGGTTGCTTAATCGGTTTCCCAAACCGACAGGTGGTCAAAATTACTTAATGGAAACAAAATGCACCATGATTATGACGAATAAAGAGCACCCCAAAGGCACAATAATAAAACAAAACTGAAATGAAGATCACTGGGGCTTACAAGCGCTAAACTCATATGGCGCACTAAATGCCGATCGATTGAGCACGGGAACGATACATGCTGTGAGGTCCTCATGGAGGCAATCCTAATTGCCCCTTTTTCAAAAGTGCGAGCAATCTACGAGCTGCTGAATCAAGTAGCCGTGTCCGCCATTGTTTGGGAACGTACTCTGAACGAACATGCGTGGGACACGAGTGTCTTTTGCGTCTGCGTTTGGCACGGACCTAATGGCGAGCACCAATGTTGCCTGACGGGATTTTGAAATGGGGCTACCGAAGAGACCTCGAAGGAAGTCCTTATCCCTAACGTGCGCTTCTTCGACAGACAGGGAATGATGATTTGCTCCAGCTGTTGCTGAACGCCGAAGAACAAAGCGACGCAGAGACGAAGCCTAATCGCACGAATCATTCGAATGGTGCTGATCCCTCGGCAAATTGTAAGTATACATTTTGATGTGCATTATGCCGGGTAACCAGAGTAATTAAGTCCGCCGGGTTAATTTATATAGGCCAAGGAATTCTTCGTCATTTACAGTCACGGTACCGCTAAAGAAACGCAGTGTGCGACCAGTGACGAACATCTTATTCTGGCTCCGCAGCCAATGAGATTGTAGAATTTGCCGACAAGAACGCCGAAGACCCAATCACAAAGCTTTGAGCTTTCTGTGAACATGTCAATTGCGTTGCTTTATTGTGACTGCTCTCAATACCAAGGACGACAAAGACAAATAAGGCATTGACCGAAACAATAAAATAGCAGGCTCTAAAGGGTGCATGAAGCACTTAAAAAAAATCGAGTTGGGAACGGCTTTATTAATATTTTTGTCACCTAAATTCGAATATCAGAGTGAAAATAAGTATAAAATATATTACAAATTTGTTTTTTCAGGAAAAACAAATATGCTTGAAATTGTAGCTTTCAACGAACCAGACATGTAGCCAGGGGACCTATGTTGGACTTTCGAGAAACTAGAAACAGAAGTGACGTAGCGGCAGGAGACGCGTAACCAAGCAACGGCGCACACCGCGAAACCGCCCTCTTTGACGCCGTGACGACCTGACAAGGTTGGCGTCTGTCACTTACTTGAGAGGCGTCAAGAGCCAACGACCGAAGAGCGGAAGTAGCTACGCTGTCCCCCTGCCGTACCTACACTTTCCCGGCGTTACCTATCTGGAACCTAGTCCCTACGCAAGCGTCCGTTTCTCCGGCAACCGGAAAGGCATTTTCTGCTTTTAGTCAAGCGATGGCAGCCAATTCCTTGCGGCGGCGACCTTCACGTCGGCTCTTTTTTAAAGAAACTAGTCAAACTAAAAAAATACACGTGTTCTATTGAAATGAACAACTGATTTTGGAGCGGTTCCAGAAAATATTAGATGGAGTAAACTCGCATAAAAGGTTAGAACAACATGCGGGACGCGGATGAGCGCCTAGTTCAAATTATTGGCGCTGATGACTGCTCAAGAAACGGGAGGATGTGGCCTCTCTGGTACTCGGCGCAACTGAGCTGAGCCCGGCGCTGTCCAGAGACGACAACGTTCGTCTCTGGAACGGGTTAACCTCCCGGCTCAACTTCCTCGGGCTCCCAAGGAAGGAGCCGGAAGGTTGGAAACGCTACTGGGTCATGCGGGTGTCGAAGGCGCGGGCGCGGGCTACGGAGCTGGCGAAACAGGCGAGGTAATTTGCGTAGTCTACTCATAGTGTGGACCAAGCTATTGAATTACTTCCTTTACCCGCAGGCAAACAGGGGGTGGAGGCGCCCGGGTGCGCTCACTGGCGTCATCATACTCACGTATTTTGACGCTGGTGGGCGAGGACTCGGCCCTGGGCGCTCCCGGGTTTTCTTTATTTGAAACCAAGAGGCCTGCACTCTAGCCACAACTTGGCACCCGCCTGAAACTGGCCTCCGGGTTTGTCATTTTAGAGCGCAGCTCTTAGGGGCCCGTTCCCGGCTTGAGCGGCGTCGGCGTCGCCGTCGGCATCGGCGTAACCAAGGTCATCCAGGTCACGTGACCTGGAGGGTCACGTGATCCCCCAGGTCACGTGACCTGATCCCCAGGGGTCACGTGACCCCCCAGGTCACGTCACCTGGGGGGTCACCCTGGGGTCACGTGACCTTGAGATGACCTTGGGAGGGGTCACGTGACCCCTCCAGGTCACGTGACCCCTCCCAAGGTCATCTCAAGGTCACGTGGGGTCATCTTGGGATCACGTGACCCCCAAGGTCACGTGACCCCTCGAGGTCACGTGACCCCTCCCAAGGTCATCTCAAGGTCACGTGAACCCAAGATGACCCCACGTGACCCCCAAGGTCACGTGACCCCTCCCAAGGTCATCTCAAGGTCACGTGACCCCAGGGTCCCCCAGGTCACGTGACCCCTCCAGGTCACGTGACCCCAAGGTCACGTGACCCCCTGAGGTCACGTGACCCCCTGAGGTCACGTGGGGGTCACCTTGGGGGTCACGTGACCTTGAGGTGACCCCCATGTGACACCCAAGGTCACGTGACCCCCAGGTCACGCCTCCCCGAGGTCACGTGACCCCCCCCCCCCCCCCCGAGGTCACGTGACCCCCCCCGGAGCATATTAAAGAATGAGGGGAGGAGGAGGAGAAGGAGGAGGGGTCTACCCTCCCCTCAGCACCCTTCACTCCTCCTCCTCAAGAGCTGCGCTCCAATTCGGCGTTACAGGGATTTGTAAACGGCTTCCACTTTTTTCTTTTATCGCAATGAAGTGGAGATTTGGGCCAGTTCGTTCATTGCAAACAGAAAAAGCGACGAAAAAAACACAGAGACGCGGGCGAAGGGAAACAGTACAAGGTGCACTCTCAACTGAAGTTGAATTTCCAATAAACTTCAGTTGAGAGTGCATCTTGTCCTGTTTCCTTCGTCTGTGTCCCTGTGTTTTTTGTTTGTTCTCTTATATCATCGTTGATCTCAACAC
The DNA here is from genome assembly GCF_016920785.2 of Ixodes scapularis. NCBI lineage: Eukaryota > Metazoa > Arthropoda > Arachnida > Ixodida > Ixodidae > Ixodes > Ixodes scapularis. The sequence goes on along the minus strand of NW_024609879.1, from coordinate 62,785,310 downwards.
GCCTCTACTATGGAATCTGTCATGCTTCCATGTGTGACAAAACACAAACGAAATGGCAGTGTGCTGAATTAAGTGAAGTGTGAAAGAATGTCTGTGATATATCCTGGATAATGACAAAGAATTTATATGGTGTTTACTAGTCCATGCTCAATTTCACTTTTAAGAAAAAATTGCAACCTGTGTTTTCAAACATGTTTATTTTTCACGTTACGGCATTGTTATAAAGAAAAGAAAGCACTTTCAAAGACAAACTGCTTGTTGTCTTCTTTATACATTCAAACTGACACAAATCCAATATGCGATTATCGATACACCTGGCTCTGTGGTAGCCATAATAGATTGTAAAATGGAGCAGGGCAATGGAAGTGTAGAGAAAATGAATCAATGTCGAAACCCAATACAAAAAATATATTGCAGTAAAATAAGCAAAACGGGTCTCACCAGTAGCCTCATTGAGTTCTCCGTTTCCTACAAGGGCGAGCCAGATGCCCCGTTGGCTAGCTAAATAACCCTACAGAACCTTCTGTTATTGTCCCACGCATTTGATGCACCCTGCTTGCAAATTAAAAAAAAGGCTCTATCAACATCACCGTGATGCACCGAATAGCTTTTCGGAGGCAGTTCTACATGTCCGTAAAGGTAACACGGTGGTTGTGCGATGAACTACGCAAAGCATTGGAGTTGACACTGTGGAGCTTATGGACGGCCATGACTGTGGAGCATCAACTGGAGCACATACTGCCACGGGAAGGGGGGGGGGGGGCGCCTGGGCCTCTCTGGTGACGAGGGTATCAGTCGAGGTGAGGACGACGAGGGGTTCATTGTCGCCAGTGGTGTCCCTGGTGGGCGCGACTGCCATCATGGCTTGCGTGGGGCTCCGGGGAGGCACGGCTGTGGCGGGTTTGGAACTGGGCAACAAGGCGCTGCCTCAGAGCCCTGCCCCTGTCCGAGAGGCTGACCCGAGGGTGGGCAGGAGCCAGCCTCTCGTCATCCGCGGCTGACCCTTCCGAGCTCGGCCCAGACTCCAACCCTGGCTCGTCAGGGTCACAGTCTGGCTCCGGTTCTGGCTCCCTCGATGAAAGGCAGATATTGTGGAGCACTGCACACGCCGATATAATGACGGTGGCTGTTGTTGGATGATAATACACAGTCCGATGCCTTTGCAGACACTGAAATCTGCTTTTCAACAGCCCAATGCAGCGCTCCACAACGGACCTTATCGAAGAATGTGCCTTATTAAACCGGCCGCAAGCGGTGGAGGTCGTGTGGAATCCAGGGACAGGGGTGATGAGCCAAGGCTCCAAGGCATAGCCGCTATCAGCTGCAGAGTCAGAGGAGGAAATGTATGATATTAACGCTGTTCTCTTTAAAAGAATACTTCAACGACAGTTGAAATATACCCATCGTGTTCAGAAATAGGCTGAATATGATCCACAATACCCGTAAATGACAATTGCACATTTGTATTTTGAGCCTGACGGATGTATTTTTCGTTATAAACAGCCCACACTGGCAAGCGCTCGGAGAGCAGCCAGCTGAGAGCACGTCACATCTGGTGCATTTGTGATGTAGTTTATCTCAGGATTAGCAAAGCTGCGGTGAGGCAGACGTCGTCAGGATGCCCTTGCTGTTCCAGCAACCAAAGCGGTCAAAGCACGCCAGCGATCGGGCCACCGCAACTAACCCCAAAGCTGCTTTGTGTGAATTTTGAGCGACGGGTTAATCTTCTATCATGACACACAAAAGAGAGTCCCGCTGAGTGTGGAGTTCCTCCCACCACTTTTGTGCTGGCCGTACAGCTGTCCGTATCACGTCAGGTTCAAAGCATGTATAGTTCTAGGTAAGACAGTTATCATCACCACCTGTCAAGGTTCCTAGACGGGCATTACAAACGGCTTTAGCGACATCTAGAAATTCCTCTTTGCTAATTGCCTAATTTTTTTAAAATGCATTTTTGTGCCTTTTTTAGCAAGATATGGATGTGTCCGATGTGATACTGCTCTTTTGAACACGTATATAGACCAAAAAATAAGCACCGAAATTTCGTTGTACTATTCCTTTAAAATTGTTCACAACTAAGCAGGTAAAACTGCTGTTTGCAACCTTTCCCCCCGTAGTTGACAGCTGCGTCAGAGTGTTTCCAAGGAGACGTGTCACAGGTATGGCCAGAGCGCATGCCAGTTATCTATGTTCGAAACAGTATATTTGATATTGTAGCTTATAAGTGGTGCAGAGCCATCATGTAAAGAACCAACAAATAAAGTATGCTTACCGAGCAGGAGCCTGCCATCGTCTATCAGCCGGCCTTGCTCGAAGTTGCTCCGGAGCCACGAGTAGCGCCACGCGAAGAAGTCGTGCAACGACCCAGGACACTGTGGGTCGATGCTCATCACCCGGCAGTCGGCGTCACACACCTGCAATAGTGAGACATATGTCGACATTAATTCAACTGAATCCACAAACAGTTGATTGCACTCATTGTCGTGGGGCCCTGTCAAACACTATTTACACGCTGACCAACACACCACCATAGATTATGTGGTTTACAAATTTAAAGTATTAAAACAGCGCAAAAAAAAACCAAAAAAAAAAAAACCGACGGACTGAATGAAGGAGGACACAGAGCGCTGTCTGTGTTACAAAGATTAAAATTATATGATAAATAGCCGCTACCTTTGATCCACGTAATAATTTTTCTTCAAAGGAGAGTTTACACTTTATCATGCAGGATAGGGACTAATGCTTAAAAGCTTAACACGACATGAAAACAAACAGAGATCGAAAGCTTTTCAGCTAACAAACCTTCCCTTCCTTCGTCGGACAAACGCTTGTGCGGAGGATGAACGAGTACTAACAATTCATAACTCTCATTTATAAAATGGCATATCCACACCGTATCTTTTTCAAACCCATTCAGAACGGGCATTGACCTATAGCTAAAAGCGCGAGCTAGCTGCTTTGGATAAAGCCCCGGCGGCTGCACGAGCCCTCGTGCAGCAAGTGCTCCAGTCAAGCCGTCCGCGCTTGCAAAGTCTTCTTAGCTAGTTCATGCTAAGGTGAGACGTAGTATATATGTGATCGTACATACCCCCATCACGTTCAGAGCGTAGAATTGCGTGCGGCACCAATACGCCGCCTTCGTGACGGTAGGGTCGTTCTGTGACGGGCCGACGATGGCGAGCATCGTCCCGTCGACGCAACCGATGACGCCGGGTATCCTGCCGAGCCGTTCGAAGCCCCTCTCGACGTCGTCCCTCTTGCCGGTTGTCTGGGGAAAGTCGACCCAGCCGCGCCGGATCCCCAGACGCTGCACAATAGTGAGGGACACAGCCCGCACAACGATGCCGACTGTAGCCTGATTCCCGCTATGTGCTCGTCGCTCGCCACCATGCCCTGAAAGCTCCCCGCACAGTTTGCTCCCCGTGGCGTAAAAGCGAAGTGCGCACAACACTTGCTGTTCCACAGACATCACCGTCCACGAACCTCGCAGCCTCAACTCTGGCTCCTCGCGCAGTTCGTCGCACAATCAGCGGACCATATTCTTGGTGAGACGGTACTGCCTACGAAAAGCTTCCTCCGGTAGTCCAAAGGCATTGCGGTGTCGCGGTGCAGCCGGTGGTGCCTTTCCGGAGAGGAAAAAAAAGTTGAACAGTAGAAAGACTGTCACTCTGCCTCCGAGACGCCGTGTTTCCAATTTCGCTACCGCGAAGAGACCATCGCCAGACTCGTTCCCTTTTCAGACGAAACACCGAGGAAACGATACGTCAAAGTGTTGTCACTTCCGGTGGGGGCGAATCGCCGTCTCCGCCCACATTTTCGTAGGGAACTTTCGTCATTCGAGCCTCAACCAATCAGACGCGATGCCGTCACTTCCGTTTCTTTTAGGAGAAAAGAAACATTTGTCCAACATAGGTCCCCAGGATTTCGTTTCGGGGGGGGGGGGGGGGGGGGAGGGGGGGGCGGGGCGGGAAGCCGGGCCCCATGGCCCCCCCCCTTCTCCTTGGCTACGTGCCTGCGGCGAACCCTGCTGCCACTTGCTGTTGGTCGAGAATAGTCACTAAATTCGCTACGCTTCATAGTAACTACACTTCAGCCATCTTGGGGCTTAAACTTCTTGTCACCAGTTATCTAAACCCTTATCTGAAATCGCAGAAAACTGTTTTCCGCCCTCTAGAAATATTAAAACCGCCCGTGACCGATAAAAGAAACGACATTTCTGCGTGCAGAGCTCAGTGGGAACGTTACCGCATACCTCTAGACGATTCGCGTTTACCCTTAACCCTAATGTGAGGAACGCCCGAATATTCTTGGATGAATGTTCGCGATACCGTAAAAAGGTAGATTGCTGGGCTAGTTGGCTGTCGAATGACATTATTAAAAACAGTGCAAAAGGACGGGACAAAATTGGAAGGAGCACACAGGAGGGCAGCGTTCGTCTTGAGTTCTCCTACTTTTGTTCCGTCTTTTGCGCTCTTTTTAATGATGTCTTTCGAGACACCGAGTGTAAAAGATGAGGAGGTCAGCATGGCCTTGCCGAGTGAATCTCGCCCTAGTTCGACATTCGAATATTTTAGGCAGAATATTAGAAATACCGAGTGTAGTAGGTAAGGAGCCCAGCGTGGCCTTGCCGACTCAAAGACTCTCGCGCTAGCCCGCTGTTACGCTGACACCACCACGCTTGCTGCTGCTTTCTCGACCCTCATTCCTTTTTTCTTTTTTTCTTTCTGGAACAAGTTTTCTGATAAAATTTTGATTTTATTTTTACGTTCGTGTACCCTTTTTCATCTGCGACAATATTGGCTGAGCTCCCCGACACCATATGTATACAGTTGGGAGATTGCTTCTTTTTTTTTAAGTTTTAATGCCAAATTTTGAGAATTCTGCAGTGACCACAAACATGGAGGCGGCCGCAGGATAATCGGAGCACAAAGTGCCAATTCTCTAAACTTTGTTTGCCTTATTGTGGCTCTATACTTCGTTTCACATTGTGCGTGAGCGAAGGCAGAGCTGGAAGCGCGAGCACGGAAGCTCCGTGCGTTCAGGCTTTGCTCGAGCGCGCGAGCTGGGGAGAAACGCAGAAAGCGCTGGTCTCGCACTTCTAGCTTTGGCTTCACTCGCAGATAAATTGAAGCGAAGTATAGTGCAAAGTTCGCGACGGACGAAAACACTGATTTCTTCAAACCAGGCTCGGTCGAACTCGCGATAGAAAACACGCTAGGTGACTGTGTTTTGTGGACCGGATAAATGTAGACAGCATAATAAAATAGGCTAAATGTTCGTGACTAGAAATTGAGGCATGACGTAGTCGAGAGACAGCCACGACAAAATGTTCTAAAATATCAGCCAAATAGAGGCTGGCTCGTGGTAAGGCGACGTCATAAAGCACACGCTATAAAAAATCCACTTTCCCGCAACAAAAAGTTGGGAGAGCCAGTCGTTGCAATCTACCAAGAGAGCTCGGTGGATGGCGAGGCCAAAAATAGCAAGATGGCATGTTGGGACAATACGAAGGAAGATCTGAAAAGGACGCCCCGTCTTGTCCAATCTTGATTCGCATTGTCCGTGTTTTCTTTCTTTTTTTTGTGTTTGTTTAAAATTCAGTGCTAAAATGTGTCAATACCTAAAAGAGCAGTCCGCTTTGTTGCGCTAAGCACACTGAAACAATGCTCAGTGCCACAGAGCAGACTGTTTTTTTTAGGTTTAACATTCGCACATTTTGAATAGACCCAATGACTAGCCAAGGAGGATACGCATTCAGCTGTGTTTGTGCACCGTGTTATGTGCTTATTTTATATAAAATTGATGGATTGAATTATTAACTAAATAATCAGCCTCGTCATTCGTCTAACTTCCTAGTGTTTGCGCAAGAGCTAGATGCGCAGAATGCCTAACAAAAAGAAATGGCCTGAGCTCTGGAGGACGAAAATGTTTTCCGATTTTGATGTTGATGAAGAAAACATTGCAACACTTTGAGAGAGAAATTGTGGAATTTATTGTATACCACATCTAGTATACCACAAGGTATTTTCGATGACTTAACTTTGGGTGCGGTGCGTGGCACATGTCCTCAACGGGTGCGTTTAGCGTCTTATCTGGCCCATACATCAATAGTGGTCCCGGGGTGGACACAAACGACCTCACAGAAGTCAGCGTGTCATGTTGTTGGATGTCACGATCCTGGCGGTTGGGGCAAGATGTCCCGGCAAGAAAGCACGGGCGAACGCGAGTGTCGCTGCCGTCGTGGAGTCCACACTACTGTCTGCTGAAGTTTCCGTGTCCTGTCAAACTGGAGAGCGACGTGTAGCACAACAGGCGTCTGCCACATCTACCGTCACTGCTGTGACGCCGCCTGGATCGCGGCCGGAGGCAGCGTGATACTTTTACGACGTCATCAGGCAGAAATCGAGGGACCATTTTCGTTAATGCAAAACTTGGGGGCGCGATAGACACCATATGCTCGGTGATTATATTTTCTTTATAGGGCAAAGCTTGTAAAAGGGAATATATACACTCTAAAAAAAAGTCTGCGACAATATTGCGAAAGTAGACGCACAATACTCGGAGAGCCAATCAGCGCAACTTACGGAGGCAGCTCAGCGAATGACGATGCCGAAACATATGTTTAGACCAAGAAACGCAGTCTGAGTTGCGACATTAAGCAATGCAAGCGTGACGTTTTGCATTACTTAATGTCACAACTCGGAGTGCGTTTTTTGGTCTAAACATATGTTTCGGTATCGTCATTCGCTGAGCTGCCTCCTTAAGTTGCGCTGATTGGCTCTCCGAGTGTTGTGCGTGAAAGTAGACGCGCAGACATTTTTTAGAGTGTATATAGCCAATAAAATGCGTGGAATATTGAGCAGCTAGTCACTTCTGTTTGAGACACATTTTCTTTTGCTTATGCTGCCCAAAGCAAGACAACATGTTTTTTTTTCTAAACTCTTAAGATAAAAAATAATTAGATCAACACTGCGAAATAAAACCTAAGTCAAATATTTTATTTTCAGTTATTGTACTCCAGGTCTTATCATTATATTTAACAATGAAATGATAAAGAAGAAAGAAAATATCATTCCTGGCGAATTTGCACTGCTAAAATACCGCAAGACAGAGATTGAAGGCAGTTTTGTCGACCAATTAATTAAGTATTTAATCCTGTGATCACTCGTTGAGTATTACAACCTACATCTCGGGGTAGTCTTACGCATATACTAATTCAGTTTGCTTTTTGTTGCAGCTCACACGCCGCGTAAGGTGCCGAGGATGACACCGTTTGCAACAGTCTCCAATGCCGAACTTTTTATGATTTCAGGGTGAGCTCTAGCGTAACATATTATACAGAACACGCGAATAAGTGACAGGGTACCAAGGTACGCCCCGTAAAGGTCGTCGAACGTAACAGTATGTTTTTTTTTTAATCTTGAGTTACAGCTTAAGGAGCGCATGATGTGGCCAATTAGGAGAATCTTATTATCGTCCCTCAACCAATTAAATTGTAGCATTATCCGATAAGAACACGTATGAACGAATCGCGAAGCAAGGACCACTAACGCAATAAGCCACACCTTTCGTTTCTTTAGCTGTAAGCCAAAACAATTTATCGTTGTCTTTTTTTTTTTTTTGCTGCGATAATTGTTATGTTCTTTTCCCTCCACTCTGATTAAAGCCCGTGCGCCTACTTTCTCGCACAACACTCGGAGAACCAATCCCCGCAACTTACGGAGGCAACTCAGTGAATGGCAATGCCGAAACATGTTTCAGCATTGTCATCGTCGTGACGTCGCGTACACGCGACGTCACGACGCCGCCTGAAGTCTAAATGTCAGGGGTTTGTCCCGGCGTCACGTGAGGCCAGGGTGCCACGCGGCATCATGAGGTCACGGAACGTCACGCTGTTTTAGGGTTACAGACGACTGCCTCACTCTTCCAGCGTAGTATACGTTGGCGACGGTATACCTTCACGTAAGGGGCATAAGGACACAGCTGCGGTCACACTGCTTACACACCATACAAAAGACAGCCTGCATACATTGTCATGAGCCGTGCCTTATGCCTCTTCCCTGTATGACGATCCTGTCTCGTTGGTTGTACAAAAACGGTCTGCGGGCATGTTTTAGGCGTACATGCTTTTATTATGAATGATGTTACGTCCGTAGATAAAGTGTAAACCGCATGTAAGTGATGCGGCGTGCGAGGAGACAAGCGCTGGCGACCCGCTTCGCTGTCGCTCGGTCAGTCGCGTGACGAAGGAAACCGCATGATCGCGTTTTTTTTTACGTCTTTTTTTTCTTTTTTTAGAATTAAAAGCGCTAAGATTGTTCAGGGGTTAAAAACTTCAAAGTTCGTGATAGCGACGGGAGCAAGCGACCAAGGCGATGAGCGACGTTTTCTAGATATTCAAAGACCGAGCGACGCGACGGGCGACAGTGAGAAATCTTCGTCGCTCGTCGCTGACTCCCGTCGCTCCCGCCGCCGTCGCTCGTCTCTTCGCTCGCTAAACCGTTTCCGTGCGATTCAGCCATAATTCTGTCATCGCGTAGATGCAGTGAACACCGGGTCTTTTGTATGATCTAGGAGCCGCGTGACTCCGAATTTAGAGTTCGATAAGCTGTCGCCTTGATCGCTTTGACTGCACTGTGGGTTCACATGGGTTAGCTTTTTCTATTTTTTTTTCTTTGATCGCCTTCATTGTCAATCAAGCCTAGTTTCAGTGCAGCCAGCAGGGTCATCATTAAGGCTGGCTCAAACACTCAATTGTGACTGCTTTTTACGACCGTGTGCCTTGAATCCCCTTAAAACTTCTCGCGGAGGAAGAGCTCGGTGGCACCATCTGTCAGGCAGTGTTGGACCACCTGTAGTTTTTTTATGCAGCGTAATCCACATATAACGATGAGCCGCTTATAACTATCCGTTTTTAAGCGGGCTATTCTTTCCAGATTCAACGAGAATTGATTATAATGATTTTATTTTTGGGTTTTCTCATTATCGTCATGGGTGAATTGCACGATATACATGGCATGCACGTAATGTCATCCGAAGAGCGCTCCGGTGGCCACCAGAGAAGAGGGGAAGAGGGAGCCCCCCTTTTACCAATACCCTCATTTGTGTCTCCCAGATTTGCCCGGACCAATGCTATTCTCCTCCCAGAGCATGATAGAAAATTAACCCGTCACTCTAAATCCGTACAAAGGCAGCTTCCCTATTTCTCTTTCTTTCATGGTGGCCAAAAGAATGCGATGTGACGCCAGTGCAAGCCATGCACATCTTTTCTTTTTTTTCTTTTGGGGGAGGGGGATTATTATTTATTTCTTGGACTTAAAAAGTGAAAGCCGTTTACAACTCCCTGTAACAACGAATTAGAGCGCAGCTCTTGAGGAGGAGGAGGGAAGGGTACTGGGGGGTGAAGTGACCTGGGGGGGTCACGTGACCTTGGGGAGTCACGTGACCATGCCGATGATGTCATCAGTGACGTCACTGATGACGTCATCAGTGACGATGACGATGCGGACTCCGATGACGTCATCAGCGATGATGACGATGACGATGCGGATGTCGGTGACGTCACCAGTGACGTCACTGATGACGTCATCTGTGATGATGACGATGACGATGCGGATGCCCCCCGAAGTCATGTGACACCCCCAGGTCACGTGACCCCCGCCGAGGTCACGTGACCTCCCCGATGACGTCATCGTCACTGATGACGTCACGGGCATCCGCATCGTCATCGTCATCATCACTGATGACGTCATGTGACGTCACTGATGACCTCACCGGTATCCGCATCGTCATCGTCATCATCACTGATGACGTCATCAGTGATGTCACTGATGACGTCATCTGTGATGATGACGATGACGATGCGGATGCCCCCCCGAAGTCACGTGACAACCCCGGTCACGTGACCTCGGCGGGGGTCTCGTCATCGTCATCGTCATCAGTGACGATGACGATGACGTCATCGTCACTGATGACATTACCGGCATCCGCATCGTCGTCGTCAGCATCACTGATGACGTCATCAGTGACGTCACTGATGACCTCACCGGCATCCGCATCGTCATCGTCATCATCACTGATGACGTCATCAGTGACGTCACCGGCATCCGCATCGTCATCGTCATCAGTGATGATGACGATGAGGATGCGGATGCCGATGACGTCATCGGGGAGGTCACGTGACCTCGGCGGGGGTCACGTGACCCTGGGGGTGGTCACGTGACCTGGGGGTGTCACGTGACCGGGGGGGGTCACGTGACCTCGGGGGGTCACGTGACTTCAGGGGGTCACGTGACTTTGGGTCACGTGACTTTGGGTCACGTGACCTTGGGGTGACCTTGGGAGTCACGTGACCTTGGAATGACCTTGGGGGCCACGTGACCTTGGGATGACCTTGGTTACGGCGACGCCGACGCCGACGGCGACGCCGACGGCGACACCGACGCCGCTCAAGCCGGGAACGGGCCCCTAAGAGCTGCGCTCTAAAAGTAATTAAATAGTCTTATAAACGATCTTCTCATAAAGAGTACGTAGAGTTATTGATCTCTAAAAGGCAAGAAACCTTCGCTTCAGTGAAATGCAGCGTCACCTCATTGATAAGCAAGCGTGCCCGTGTGTTCACTAAAGAGCCTGTATTGCAGACAGTTTCCGACTGCTCGGAGGGGGTCACGTGGTTTGTGGGCCCCGTTTGAAATACGAGCTGCGAGGGGGTGCCAAAAGCTTCGACCATCTCCGAACGCCTCCGCCTGCTGTCCTTGTCGCCACCCGACAATACAGCGCATGCGTACTTCGACCAATAGGCGGGGGGGGGGGGGGGGGGGGGGCACGTCCGCCAATAAAATGCAAACGCTCCACACGGTCATAGATGAACCCTCTTTTCAGTCTAGGCTCTTTAATCTAGGCTTCAGCCTCATCGTAATAGATCACAAGAGGTCGGTTCTAGGCAAAGGCAAGCGCGTGAACGGGCTTCTAAACTCGGTTTCTGTTCCAGGCTTGAGACGGTCAGTTCGGCCCTGTCTTTCACCGCCCACCTTTTGGCAAAGCATCAAGACGTCCAAAACAAACTGAGGGCGGAAGTGAAATCGCTCATCGAAAAAGATGTAAGCCACTGGAATTGCTTGGCAGATACCACAAAGTTTTCTACGTTCTAAACAGCTACCTAAAGTAAAAAAAAAAGAAAAGTTTTTCATTTTGTACTGGAACGAGCAACTGTGCACGCAGACGTACATGCATAGAGATAGCGGAACATCACGTGAAAAGTTGTATACGTGTGACCGTCGTGTATCGTCAACGCCTTTTATATAGCAAGGCCGTAGGACTGAATTTTCTCAGTACGAATAGGATCTAGGGCCTGCAGTTCGGATGAGATTCGTGTCATTAAGGTTTGGACAAGATTCCCACTCGACCACTGATGCAGCAGTCGTGAGCAAACGTGATTTGACACGAATGCCGCTTCCAAAAATTTCGACAAAAATGTATTTTATTATACTAATACAATTACACTTTTTAGAAAACTACTCGGATAAGAGACTTAAATACAACAAGTGCGTTTTATCAACTGAAACACGTTTAGAACTACATTTTTCATTCCCTTTTTTAACATCTTAAACTTAAATGTAACCTGGAGTAAAATAATAAAAGACCGTGCTAAAAATACACAGTGCCCTTAAGAACAAGTACCTAAATAAACTTGCGCATCAAAAAAAGATATATATATATATTTTTATGAGATATGCGGGTATATCGGGGAAAATACACTGTATTTAGTGTTTGCTTAATTTAAAACTCTCAGTGTATGAAACAAAAACATATCGCGAACGCCTAAAAAGAAACAAAAGAAAACATGAACACTCAACTAAAAAGTCAGTAATTATACCCATCCCGATTATTCCTTGCACTACTCTTTATTTTGTCTGTTCAAAGCATATTATGTTCAAAGAGCATGCATCTCGTGCTCTGTGCATGTCTCGCTTAGAGAAGAGCGCCCAAAATCGTATTTGGGCAGTACTTGAAATCACGTATTTCAAATACTGAATGTCCAGTACTTAAGTACGAGGGACAAATACATTCTCCAATATATATATATATATATATATATAGACAAAAGTGATGGGCGCGGGCCGTAGGGTGAAAAAAAAAATCTAATTTAAAGGCGAAAAAAGTCGTATTAGTTGATGGGAATAGTGAAGTCTGGGCACAATAACGCTAGTTACGCGGGAAACAAACTTGAAAAAGGACGTAATAAAAGTCAAATTTAAAGAACAAGAAGTTACAAAAAATAAATTGTTAAATGGAAAATAGAATAAAGAATTAAGAATGAAAAAAAGAGAAATATAAATAAGAAAGGGGTGTGACGTCCGTCGACGTTTCGACAGTGGCACTGCCGCCTTCTTTTTTTTTTCTGAAGAAGGCAGTGCCACTGCCGAAACGTCGACGGACGTCACACCCCTTTCTTATTTTTATGCATTTCTTTTATTTTCAATTTAACAATTTATTTTTGTAAGTTCTTTTGGTTTAACTTTGACTTTTATTCCGTTCGTCTTCAAGTTTTTTTTCCCGCGTAACTAGCCTTCTTGTGCACAGCCTTCATTATTCCCGTAAACTAATACTACTTTTTTTCGGCACTTCACACTTTCTTGTGTGCGACTTTTTTCGCCATTAAATTAAAATTTTATTTTTATCGTCCTACAACTGCTGTGTCGGCGCATCTTACTTTTGCCTATATATCAACGGAAGCATTTGTAAACATTCGCCACTTTTAATATGTATATATATATATACAACCGTCGTCCCACCGTCTTTGAAACCTGGCCCAGACCGCCAAGCTTCTTCACCCGGATATGAACTACCCTACGCTTTCCTCTCACGAAAGCTCCAACCGTCACCCAGCCGAAATTCGGACCCGTTCGTAGCATTGTATAAACGTTTGCCCATCTGGGAATCTTCCTACGTTTTTTTTGGAAACTCGATCGAACCGTCATCACGCCGTTTTTGAAATTTGGAGTTGACCGTAGCATTGTATACACGAACTCAACTCTGTGACGTCACGGCGCGGTGGTGGCGCGTCGGTCGCACTTCCGGTCTGGGGCTGTGGGCAGAAGTCCCCATGCCAGACGTGTATTCCTGCGTTGTTTTGAAAGGAACCAGACAAAAACCTGCCTTCTCGTCAAAACGCCGCGACTGGGGCCGTACCAAATGTATCGAGAAAGGTTTGAAGGTCAGTTTTCACATGCTCGGTTCGTCCGAGAATCTGGACATGTGCCGTGAAAAGGGAAAAGCAGACGCCGTCGGACAACGATTGCTTGGGCGGGAAGCACTTTGGATTGAATTCACGGATACTTGTGGTCATCAGATTTATTTGTTTTGTTCCATCATCAACGCCAGAAAACCGTCAAGTTGTGCGGACCACCTGCGGTCTACGTTCAGTGCGTCTTCAAGTTCAAACGGCCGCCTGATCGTTCGAATTGTCGTCTGCTCTTTCAAACGTTTCTGCTTGTCGTCTGCTCTGTTAGATGACGCCGGCCCGTAGACCAAGTGTTGGCCCGGTACTTGCGATAAGAAGTAAGTGCAGGCCTCAAAAGACTTAAATTTGAAGGTTGGTAAGCAGGCTCGATGTAAACAATAAATACAAAAAAGATGTTGATCATTGTCACCAGTGACCATCAGAGACTTGATATCCCTAATTCACTTGGTCCGCTGCTTGCGATTCTCAGTATCGACGTCGACTATCTCAGCTACGGTTCACGCTTCGGCAGCCCGAGCGGCGTCGCGACTAAAAATTGCGAGCGAAATCACATCATGCGAATCAGGCTTTAGCGTACATACTGCGGCGTTCACACAGAATGAATCGCCACATGTCTTATTATTCACGCGAAATTTTGCGATGTAACGAGCCTCGGTAATTTCGCTGACGCCGCTCAAGTAGCCAGACATCGTCCAGGAAGATGTAGAATCAACAATTCGAACGCGAAAAAGGGCAGGGGGACTCACACAGACGCCGACAACATTGCATTCCAATAGTTTGTTTATAGGCGACAGCGAGCTTCTTGCCCACACCCCCCTCGGGCATGCGCGGCGCCGGTGGCATTCGCTAGGGGCGCTCCGGTTTGTTTGTAAAAATGAGTATGTTTATAAATAGTAATACCACCCGCGTTCATTTGTAAAAGTTCTTCCTGACGTACGTTCTTGCTGTTTCACCAAAGGTTTTTTGTAGTGTTAGCTACACTGAGTAATGCGGATTCTTGGGCGAGTTAGTACTGAAACTTGGAGAACATAATAGCGCTTCAAGACAGGGACGAAGAGTAGAAGCGAGACAACACAATGCGCTAACTTCAACTGGTTTAATCGTCAGAAAGTCGAAGGTATAAATACTCTGCATCATCGCACCATTCAAACAATCCCATGCCACGCCACTGATCGCAAGAACTGTGTCTCTTTGTCGCCCAAATCGATCGACGCCACGCTGACACATCGATCACCGTAGTTTTTTTTATCAGGTCTGCCTCTATAATTTCTCTTACCGTCTTATCTCTATGTTTTCTAATAACCGTGCACAAATTAAATTCAGGTTTGCACCCACAGTCATGGCAGTGCATCGACAAATGACCGTCACGCTGTCCGCTCACTTTTTGGTTGTGTTCGCGCAATCTGTCACTCAGACATCTTCCCGTCTGTCCCACGTACTTTTTACCGCACGTCAGCGGGATCTCATAGACGACGCCTTCTGCGCATTCTACAAACGGGCTGCGATGTTTCTTCACGCAGCCAACCGGTGGTTTGCGGCAAGGGTCCGTCATGTTGCACAACTTGGCAAGTTTTTCCGGTGCAGAAATAAGCACCCGAGCATTTACGCGGTTTGCTCTCTTTTTGAGATTGTGTGCGGTTTTGTGCACGTAAGGCACAACCGCCACTCTTTGTTTCTTTTGGGCCACATCCTGGTCTGGACTCGCTACTACTCGTAGCTTCTTTAAAACCTTTTCTGCAACCGACACCAGGAGCGTCCCCGGAAAACCGGCAGCCACCAAGCGTTCTGACTGCTCCTTCAGATCTGAAGGCATCGCATGATGACACGACCTTCTGATGGCGTTCACAAAGCCAGAAATTTACAATTCCTCTCTTAACAAGTTCCGAATGGGATGAATTGAACGGCAACAGGGGCTTATTTGCTCTTGGTAGGTATTTCCAACACACATGTTGCTCCCAAAGTGTGAGTCTGATATCTAAAAACTGTATGACGTCGTCCACAGGCACCTCGTGCGTGAGCTTGAGAGGATCTAGGACGGTACTAAAAACTGTTAAAAGGCTGTTCACTACCGAGGAAAAGTGAGAAACATCATGGTCAACAAAAACTAAATAATCGTCGACGAATCTAAAAACCTTGCTACCATAAAAGTAATTCAGGCGTTCCGAGAGAACTCTGTCATGATAGGCTAAACATATATCGCTTAAAACTGAAGCTAAACACGAGCCAATGCACACCCCTCGCTTCTGAATATACACTCCGCTGTTCCACTCAACAAAGGTCGAGTTTAGATAAAATGTAAGCAATTCGAGAAAGTCACCTACAGTCATTCCTGCTGCGTTCTGAAAGGCCACCACCCCGTGTTTATCGATGCTTTCCTCTACGCAGGTCAGTAGTTTGTCGTGCGGTAGGGAATAGTATAAATCCTTTATGTCTAGTAAGCAGGCTAGAAAGCCTTTGTCCGCGTTTGTCTTTAAAAAATCTACGACTTCATCCGAGCTTTTGACCAAAAACGGGTGGTCAATACAAATGGCTCCCAGTTTATATTGCAGAAAGAGTGCTATCGATTTATGCCATGTGCCTCTCTCCGAAGCTATCACTCTTAACGGACAATCAACTTTGTGCGTCTTAGCGCTGAACATGATCTGTAGGCACTGCCCTTTGGTTTTTTCAATACTCTGTGACAACCTGTCTAATTTTAACCTCTTGCACAATTTTTTCGCCTCCGCCTTTAGCTTAGTTAAAGACACCTTCCGACGCTGATTGAACACTGACGAAATAGCCTCAAGGGCCTTACTCCCGAATTCGGCTTCTGTTAACACCACAAACCCTCCTTCCTTGTCGGCGGGAATGATTGACGATCGACGCTGTTTCAATAGCGACACCACACACTTAACCGGAATTCGGGGCTTCGCGGGTTTCGTAATGTTCTTAGACAGCACGTCCACTCCCTCTAAGATAAAACATTCAACTTCGCCGTCTGGTGCGCACCTGGAGACTTGGCGGACCAGGCCCAAGAATTCCGGAGCGTTCACGTTCGACTCAACCGCCAACTTTAGTCCTTTGGTCCAAAGGACCAAACGACCAAAGGATTAACCGCAAACTTTGGTCCAAAGGACCACAGAGGAACTCTGGCAGCAAGCATTGCATCGTCTACGCGCCACCCTATCCAAGCGACGTCCAGTGGCCACGTGTGACATGAAATCAGTGAGTGACGTTCAGCTTCCAGCAAATGTACGAAGAGTTCTTTCTCTAGGACCAAAGTTTGCGGTTGAGCCGAACATGAACGCTGCGGAACTCTTGGGCCTGGTCCGCCAAGTCTCCAGGTGCGCACCAGACGGCGAAGTTGAACGTTGTATCTCGGAGGGAGTGGACGTGCTGTCTAAGAACATTACGAAACCCGCGAAGCCCCGAATTCCGGTTAAGTGTGTGGTGTCGCTATTGAAACAGCGTCGATCGTCAATCATTCCCGCCGACAAGGAAGGAGGGTTTGTGGTGTTAACAGAAGCCGAATTCGGGAGTAAGGCCCTTGAGGCTATTTCGTCAGTGTTCAATCAGCGTCGGAAGGTGTCTTTAACTAAGCTAAAGGCGGAGGCGAAAAAATTGTGCAAGAGGTTAAAATTAGACAGGTTGTCACAGAGTATTGAAAAAACCAAAGGGCAGTGCCTACAGATCATGTTCAGCGCTAAGACGCACAAAGTTGATTGTCCGTTAAGAGTGATAGTTTCGGAGAGAGGCACATGGCATAAATCGATAGCACTCTTTCTGCAATATAAACTGGGAGCCATTTGTATTGACCACCCGTTTTTGGTCAAAAGCTCGGATGAAGTCGTAGATTTTTTAAAGACAAACGCGGACAAAGGCTTTCTAGCCTGCTTACTAGACATAAAGGATTTATACTATTCCCTACCGCACGACAAACTACTGACCTGCGTAGAGGAAAGCATCGATAAACACGGGGTGGTGGCCTTTCAGAACGCAGCAGAAATGACTGTAGGTGACTTTCTCGAATTGCTTACATTTTATCTAAACTCGACCTTTGTTGAGTGGAACAGCGGAGTGTATATTCAGAAGCGAGGGGTGTGCATTGGCTGGTGTTTAGCTTCAGTTTTAAGCAATATATTTTTAGCCTATCATGACAGAGTTCTCTCGGAACGCCTGAATTACTTTAATGGTAGCAAGGTTTTTAGATTCGTCGACGATTATTTAGTTTTTGTTGACCATGATGTTTCTCACTTTCCCTCGGTGGTGAACAGCCTTTTAACAGTTTTTAGTACCGTCCTAGATCCTCTCAAGCTCACGCACGAGGTGCCTGTGGACGACGTCATACAGTTTTTAGATATCAGACTCACACTTTGGGAGCAACATGTGTGTTGGAAATACCTACCAAGAGCAAATAAGCCCCTGTTGCCGTTCAATTCATCCCATTCGAAACTTGCTAAGAGAGGAATTGTAAATTCCTGGCTTTGTGAACGCCATCAGAAAGTCGTGTCATCATGCGATGCCTTCAGATCTGAAGGAGCAGTCAGAACGCTTGGTGGCTGCCGGTTTTCCGGGGACGCTCCTGGTGTCGGTTGCAGAAAAGGTTTTAAAGAAGCTACGAGTAGTAGCGAGTCCAGACCAGGATGTGGCCCAAAAGAAACAAAGAGTGGCGGTTGTGCCTTACGTGCACAAAACCGCACACAATCTCAAAAAGATAGCAGACCGCGTAAATGCTCGGGTGGTTTTTTCTGCCCCGGAAAAACTTGCCAAGTTGTGCAAAATGACGGACCCTTGCCGCAAACCACCGGTTGGCTGCGTAAAGAAACATCGCAGCCCGTTTGTAGAATGCGCAGAAGGCGTCATCTATGAGATCCCGCTGACGTGCGGTAAAAAGTACGTGGGACAGACGGGAAGATGTCTGAGTGACAGATTGCGCAAACACAACCAAAAAGTGAGCGGACAGCGTGACGGTCATTTGTCGATGCACTGCCATGACTGTGGGTGCAAACCTGAATTTAATTTGTGTACGGTTATTAGAAAACATAGAGATAAGACGGTAAGAGAAATTATAGAGGCAGACCTGATAAAAAAAACTACGGTGATCGATGTGTCAGCGTGGCGTCGATCGATTTGGGCGACAAAGAGGCACAGTTCTTGCGATCAGTGGCGTGGCATGGGATTGTTTAAATGGTGCGATGATGCAGAGTATTTATACCTTTGACTTTCTGACAATTAAACCAGTTGAAGTTAGCGCATTGTGTTGTCTCGCTTCTACTCTTCATCCCTGTCTTGAAGCGCTATTATGTTCTCTAGCTACACCGGCCAAGGTAGAGCAGTTTCGCGTGGCTTTCATAATGAGCCGTGCTCATTATGCGAGCCATGTTCATTATTCGTAGCGCGCGGCGGCGGCGGCGGAGCTCCGCATAATGAGCACGGCGCGCATAATGAGCACGGCTCGTTACGAGAGCCACGCGAAGCTGCCGCCGCGCGATCCGGCACCGCCGCGCCCGCCTCGCCGGTCTGCGCATTCCAGAGGAGTGACGTCATAGCCGCGGCAGACGCACTGGCGCCGCCACGTGCCCAGCTGTGCGCCTTCGTTGCGCAGTAGCCAAGTCTGACGCTGCACCGGAGCCGCTTGATAGCGTTTCTCATTTTGTGCGCATAAGCTCACGCTACGTATATCCTGGCATAGCCGAGCTAAGCCACCGCAATTTTTTCTTCCGAGTTATATATATATATATATATATATATATATATTGGATGGGCAACTGATTGATTAATGATTTAATCGTGATTATATTTTTAATCGGTTAATCGGTAAAATTTTGACGAACCAAAAAAAGTAAAAATTAAACAGTTCCACCACGCAGACGTGGACGAGTACACCTGTACAAAAGGAAAAGTTTAGGTCAAATCTTAGAATAAAGTAAACAGTAGGGGGCGATATATTTGTAACTGCAAATAAGTGCAGAAGGTTACACAGGTCCCCGGCCACTTCAACGTCGTTCGAGTGTCTCTTTATAGTGCAGCAGAGACTATTGTGAACAATCGAAGGAAGTCGGTCTTTCCAGAAAATATCAACGAAAATCTTTGCCTCATGCAGCAAAAGTAACATTGTGTGAAAAGTATCTGATACCGTTCTTAACTACACAGCGCGATTAATTCATAATGTAAGTTGTGTATTGCACCGTTTATAACATATTCAGCAAAAATAGAGAAAAACTTGAAATATTATATGTGGAAACAAACGAGACCGATTAATCGATTAATTAATCGATTGAAGGGTGGCGATTAATTGGGTTAAAACTTTTCATCGATGCCCAACCCTAATATGTGTATATAATCTAGATGCAAAATAGCCGAATTATTTTAAATAGGTATTTCATATCCTTGTAGTTGGAATACTCTTCAATTCCTGCGGTTCGTGGCATATAGGGAATCATTTAGGACGCGATTCTGTTTTCGATCTCGCTGGGTAGGGCTCGTACCACACCCGAATTAAGACTGGTTCACGCAGGTTCGTTATTTTGTGTCGAAGGCGTAGGGGGGGGGGGGGGGGGGCGTTTTATTATGACCCGATTAGCACACTGGCACACCGGCTCTATCTATCCGCTAGCTCTGGAGCACTTTCAACCTATATTATCATGAATTTGTTTATGCATCATTCTTCCATATTAGGCATGAAATAATTATCACAAGGTTATAAGGCGACCGCTTGTCATATACAGCATGTAAACCAAAGCTTTTAAGACGCTTTAGAGTCTAGCCAATCCACAAAAATTGGTTTCTCAACGTATGGCGCCGCAAGCTAGAGGTGCAAGCAGGTGGTAAAAGTTTACAGTGAAAACATAAAAAAATGAAAAATCTTGTCCCATTACAAACAAAAAAAAAAAAGAAAAATTCCTGTCCTGGGCAATTTATGCCGCCACTTGTTCTACATAGGGAGCCTTCATGTGCGCTTTGCTCTAGTTCTACCCGTTCTTGCCAATTCATGCACGCGTAGTAAGAAATGCTTCCGACAGATGGCGCACGCTCGGTAGAGGGAGCGCCGGCCCATTGCGGTTCTTTTGCGGGATCGTCTGCTATCATAACCCGAACCGGCCGGCGCTCTTTCGACGCGGCGTACGCCATCTTTCGGCAGTTCTGCTCACTGCGGGTGCATCGTCTGCGATGTGGCGCCGTAGATTGTCCAGAACAGGATTCTCTGTTTTGTTTTTCTTTCTTTTGAACGACGTAAGTTCATTTCTTTATTTTTTCACGGTAGACTTCCAACCCCTGCGTGCACCTCTGTACTAAATCACAGGGCGATACGTGGAGAACCCATTTTTGCGGCTCGTCTAAAGTGCCTTATACGCATTAGTTTACATGCTGTATATGTGCATTCGACCTTTCAAACAATGCAAAACCTTCAGTTAAGTTATGTATAAGTCTAGAGTTTTCGAGGGCTTCCCAATAGGTGGCGCCAGCGTGTTAAGCGGATACAAATGGACGCAATCCATTCAAGTCAATAGAACACAAATGTTCGAATAAACCGTTAAATGAATTTTGGTGTGGATGTGTAGATTCAAGCTTTCACAAGTCATGATTCGATCTTTTGGGTATCCTTGTAAGTGTCTTTGAGAGTGCCCCGAAATCATAAATATTATTTGTTTCTTCGTTAATCTTCCTTTCAGGGAAATCTCAACTATGACAACCTCTTCAGCCTGCAGTACTTGAAACAAGTAATTGCAGAATCCTCAAGATTCTATCCCGCACAACCAGGGTACCGTGACTCAATTGAATTGCAGCTCTTTATTTACCAGCGTCCGAAATTATACAATTTAAAAAGATTTTGGTAGCACAAATAATAGTAGAACTAATAAAAAAAATGTTGCTCAAATAAAACATAACCCGAATGAGCAAATACTGCGGACATTAAAAAGCAAAACAAAAACAACACAACAATGATAATTAAAAAAAAATTAAACGGGATGTTAGTACTTAAAACCAACTTTTAGTTTTGAAATGCGATGAAGTCCTGTCAAAGTATTTTATAGTTGTTTTTGAGTAATGTATCCGCAACCGACTAGGATTTTTTTTGTTAGTAAACGTAACTCATACTTTGTTTCACCCTATGTCTGAACGCTGCCGAGGCTTCTAGATAATGGAACGAATCAAACAGTATCAAAAGCGCAAGTCACTTGGCCTTTCATATAAATCATTAGTTCAGCGATGGCATAACTCTTACAGAATCTGAACGCACATTTTCTTTGGTGGTTAAAGGCGGAATTGGTCTATTTTTGCTGCAGTGCAATGAAAACCTTCAATATATCCTGAGTGGTTTCTTAAAGAGTTGAAAACGTGTATGCGGTAGAAAGATCACTTTCATCGACTTTTCAAAGAAACGGGCTCTTCCTTATGTTACACTGAGTTCAGTATATACAGGGCCTTAGTAAAAAAAATTATGTTCGAGAGACAAGCGCCTACACCTTGACCAGGTAGAGTGTAGCTGAAACCGGCTCCCAAAAACCTTTGGCGATTTGCAAAAAAGTACACTCGCAATTCTAACCACAGCATTCGTTTGCATGCAGATATCGATGCGGGCTATGTTACATGCCAGGGACTCAAACCGTAACCGTAACCGAAACCGAAAACCGTTTAGGAACGAAATTTTTTCTGTAACCGTAACCGGAACGAAACCGTTATTTGATATTTATAAAAACCATAACCGTAACCGGAACCGTAAATTATTCACCGGTAACCGGTTTTAACCAATATTAACCGAAAAATAAACTATTAGTTTTTCTGAAGTATGACCTGGAGGAGGGATCTTAAATTGTTGTGGCCATTTGACAGAGTTACTGTCAGCGAGTGGTGCATCTGGTTACATATTTCCATTCAATCTGACTTTAGGATTAAGAATACTCAGATTGAATTAGTGGTCGAGCTTATAATTAAAAAAAATTCTATATTTCTAAATCTGCCACACTCCTACATCGCTACATGTATTCAGTACGTGTCGCTTTCAGTGTATTAACTAATAACTTCGAATTCTCAGATGTCCATCCAACTCGGTTCTATCAAAACCACCGATGTTCCTGACATGCAGTAGCCAGTATAAAGAAACGAGGTAAATTGGCCATCATGCAGAGCTGGCGGAAAAGAAAACCTGGGCCCGTTTGCTCGAAGCGCTAACCGCGGCTAAAGTTAGCAGCAGTACCTAGGAGAGGGAGTTTGAAATCACGTGACTGGGGGCTGGGATGCCGGGAAGCATGGCGGCGCCCCGGTGCGTGAGCGCCGCTCGCTTTGTAACTAATATGTCGTTGTAGCTGCACTATCGGGCGCGTTAGTCAGCAACGAATGGTGCAGGAGGCTTTCGCTTTGCCTTACCTCGCTTAAATCGCAAAGCACGAGCAATGACTTCGCGGCATTTGTTTCATAGTCTTTCGATTCTGGCCTTTCTAAGCCTAAATGAACGCGATAATTGTCGGCATGGCAACGTCTTTGGAAAGCGGATTGCCTTGACTCAATCGACCGGATATTAATAGTACACAAAAGAAGACCAGCGTCCCGCCCCAACAGACCTTTTTCTAAATTACCCAAGCATCGAGAAGAACGCTGGAAGTGTAATTCTATGGTCCGCGCTCGCTGTCCTTCCTCTTATAAAAGATTCGAAGTAAATAATCATTATAAGACTTGGACGAACGCATGTGCAAGGCAAAATTTGTTTTAGACTTTTTCCTTTAGAACGATAGGCCCGTAGCTCACAAGTTTTGAGCAGCGCTGCAGGCGAGCAAAATAGAATATTTGGCTCGCGTTTCGAACATGCATCAATACGCTTCCCCACTAGAGTTTTTTCTACTCAGTTCCATTCTAAGTTCCAGCGTAGCAGAGGCTACAAGAGCGAGCTGCGAGCTTTCCGCGTCCCTGCCAAGCACGCGCGCTCGTGCAGTGCGAGCATCGTTCAGGATGACGCGCTTTTCCGAGTAGCTTCGGCTTCACTATCACGTAAAGTGAAATATACGTGCTCGCGGAAGCTGTGAAAGAAAGCAAATATGAAAGGAATGTTTAATGGAACGCTGCGACCGCAAGCAGCATAATTCTGTTCTTTTTTTTTAAACTTTTTTTAGACGTTTTGTTACCGCACATCTACAGATGCTGACAGCGGCTTGTATTCGAACGTGGCACGTGCAAAATCGAACGTTACAGCGCCACACGGATGATGCAGCCAGCAAAACTTGGTCGCGTCTTGCGTAAGTCTTCCGGACGCGCTCGCGCCCCCTGCCCAGAGCAACGGGTATATTACTACTGCATACGCCAGCACGCGCAATGCCTGCAACTACACTCGTAGCATGCACCTCGGTGCTTGGGAAATTTGTGTGCTATCGATACAAGGCCGATTGAGTCAAGGCAATCCACTTTCCAAAGACGTTTCCATGCGTGCCGACAATTATCGTGTTCATTTTGGGCTTAAGAATGGCCAGAATCGAAATACTATCTAAAAAATGCGGCGAGGTCATTGCTCATGCTTTGCGATTTAAGTGAGGTAAGGCAAAGCGAAAGCCTCCTGCACCATTAGTTACTGACTAACGCGCGCGATATTGCAGCTACAACGACATATTAGTTCCGAAGCGAGCGGCGCTCACTTTGCGGGGCACCGCCATGTTTTCCCGCATCCCTACCGATCCCTGTCACATGATCTCAGAATCCCTCTCCTAGGTACTGCGGCTAACTTTAGCCGCGGTTAGCGCTTCGAGCAAACGGGCCCTGAAGCCCCTGTATCCTGGGAAAAGTGGCGCCTTCATTGTTGTGGAAACGCGCGAGACACGTTCAGCGCGCCACTTCTGGAAAGAACATGGCGTCTGAAATCTAGCTCAGTGCTGCGCTGTGCCGCCATGACCTTCCCAAGGGATGCACGTTGCACGTGCCTCGTGCATCGACGCACTTTGCGCTACTTTTGAAACATGAAGGGGCTTTAATGGGCCCTGCTGTTCATTAATAATCTTTATGTTGTTCATTTAGTGTGAAACGTGTCGCGAGTGACAGTTTTGAAACAACACAGAAAGAAAAAAAAAAGTCAGGGGTTTGACATTGGCGTTTTGTATTATATATACAATATATATATATATATATATATATATATATATATATATATATATATGCTCGGGCTGAGAGTGGTGGAAGGAGCGAGGAAACGTCAGAAGGGTGTCCGAGTTTTTTTCTTTTCCTTCCCGCGCCGAGACCCTTCTTCAAACCGAGTGGCACCCGCCGCCTAAAGCCCCTTCATGTTTCAAAAGTAGCGCAATGTTCGTCGATGCACAAGGCACGTGCAACGTGCAGCCCTTGGGAAGATCATGGCGGCACAGCGCAACACTTAGCTATTTCAGACGGCATGAATTTCCCAGAAGTAGCGCGTCGCACGTGCCTCGAGCATTTAACAACAATGAACGGCGCCACTTTTCCCAGGATAGAGGGGCTTTACCGTCGCCGGCACTGCCACGCCTCTCAGCTTCTCAACATGACAAAAGAAAAAGCCAAGGAGAAGGATGCCTCCTCGTCAAACGCGCCAACGCGCCACCCTCGTCCAACAGACATGGGATGCAATTTCTGCCTCCTTCGCCTGAACCTTGGGAGCTGCCCTGCTTCCAATCGTCGATGGCCTGGCCAATCTCGCCCCACACGGCCAGCAGTCTCAACAGTCTCTCTCGCAAAACTGTGAACGCGAGCTATTCGAACGTCGGCACGGTGAGCTCGAACATCCACAGACGCGCCGAGAGATCGCTTCCAGCATCGCCGGAGGCCTCCCCCTGCCACCGCCGGAGGTATGGCTTCTACGAGAATCATTTCTACCAGAGCCACCAGCGCAATCCAACTACCTCTGATAGAGCCCCCACCACCCATGCCGGAGCGAGGGTCCGTCATGCCAACGACATTCTGAGCGACCTCGCCCAGGACACCATAAGTTTCTCCACGAGAGATGTCCATGAGATCAGGCATCTCCCCCGCCATCGGTTCTACTGGGATGACATGCTCCCCGAACACCAGCACCTCATTTTCGATAGACTGGAACTCTTCCACGTCGTCGCGAGAGGGAACTGTAGGACGGCAGTCCTATCCCAGACGTCGAGGATTCGAGTCTGAGGTTTTCAGAGAGCTCCCCGACCAGCTACCCAACCAGCCTCAACGCGGACGCCACACGCCTCGTGCTCCCGCGCACACCAGCTACCGCCCAGACACCAAGTCGAAGAGGCCCCCTAATCGTGAGTCCGGCAGCTACGCTGAGTCTTCGAAACCCACCAGTGCCGTCATCGACGGCACAGTCGTCTCCTCGACGCTCCTGTGCGTTTTTCCTGTCGAGGACATTCTCGCCCATGCTCTTTGCGAGGCTGGCGTCTCGGCCGACCGTGCCCGAGCTTGATCTTGGATCGAAGAAAACGACCCAATGGATCCAGACTCGACAACCACCGCCACCGAGCGAATCCTGGAGTGGCTCAGCAGGACCGACAGTCATTGAGCCCCACGCCGATGACGGCTCCTTCGACACGTACGATGGCAAGGAGGAAAACCACACCAACACAAAGGAACACACTACAGACAAACAAAGCGTCGTCGAAGACTCTCAGTCGGACCTGGGTAGCACTGCCTACAAGTCAAAAGCGACGGGACCTACACCGCCAGTCCACTCGACCCAGCAGGCACCTGAAGTCGACTGGGCAGTGTTTAGTTTTCACGGGCCGCCCGACTACGGCGGACTTTCCATTCGCTGCACGAAGGCTTCTTGCCTCACGGCCCGCCCAGCCCAGCTCTCAATTTTATTACTTCATTCCACTTAGCAGTATTTTAATAG
Source organism: Ixodes scapularis (assembly GCF_016920785.2). NCBI lineage: Eukaryota > Metazoa > Arthropoda > Arachnida > Ixodida > Ixodidae > Ixodes > Ixodes scapularis. The sequence continues at coordinate 62,759,262 of NW_024609879.1, read as the reverse complement.
TGGATGGCTGTAGTTCTGTTCCTTCCTTCAGTGAAGCGAAGACTCGCCTGCATGTATGAGGTTGAAATCAACTGTAGCGACGAGAAAGTGCGAATGGTTCTTCCAGCATCAAGTGGGAACTTTCTTAGGGTAATTGTTTATAAATGGTGCCAAACAACAGAGTAGCGGTGTTTATTTTAATTTTTATTATATAGAACGCGATGATCCCCGAGTACTAGAAGTAACATGTATGCTCGGGCATCAAACTAAATAACGTAAGTAGATGTAGTGAACAAGAGTTGGAGCTAGGAACGTGTGCAACTTCTGACCAATTAGAAGTATTAAGACGTTTCTAGGTTCCTTGTATTTCACGTTATTGGATATCTGAGACTACTTTAAACAGTTTTTTCTAAAATGGCTGTCTAGCATTTCAATTAGACAAATTATTGGAAAAACCGAAATAAACCGGTTTTTATGAACGTGTAACCGGTAACCGAAACCGTAAAAATTAAAACCGTAAAAAACCGAAACGAAACCGTTATCAACAGGAAGCGGTAACCGTAACCGTAACCGAAACGTTATATTTTTCGGTTTGAGTCCCTGGTTACGTCTGCTTTAAAAGTTGCGAATATATTTGCTACTTACTTCAGTATATAGGTGTTACTCAACCAGCTGGGGTAGTGCTCCGCCTGTAGGAGTCAAAACCTACTGCCATGACTTCTTGACTGGTATATCAGAGTAGATACGACAGAAATCGAAGAAGCAATTAAACAATTAAAACCAAAGATATCTACAGGCGCAGACTGTGTTCCATCATTCATTATAAAGGGCTGCAGTGACGTTTTCACACCCATCTGTGGCACATCTTTAACCTCTCTGTGAGTTTCGGTGTCTTCCCATCACTATGAAAGAAAGCGGTTGTGGTACCTATCTTAAAAGGAGGCGATAGCTCCGTCACAAGTAATTATTGCCCCATATTTTTATGGAGGGAAATTTTTAAAGTTTTTGAACGGGCCCGCCAAAAGATTCGCCAAAAGTTTGTATCTTGTCAGCATGGGTTTTTGAAAGGGCGGACGGTTTAAACCAATATTTGCTTTTTTTTTAAACTAATCGTCCCCCATTGTTTTAAACAGAGGCCAAGTTGATTGTATATATCTTGTAACATGTCGAAAACGTTCGATAAAGTAAGTCACAAGTTGTTGTTACACAAATTATTGTCATACGGTTGTTGTTCAGAGCTGTGTAACTGGTTCGAAAGCTACTTATCCTTTCGTCCAAACAGTCTTCGTATTCATAAAAGTTATTCCAACCTTCTCTTCTCAACATCTGGTGTCCCTCAAGGATCTATTTTTAACCCCCTTTCGATCTGGCGGCTTGTGTAGATAGTGCTGAGTTACTGATGGTTGCTGATGACATCAAGCTTTTTGTGAGTATAAACTCCCTTGCTGACTGTCATGTTCTGCAACATGATGTCTTACGTGTTGTCCAGTGGTGATCAGCAAACACCTTATCACTGAATCGCCTGTAAACCAATGTTTTGACTTTCTGCAGGCGTTGTAGTATAGGACACTACGATCACATTATAGACGGAATGACAATAAAGCGTGCATCTGTTGTAAAATACATTGGCGTGTATCTCGATAATGCGTTCTAATTTACTGCTCACGTATTGTTTATTGTTGGTAGGGCGACGAGAATGTTGGGTATTATATGCCGCATTACTGAGCCATTCAAGAACCCGTCCTCCATTATTCGTTTATTTTGTGCCCCAGTTAGGTGTAAGCTTGAGTTCGGTTCTGTGGCCGGAACTTGGTTATCAAGAACATAAACAATGACCCTCGAACATGTGCAACACAAACTAATACGTACTGTTTATTATCGCTACTTCCAGACCGTTTCTATTTTGACTACACTTTCCTGCTTATTAAGATTTCGTTGATATCATTAACCAATAGAAGAGCAGAGCGCGACTTAGTTTTTCTGTACACAATTGCAACTAGCGTATTTGAGAGTGTTTCGCTTTTACGAGATGTAAACATTCATGTCTCTCCTCGTTCCACTAGGACTCGCAGTACTTTTAGCATTTCCACCTTCTGTAAATCATCTCCTCTGTCACGGATACAATCTCTGTTTACGAATATTGAAAATGCCGTACTTAATATACGCAGTGACATTAAGGTGTCCAGGAACCCAGCTAAAGTGCTTGTTGCCGAACTTTAAATATTGTGTGTTTGTTGCTTTGTGTTGGAAACCTGGAATTGTGTTTTTTTCTTCTTTTTTTTCTGTTTATATTTATACATTTGTGCACCAAAGAGGAGACCTGGATGATTGTTTTTGAGCGCGTGAAATGAAAGAAAATTAATAAATAAGATAGACACCGTGCGAGTTCGCTTTTGACGTTGCATGTCTGTTTGGTACCACCAGCACATAGCGTCGGCTCCTTCCAGACTTGGGGGTGCGGAAATTCTGAGTGCATACTGAATGTTTCGAATAACTCTGGCATGCAGAAACATCACAAGAAGATGCGTGAAGGACTTCGAATTCAACGGCTTTCGCATTCCAAAAGACACGCACGTTGTAGTTCCCGTACGAGTGATGCACCACGATCCAAGATACTGGGTGGACCCCGACAAATTCAACCCTGACAGGTAAAATGTCAACGTGCATTCTTTAAGGCTGCTGTCTTGGAATAAACCTGTTTACTCTGGGCCACGAAAATGCTGTAGCGTCAACGATCCGAGACCGTTTAATGCTGACGTGAAGCGGCGTCTTATCGTCGCATCTGGCACGATTCATGGGCGCGAAGTAGCTTCTATCAGCGTCCCTCGGCGTCTGTCCACACAACGGAAACGCGACCTAAAAATAATTGCTTTCTCGCCAGGGGCGCTGCTCATTTTGTGAGAGCTACAGGTCTATAGGAGTATGAGCCGTTTGATACCTGCAGTTGAGTCAACTGGCGACTAGAAACGTGCACACGAATAAAATGTACCGATGAAATGGGAACGAAGCTTGCAAAGTCACCAAAAACAGAAAGCTTGGCAGAGTCGGGATATAAACTCCCGGTCGTGTCGCATACGGTGAAGTATGCAAAGCACTGCACAACCTCACCTTCTTTATTGATCTGTGTCTGTGTATGTTTTTTTCTAATGAATGCGCTGAGGCGTAGTTTCTCCAATTGGAGGTACCATAGATGCACATTCCGCAGCGCGGAACATCATGCACAAAAGAATACGGATCACTGTCCCAATAATCAGGATCCTCCCCACCCGAATACACAGCTACACTCCGTTTCACTGCAAGTTAGAGCGCATCCAACGCTACAATTCGATCGAGACAATCATGCAGCGCCAACAGTGCATAGTCAGGGTGTTCGCTAATTTCGTACGTTTGCTATCGCCGGCTAAACCAATCGCGCATAAAAAAAAATTAAACAAAAAACTTGAGATCAAGAAACGTTTGTTTCGCGCGATTGGTTCAGCTGCTCATAGCAGACGTGCGTCGACCACGAGTGCCACGATTATCCCCTTTTTGCGCTACAGAATCGGCTCCATCAGATTGCCGCGTCGGGTGCTCTCGGACTCGGTACGAAACGGAGTGCAACTGACTGCGGTATCAGGATCTTCGTGCCTGAGTTGTGTACGGAACCCCACGAAAACGGTTACAACATGTGCAGATCGTACTTCAGCGGGCAATCTGTACAAAGGAAAGCATTTTATTTATTTATTGATCCTTTGGGAGGGAGGATGGCACAAGGCCGCTGTTGCACTGATGTCAGAACGCCAAGCTCTCATTAGCTCTCACGGAGGGATCTAGTGGGTTCAAGGCTACCCTCCTTGAGACCTACCCACCATACTTCCGATCGGAGCCAATCAGAACTCTGCGTTCCGACGTCACCGCAACCCCTGTTCAAGAAGGGGACGGTCTTACGCTCTGGGTTGAAAAGAAATAGCGGAATTCTACAATTAACCCGACGGGAATCGTATACCAGACCCATGACTATGAGCCCAACACTCTATACCACAGCAGCAACGGGTAGACTGGCCAAAAGTCTACTTGCTGTTCCAACGTGAAGGCCGACCGCCGGAAATCGGCGGTCAGCCTTCATTTCAATTCGAGACAAAGCAAGCCAATGTTGCTCCTACCCGCTAATAATTCCAGTAACGTCGCCCCGCGTGTTCTCGTCTCCTCTCCCTCTTTCATCACCAGATTCAGTCCGGAAAACAAGTCGACGATCGAGCCAATGGCGTACATCCCTTTCGGCATCGGAACTCGCAACTGCCCCGCATCCCGGTTCGCGGAATTTGAGCTCTCGCTTCTCATTGCCAAGACTGTGGCCAAGTTCAAGCTGCATCTCTGCGACGAACCAGAAAAGGCGAGTCGGTTTTAACTTCTGGGGGTATCTTAAAGCAAGGTACTCTACTTTTTAACTGAATCAATTAAAATCAGTGACAGAAAAAAGAAGAAGAAAATAACGCAGAGTGTGGTTCATTATGTTTAAGCACCTTGCTTCATGATTGGTTCTTCGACCTTTGTATCGGTTAATGACGTAATTTCATTGGTTGCGGAGGGATAACCAGATGCCCGGGACTCACTACGTCCTGCGGTTTGGTCGGTGACTATAGTAACTAAAATTAGTCCGTTGGTCTGTGCGTCCATGCTGTCCCGCCAAATATAGCCTGTAAATTGACGTCACGTCACCCAACGTCTGTCGCATTCCTCTATTGAAATCAACTTATCGGTAAGACAGACGACAGTATCGAATTTGATGTTGACGAAGTACTTTTACTAAAATAAATGCTACTCTCGCCATCATGCAATATCTTTGTTTGATTAATATTATTCTTAGGTGAACGTCGGCTCATAGAAAAAGTTTGCTTTTTTTTCGTCTGTGTTGATTTAGTTGACGTCGTGTTCTTAAACTTTATGCATTCATTTCCCACCACTACAGCGACCCATTCTCGCGGTATTTCAGTGTTCTGCGATGCCTATTGTTTATTTGTACGCGCCGAAGCACAGGTTTTCGGTTTCTCGATCGGACCCGGGAATTTCGAAACTACCGTGCGGTGCACTCCCAGTATTCCGCTTTACTAATGAGAAGGACGTGCGATGTCTCCCCATAATGTTCATAAGTCTAACTACAATAAATGACAGCTTAGAGGGACACTGACAGGGAATTTATGCTCGCCGAGCTTTTATTTGAACATGACTAGAGCCGAACTATCCAGAATACAATTTTCGGCTCGAACTTCGTTTTCTTTTCGCCCGAAAACAGCCAGTTGAGAATGGACCGGCTTCAGTTGCGCTCACTCTCTTTTCCATGGTCACGTGGCGTTCAAACGATGTGTACCAAATAGTATACTCAAAGTCGTGGGTCATCAAAGGCACACATTTTTTTTAAATTAAAAATAGAAAAGACTATGAATTCCATTTTCGTGACATTCAAGAAGCTGCAAATACGTTGACCGAAAACAAAATGTTGCACAGATTACAGGAAGTACCTGTACACGCCATTCTCAACATGGCAACGTACCGCGGGCTGGACGACGCCATGGCGGTGAACGACGGACGAACGTTGCGACGGACGTAGGGACGATACTTCGGAACTGTCGTTCGTTGTACCGGCCAGTCGGTTCATCAAGCGCACAGCATCGAGCGGAAGGGATAGAAGTGCGAAACATGCGTTCGACAAACGGTACGCGCCAGTTCATCGTCGTCCTCGTCGTCTGCTTCACACGCCGAAAAGGCGGTAAACAAAACGCGGTTGGGTGTGGCCACGTGACTTCCGGCCATGAGCTTCCGTGCTCGTGTTTCGGTTTCGAGCAGTTGAGTTTTTTGGCTTTATTAAAAATATACGTGACTCTCCAGCAAAATACCGTTGGCTAGTCTCCCCACACCATATTATATCGTCTGGCGAAAAATGACAAAAACCTTTTTTTTAGGGGGTGTCAGTGCCTCTTTAAAGAAACACAAGACATTATGTTCACACTTGCTTTGTGATTCGTTCTTGGCGGATTTTTTTTTCGGTTGCTGCAGCAATATCATTGGCGCCAGCGTGATAATTAGATGCTCAAAATTCGCCACGCTCAGAATTTCTTAGTTTCAAGAGCAAAGTGAATATATGCCGCCCTTAATTTCACCGTATCTATTGGTTTCCTTGCAGAGGACTCTCAACTACATTGCACCAGTCATTCTAGCTTACTGCGAGGAGGGAGTTTGGGTCAGGTTGGAAAGAATATGAAGCCATATTCAAGGGAAGTTCAAGGGAAGAATGCGCACCTCACAGAAAGAGCCAAGCAAATTGTCGTCGGATGTGCCAGTGTCTGGACTCGGCTGGTCGATGAAGACGTCAACTTTAGAGTAGCGGTCCTTTTTTTTTTATCTGTCAGTAATCCAGCGAAGTTCAGCAGTATCTATAATATATTCACTTTTAGAGAACCCCGGCATGTATTTCTTATACCGATAATGATGTCATACACAGTAATCAAAATTATTATTCAAATTGGCAATGGGAAAACCCCAAATAAATTCTCCATGTTCTACGCGCCCAGAAATCGACGAGGCATTTGCCGCGATGTTCGCGTTGCTTTTGTTTCTCAGGAGTTATTTGTAAAATGAACCAGGCTTGAAAAAAAAATGTTCACCAAGCTATTCGCGTGAATGCTAAAAGGAAACAGCTTGGACACAATTTCCTTATGTTTTGCGAGGCAACTTAAACGAAGTAACGAGTGCAGAAAAAAAAGCAACAACAACAAAAAAGCAAGCGAACGAAATCGACGACATTCTCTGCCCAAGTATGGGTATGCCGGACAATGCCGATTGGAATTGTTCCTTGTTCCTGTCTAACCCCATTTGTGGTCCCAAGTTCCGTGTGCTTCTTGTGTCTGTGAGGAAGCTGCACAGGGGGGGGGGGGGGGGCTTATTCTTGGGTTTTGCCGGGGCCCGCATGAAAGTGTCCAGCGGGCTGCATGCGGCCCGTGGGCCGTAGGTTGCCGACCTCTCGCCGAAATAATAAAGTTCGTTCATTAAATATATAAATTCAAGGAATTAAAAAATAAATGAAAGAATGCACTTCATCCGAACGTTCGTAAAGGATTTAGTTGTTATGTGCTCATGTTACTTAAAGGAATGCCTAATTTATCATTTAACAAGGGTGCCTTTGAACGATTATGAAGAAAACGATTGGCGTGGAGTAGCACGGTAGATGTGTATGCACTCCGTCGTCGTTATTTGAAAATGTAAAAAAAAGCACAATTTTTTTATACCTTTGGAGCTTCGAGGTGTCAGTGTGAGTTTACGTAATATTCTAAAAAACATTTAATGGTGCAGATTTTTCAATCTATCTTATCTTCGAACTATATATATTTAAATCAATATACGCGATAAGAACCTCAAATGCATAAATGACTTTGTTGGCTTATCCCCTATGAATAAACTAAAGACAAGCTGAAAATTTGGTGTCACGGATAGAATATGGGAGGAATTTGCCTGAACCTGTTGTCTTCTGTGTTTGATTGTTATTACGTTAATTCCATATCCGAACCCCTAATTATCCTAGTGCAAAGTTCCCGGATACTTATAATGAGATCTTGGGATTTGTGTATTTTACTACAAATAAAGATATACGTGGAGGTTTGGTTTGACTTGGTACTTGCGTGTTCCGTTCCTGCATCCCTGGGCACTTGAACTAAGAAATGCTTGGTACGTATGGCTACAATCTATCAGTAGTTGTAAACACACCCCGCTAGTAATCTTGGTCGTCTGCGTCACCTCCCGCCGTAGACCCTGGCAAGTCTCTTGGCCCTATTGTTTTACAGTAAAAGGTTTACGCTTTGTAAGTTTACAAGAAAAAACCGACCTGTGAAATACACCTTTGACGAAAAGTTTAGATTGCTACGTGCAGGCGTCGACTTTTGCGGTTGATCTTAAATCGAGCCTAGTGACTTGGGTCAGTTTTTATAGTGCGATGGATTGTGCAACAATACCGAAGGAGGTGCTGAACGACTGTAGATAAAAAGACGCGCCCTCGGTCGCTCACGAGTTTTCTGGGGGATCCGTGTCGCAGAACAATATTGTGGAGAAAAAACAAGGCCACCTCTTCTGCGTTTGGTGCCGTGAGAGCCTGGGTTTCTACGTATCGCGACAAATGGTCGACGGCGACGATTATCCATCGTTTTTTCTGTGTCGACTCAGGAAAAGGGCCAAGGAGATCAATTCCAACACCTTCAAATGGGTGGCTAGGGGGCTGAATGGGATGCAGATAGCCTGCAGGAGCGAGGGAGGTATTTTTCGGCGTTGGCAAGCTTCACATGATTTGACGTATCTGTGCACACTTTTGTATAAGCCAGGGACTCAAACCGAAAAATATAACGTTTCGGTTACGGTTACGGTTACCGCTTCCTGTTGATAACGGTTTCGTTTCGGTTTTTTACGGTTTTAATTTTTACGGTTTCGGTTACCGGTTACACGTTCATAAACACCGGTTTATTTCGGTTTTTCCAATAATTTGTCTAATTGAAATGCTAGACAGCCATTTTAGAAAAAACTGTTTAAAGTAGTCTCAGATATCCAATAACGTGAAATACAAGGAACCTAGAAACGTCTTAATACTTCTAATTGGTCAGAAGTTGCACACGTTCCTAGCTCCAACTCTTGTTCACTACATCTACTTACGTTATTTAGTTTGATGCCCGAGCATACATGTTACTTCTAGTACTCGGGGATCATCGCGTTCTATATAATAAAAATTAAAATAAACACCGCTACTCTGTTGTTTGGCACCATTTATAAACAATTACCCTAAGAAAGTTCCCACTTGATGCTGGAAGAACCATTCGCACTTTCTCGTCGCTACAGTTGATTTCAACCTCATACATGCAGGCGAGTCTTCGCTTCACTGAAGGAAGGAACAGAACTACAGCCATCCACTAGTAAAATACTGCTAAGTGGAATGAAGTAATAAAATTGAGAGCTGGGCTGGGCGGGCCGTGAGGCAAGAAGCCTTCGTGCAGCGAATGGAAAGTCCGCCGTAGTCGGGCGGCCCGTGAAAACTAAACACTGCCCAGTCGACTTCAGGTGCCTGCTGGGTCGAGTGGACTGGCGGTGTAGGTCCCGTCGCTTTTGACTTGTAGGCAGTGCTACCCAGGTCCGACTGAGAGTCTTCGACGACGCTTTGTTTGTCTGTAGTGTGTTCCTTTGTGTTGGTGTGGTTTTCCTCCTTGCCATCGTACGTGTCGAAGGAGCCGTCATCGGCGTGGGGCTCAATGACTGTCGGTCCTGCTGAGCCACTCCAGGATTCGCTCGGTGGCGGTGGTTGTCGAGTCTGGATCCATTGGGTCGTTTTCTTCGATCCAAGATCAAGCTCGGGCACGGTCGGCCGAGACGCCAGCCTCGCAAAGAGCATGGGCGAGAATGTCCTCGACAGGAAAAACGCACAGGAGCGTCGAGGAGACGACTGTGCCGTCGATGACGGCACTGGTGGGTTTCGAAGACTCAGCGTAGCTGCCGGACTCACGATTAGGGGGCCTCTTCGACTTGGTGTCTGGGCGGTAGCTGGTGTGCGCGGGAGCACGAGGCGTGTGGCGTCCGCGTTGAGGCTGGTTGGGTAGCTGGTCGGGGAGCTCTCTGAAAACCTCAGACTCGAATCCTCGACGTCTGGGATAGGACTGCCGTCCTACAGTTCCCTCTCGCGACGACGTGGAAGAGTTCCAGTCTATCGAAAATGAGGTGCTGGTGTTCGGGGAGCATGTCATCCCAGTAGAACCGATGGCGGGGGAGATGCCTGATCTCATGGACATCTCTCGTGGAGAAACTTATGGTGTCCTGGGCGAGGTCGCTCAGAATGTCGTTGGCATGACGGACCCTCGCTCCGGCATGGGTGGTGGGGGCTCTATCAGAGGTAGTTGGATTGCGCTGGTGGCTCTGGTAGAAATGATTCTCGTAGAAGCCATACCTCCGGCGGTGGCAGGGGGAGGCCTCCGGCGATGCTGGAAGCGATCTCTCGGCGCGTCTGTGGATGTTCGAGCTCACCGTGCCGACGTTCGAATAGCTCGCGTTCACAGTTTTGCGAGAGAGACTGTTGAGACTGCTGGCCGTGTGGGGCGAGATTGGCCAGGCCATCGACGATTGGAAGCAGGGCAGCTCCCAAGGTTCAGGCGAAGGAGGCAGAAATTGCATCCCATGTCTGTTGGACGAGGGTGGCGCGTTGGCGCGTTTGACGAGGAGGCATCCTTCTCCTTGGCTTTTTCTTTTGTCATGTTGAGAAGCTGAGAGGCGTGGCAGTGCCGGCGACGGTAAAGCCCCTCTATCCTGGGAAAAGTGGCGCCGTTCATTGTTGTTAAATGCTCGAGGCACGTGCGACGCGCTACTTCTGGGAAATTCATGCCGTCTGAAATAGCTAAGTGTTGCGCTGTGCCGCCATGATCTTCCCAAGGGCTGCACGTTGCACGTGCCTTGTGCATCGACGAACATTGCGCTACTTTTGAAACATGAAGGGGCTTTAGGCGGCGGGTGCCACTCGGTTTGAAGAAGGGTCTCGGCGCGGGAAGGAAAAGAAAAAAACTCGGACACCCTTCTGACGTTTCCTCGCTCCTTCCACCACTCTCAGCCCGAGCATATATATATATATATATATATATATATATATATATATATATTGTATATATAATACAAAACGCCAATGTCAAACCCCTGACTTTTTTTTTTCTTTCTGTGTTGTTTCAAAACTGTCACTCGCGACACGTTTCACACTAAATGAACAACATAAAGATTATTAATGAACAGCAGGGCCCATTAAAGCCCCTTCATGTTTCAAAAGTAGCGCAAAGTGCGTCGATGCACGAGGCACGTGCAACGTGCATCCCTTGGGAAGGTCATGGCGGCACAGCGCAGCACTGAGCTAGATTTCAGACGCCATGTTCTTTCCAGAAGTGGCGCGCTGAACGTGTCTCGCGCGTTTCCACAACAATGAAGGCGCCACTTTTCCCAGGATACAGGGGCTTCAGGGCCCGTTTGCTCGAAGCGCTAACCGCGGCTAAAGTTAGCCGCAGTACCTAGGAGAGGGATTCTGAGATCATGTGACAGGGATCGGTAGGGATGCGGGAAAACATGGCGGTGCCCCGCAAAGTGAGCGCCGCTCGCTTCGGAACTAATATGTCGTTGTAGCTGCAATATCGCGCGCGTTAGTCAGTAACTAATGGTGCAGGAGGCTTTCGCTTTGCCTTACCTCACTTAAATCGCAAAGCATGAGCAATGACCTCGCCGCATTTTTTAGATAGTATTTCGATTCTGGCCATTCTTAAGCCCAAAATGAACACGATAATTGTCGGCACGCATGGAAACGTCTTTGGAAAGTGGATTGCCTTGACTCAATCGGCCTTGTATCGATAGCACACAAATTTCCCAAGCACCGAGGTGCATGCTACGAGTGTAGTTGCAGGCATTGCGCGTGCTGGCGTATGCAGTAGTAATATACCCGTTGCTCTGGGCAGGGGGCGCGAGCGCGTCCGGAAGACTTACGCAAGACGCGACCAAGTTTTGCTGGCTGCATCATCCGTGTGGCGCTGTAACGTTCGATTTTGCACGTGCCACGTTCGAATACAAGCCGCTGTCAGCATCTGTAGATGTGCGGTAACAAAACGTCTAAAAAAAGTTTAAAAAAAAAGAACAGAATTATGCTGCTTGCGGTCGCAGCGTTCCATTAAACATTCCTTTCATATTTGCTTTCTTTCACAGCTTCCGCGAGCACGTATATTTCACTTTACGTGATAGTGAAGCCGAAGCTACTCGGAAAAGCGCGTCATCCTGAACGATGCTCGCACTGCACGAGCGCGCGTGCTTGGCAGGGACGCGGAAAGCTCGCAGCTCGCTCTTGTAGCCTCTGCTACGCTGGAACTTAGAATGGAACTGAGTAGAAAAAACTCTAGTGGGGAAGCGTATTGATGCATGTTCGAAACGCGAGCCAAATATTCTATTTTGCTCGCCTGCAGCGCTGCTCAAAACTTGTGAGCTACGGGCCTATCGTTCTAAAGGAAAAAGTCTAAAACAAATTTTGCCTTGCACATGCGTTCGTCCAAGTCTTATAATGATTATTTACTTCGAATCTTTTATAAGAGGAAGGACAGCGAGCGCGGACCATAGAATTACACTTCCAGCGTTCTTCTCGATGCTTGGGTAATTTAGAAAAAGGTCTGTTGGGGCGGGACGCTGGTCTTCTTTTGTGTACTATTAATATCCGGTCGATTGAGTCAAGGCAATCCGCTTTCCAAAGACGTTGCCATGCCGACAATTATCGCGTTCATTTAGGCTTAGAAAGGCCAGAATCGAAAGACTATGAAACAAATGCCGCGAAGTCATTGCTCGTGCTTTGCGATTTAAGCGAGGTAAGGCAAAGCGAAAGCCTCCTGCACCATTCGTTGCTGACTAACGCGCCCGATAGTGCAGCTACAACGACATATTAGTTACAAAGCGAGCGGCGCTCACGCACCGGGGCGCCGCCATGCTTCCCGGCATCCCAGCCCCCAGTCACGTGATTTCAAACTCCCTCTCCTAGGTACTGCTGCTAACTTTAGCCGCGGTTAGCGCTTCGAGCAAACGGGCCCAGGTTTTCTTTTCCGCCAGCTCTGCATGATGGCCAATTTACCTCGTTTCTTTATACTGGCTACTGCATGTCAGGAACATCGGTGGTTTTGATAGAACCGAGTTGGATGGACATCTGAGAATTCGAAGTTATTGGTTAATACACTGAAAGCGACACGTACTGAATACATGTAGCGATGTAGGAGTGTGGCAGATTTAGAAATATAGAATTTTTTTAATTATAAGCTCGACCACTAATTCAATCTGAGTATTCTTAATCCTAAAGTCAGATTGAATGGAAATATGTAACCAGATGCACCACTCGCTGACAGTAACTCTGTCAAATGGCCACAACAATTTAAGATCCCTCCTCCAGGTCATACTTCAGAAAAACTAATAGTTTATTTTTCGGTTAATATTGGTTAAAACCGGTTACCGGTGAATAATTTACGGTTCCGGTTACGGTTATGGTTTTTATAAATATCAAATAACGGTTTCGTTCCGGTTACGGTTACAGAAAAAATTTCGTTCCTAAACGGTTTTCGGTTTCGGTTACGGTTACGGTTTGAGTCCCTGGTATAAGCCAAACCAGAAAAAACGAGAGCGGGCGCGGTTGTATGTTCGAAACACACCCAAATGTCCGGCAGTCGGATCATCATGAAGGGAACGAAGTACATCAGAGCGTAAATGTCGCGGGATCATGAGAAGCAGGGGTTGTCCTGTGGGTTCATAATTGCGACGATATAGAACTCTCCCGACAATTGCATACATACGTTCCATTTTCGCTGCTCTGGTCCGTGGCAAAGAATGCTGTAAGAGTCGGATGATCCTCCGCAGTTTCGGATCGTTACGTTGTTCCGTTGCGATGCCCATTTGGAGGGATAAGGCTTGGACAGGGATCTCGGTGGCATCCGTGTCATCGGTGGTGGTAGGTTGTAGAGGGCAGCGAGACAAAGCGTCGGCATCTTGGTGGGCGTAGCCTGCCTTATAAACTATCTCAACATCATACTCCTGTAGACGAAGTGGCCATCTAGCGAGGCGTCCTGATGGGTCTTTTATTTTGGTCAACCAGCAGAGAGCGTGGTGGTCAGTCACTACTCGAAAGCGTCGCCCAAATAAGTATGGTCGAAACTTGGTTATGGCCCATATTATAGCCAAACACTCTTTCTTTGTTGTAGAGTAGTTTACCTCCGCTCTAGTGAGCGTGCGGCTAGCATACGCGATGACCTGTTCCTTGTCATGTTTCTTCTGGATGAGGACAGCACCAATTCCATATCCGCTTGCGTTTGAATGTATTTCTGTGGGAGAGCGGGGGTCAAAATGGCATAGTATTGGGTCATTCGTCAGAGACAGCTCTAAGGATTTGAAGGGTTCTCTTGGTCTTCCGTCCATTTGAACGCTGTATCCTTTGAGAGAAGGCGATTTAGAGGTGCTGCACGGTCAGCGAAATCTTGGATAAAGCGACGGAAGTATGAGCAGAGGCCCAAAAATCTTTTCAGTTGTTTAACGTTGAGTGGCCGGGGAAATTCCGAGACAGCTCTTATCTTGTCGAGGTCAGGACGAATGCCGTCTGCGCTGACGGTGTGACCCAAGATATGAATTTGGCGGCAAGCAAGATGGCATTTCTTAGTATTAAGTTGGAGACCCGCTGTCTTAATGCATTCTAGGACGGATTGCAATCGTAAGAGGTGCTCTTTAAATCTGGCAGAGAAGATGACAACATCATCTAAATAGCACAGGCATGTTTGCCATCTTAAACCCCTCAATAAATCATCCATCATCCTCTCGAACGAGGTAGGAGCGTTGCATAAACCAAACGGAAAGACTTTGAATTCATAGAGCCCGTCGGGAGTTATGAAGGCTGTTTTCTCTTGATCTTGGTGATGTATTGGTATCTGCCAATATCCGGATCGAAGGTCTAAAGAGGAAAAATATTCGGATCCTTGTAAGCTGTCTAAAGCGTCGTCGATTCGTGGTAGAGGATACACGTCTTTTTTGTGACATTGTTTAGGCGTCTGTAATGTACGCAAAACCTGCATGACCCATCTTTTTTCTTGATTATAACTACAGGTGAGAACCAGGGACTTGATGATGGTACAATTATGTTCTTTCGGAGCATGTCTTTAACATGCTGATCAATTAAGGCTCGCTCTGAAGAGACGCGTGAAGGTCTGTGTCGAACTGGTGGAGCATCGCCGGTATCAATTCGGTGCTTTACAGAGGTTGTTAAACCTAATGGACCGTCGTCGATGTCAAAGCATGAGGAGTATTGTTTCAATAAATCCAACAGTAGTCTTTGATAATCCCTCGGTAGTTTGTTTATCAACCATGGATGATAAAGAAGAGACGGAGTCACGAAATAAAGTAGACGAGCCTAATAATGTTTCAGTGCACGGCAGAAGAGTAAACACTGGAGAAGTGGGCAGAGGATAAAGAAAGGCTAAGCAAGTTCCAGTTGATAAACGTTGAGGCTCGTTTGACATGTTGGTGATAGGGACTGTGGCCGTGCCATTGGTCAATGTCGATAATGAAAATGGAAGGGCTAGGTTCTTGGGTAACAACATGTCACGGCAAAGTTCCACAAGGACATTGCCATTATAGTCGCCGAAAAAAAAACTTATTTACCGCCGTGACAGAAATGGTACTCAAAGACCGAATGACATAGTCATGACTCAAACATAGCTTCCTTACTTGAACCGTGTCTAGGTCATAGTCATCATAATTCTCTCTACCAATATTAAGCAACCCAGTGCCGCAGTCGATGAGCGCGTTGCGTTGTGATAAGAAGTCCCATCCCAAAATAAAATCATTGCTGCAGTGAGGAACAACAGTGAAAGACACCACGGTAACTTTGTCTAGAGTGATGCGAGTGGTACACAAGCAACATGGCGAGAAAAGTGAACGATTGGCACCTTGCAATAACCTGCCGTCTGGAGGGGTGCCAACCAAACGAAGTTTCCGTCGCGTGGACTCGTTCCTGACTGAAACTGATGCATCCGTGTCTATTAATGCGGAAAACGTTTGTCCTTTGACGGTTATTGAAACAAAATTTCTTGGGGGAGGCGGAGTCTGTCAAGAATTGAACGAAGCGGCGTTACCTCCTACTGCCGCCGCGTCTAGTTTCCCTCGTTCTGGTAGGAAGTGGATGGCTCATGGGATGGTCGGAATGACGCCGACGAACGTGGGTAAGGCGAAGGCGAGTGCGGACGCCTGTATGCCGATGGTCTCGGAGATGAAGATCGGTTACGAGGTGGGAAGCTTGTTACTGCAACATCCTCGTCGTATGGATACGTCGGATAGGCTGGTGGCGAGTTGTAACTGGAGCGACCAAAGAATCTGTAGGTATCTCCTCGTTCTTCCGCGATGCGTCGGCGACAAAAGCGAGCAATGTGACTTTGGATTCCGCAGTGGAAGCAGGTGGGGCGGCTTCGAACAGTGGACGTCCGCTGGACGTTCGAGTAAGTGGTCCTCGGAGGTTCGGTACTCATCGGTCTTTGGAACGTGGGTTGGAAAGAAATCTGGGCAGCTGGCTGGGGAAGATGTTTGGGCGCTGAGTCAGCATGTAGACGAGGGCTCACGGTAATTGCAGATATATTAGGAGCTGCGGCAGAAGGCTCCTCTCGAATGGCGTCCCTTAAAGACATACGCGTCGCTGCAGTTGTTTCCTCGAGTAATGTGGCACTGTCGGGAAACATAATCCGAAGCACTTCCTTGATGATGTCACGGATGACTGTGCGTATAGTTTCAGTGACGGGGATTTGCAGTCGCGAAGGTAGCGAGGGTAACCTCGTTGAGGTGGTTGCTGGAATCCTGGCTCTTTTGGTCTCGTTGAGGCGACGACATGCTTCTATGGTGCTCTCGACGGTGCGGGAGTCACGGGCCATGAGGTATTGGAACCCGTCTTATATTCCTTTGAGTATATGGCCAGCTTTGTCTGCCTCTGACATGGTTGGATTGGCGAGTTTACAGAGAGCAAGTACGTCCTCGATGTAGCCGATGTAGTCCTCGTCGGGACTTTGGGCACGGTAAGCGAGACGCCCTTCAGCCAGTTGTTTGCGCTGCGTAGAAAGTCCAAACACTTCCAGAAACTTCCCCTTGAATCGATCCCAGGAGGTGAAAGCGTCTTCGTTGTTATTGTACCAGATCATCGCCGTGTCTTTGAGGTAGAAATTAACGTTAGCAAGTTTAAGCGTATCATCCCAGCGATTGTGCGCGCTCGCTCGATCATAGTCGCGGAGCCATTCGACGACATCTTGGGTGGCTGTGCCGGCAAACAATGGAGGATCACATTGACGGCATGTGACGGTCGATGACGTTGTGACGGGTGGATCCGGCATGGTTTGGGATGTTACGGTGTTTGTGCCCAACGATGGCTGTAGACCCCGGTGATTACCTGATCGAAGCTCCGTGTCGGATTCTCAGCCTTGAGGTAGGGGTCGCCGCACCTCCACCAAATAATAGGGTGTAAAAGGACTTGGAAGACACGGCAACCAGGTCTTGTCAGTTCGGTCTTTAATTTACGACCAACTTCCTCTTTTTTATCCCCGTGGCTACTTCGTCGTTCTTCGTATAACCAAATTATGTGATCGCGGTCTAACCGTAATAATATATATATATATATATTAAATAGGGCGTTTGGGTTAGATGTTATGTCTTTATCAGGTATTTATCGGCCTCGGCGGATAGTATATGAGGCAATAATCGTCACGGTAAGTTGACTTATTAACTGAAATCTTTTTCATTCTTTGTTTTAGGAGCCATGTTGGAATTGCAGTATTGACGGGGATTTCCATTAGAGGCTAGACCAGTCTAAAGTATTTGCGAAAATAATGGTTTATCAGACATGAATCGATCGTTTCGCGTTTTTTCGCTGGGTGTAAAAGATTGTGTGCCCAGATAGCCCATGAAGCACTGCCCACAGTGACGCTTGGAAGAGTGACGTAGTAGCTTAGATCATGTAAGCGCTTGTGTCGTCGGCGCACCCACGTAGGAGACGCTGCCGATATAGTGACGGCGTGACAGAAACGATGAAGTCCATCTTCCAAGGGTCATGCTCTCGACGCACTTTTTAATGGCAATTTTTAAATCCGGCGAAAACGCGCTGAAATGTGTCGATTAAGATCTGAAAAGCTATTACAGTTTTTCTAATTTTTAACATTTTGTCTGGCCTCTAATAGTAATTGCGTCAATACTGCAATTCCAAAATTACCCCTAAAATCAATCCTTAAAAAGTTAATGAAGATATTTTAGTTAATCCGTCAATTTACCCTAAAGATTGCCAACTCATCTAATGTCCGTCAAGCCTGATAAATGGACGATGAAGACAGAACTCGTCTCATTCTGACACCCTTGTTTACAAAACAATATGGTCGAATTAAATTGGAACACCATGTATTCACCCTGTATGGGTGAATACCCTGTATGGGTTATCACCTTGAATTACCCTGTATGGATGATTCAAGGAGAGGCCAGGCTCTTTAAAACGACCGCAAATTCGGTTTCTTAATCTATCGCGCTACGACTTTGTGCAGCGCAGCGTTGCCTACAGATGGTGCATTTTTTTTTTGTAAAATTTGCAAAGAGCGAACTTACCTGAGGAAAAAGTAAAGAAAGAAAAAGGCTTAGACCCTATGGAAACGCAGTGAAGCCACCGGTCTCCAAACAACATGGCGCCGTTTCGCACGGGAGACAAGAGATGGCGCGAGCGGTCGCGACGCCAACTGCCGCCAACGAACGAACATACGACGCCGAGAGCCGGCGTCTTTAGCAGACAAGGAACTGCAGTTCCTTGTTGTTACCGCGCCTGTTTTTGTTTCTGCGACTGTCGCCGCCTGCGGAACGCGCGCCGCTTTTGAGTCGAAAAGTTCGTCTGCTAAAGAAGCCGGCTCTCGGCGCCGTATGCTTGTTCGTTGGCCTTACGTTGGTGGCGTTCGTTGCGCCATCTCTTGTCTCCCGTGCGAAACGGCGCCGTGTTGTTGGAAGACCGGAGGCGTCGCTGCGTTTCCATAGGAGCTAAGCCTTTTTCTTTCTTTACTTTTTCCTCATGTAAGATCGCTCTTTGCAAATTTTACGCAAAAAATGCACCATCTGTGGGCAACGTTGCACAAAGTCGTCGCGCGATAAATTAAGAAACCAAATTTTGCAGTCGATTTAAAGAGCCTGGCATCTCCTTGAATCACACTGTTTCAGGGATGGGCAAAATAGATGAAAATAAGTATCGAAATACAAATACAAAACACTTTGTCAAAAATGTATTTAATTACAAATCTTGCAAATCTAATTACATTTCCAAAAAAAGCATTTAAGTACAAGATATAAATACAACCAAATGTATTTGGTCTCGTCTAAATACTTTCCAAATACATTCCTAAAAATTTGCGTCAGCGACTTCAGGGCACCTGCAACGGGTTTCTGGGTATCTCATTTTAATTTTGCATCGCACACTCGGGAGTTAGTGCGCGAGGCTCTATTAACGTAATAGAAATATAATCACAAAAAAAGTAATCAGCTTGGACGTAATAGGTGAAAAAAATACGGAGTTTCAAGCAGCTTTTTTTTTTTTTCGATTACATTTTGGTATAGACGAACAAAGAACCCAGACAACCAAGACGCGCAGCGCTAGGTAGAGAATTTTTTATTGTTGCCACTCGCACCAGTTACAAAAATCTGGATGACCCGCGCATTTAGAATGTTCCAGGCAAAAATATGGATGGAAATCAGGCTGGAAAGCATCTCAAGTTGTCACAGGCACTTATTTAGCCAGTCTGCCTGTGAACGTCGATTTCGTCACTATTCTTGCCCTCGATTAGCACCGTAATCACAGAGTTACTAAACGCTTGTGCTTGATTGAGAGACACTGCGTTCGGTGCAGAACGTAGTTTTTTTCCTCTTCTGGAGAGTTTCTTTAAAATAAAGCCGGAGGAGGAAAGAAAAATCCCCATGGTCGAAAAAAGTATGGAGACTATATCTTACAACCACATGCATAAAAGAAGAATTGTAACTTCGGCAATAACATTTATTTAACGTAATAGAGGCAAGTGCAACATTAAAGAGGAGACATTCTCAGTACAGTGTCATTTTGGTGCGTGCTAATATGTGAAGTTTCCACTAGTACGACTTCAGCAGCAGAAGCTTTTCGAACAACGTGTCGCTAAGACGACCCCTGTTGGTGCACAGACTAAGGCTGCCAAGGGAAAATAGGCGCTCTACGGGGCAGACGAACTTAAGTTCGTATTGTACCTTAAAAAGACGCGCTTCACAGCAGGGTACTCATGCAGCATTGTGATCGAGATGCGTGTGTCCTGCAAGTAACGGAACACCTCAAAACGTACGCTGAATGCGCTCGACGTCGCGGTCGAGGGAGTGTGACCCGGAAAGTTAAAGAATGCGTCGCTTTCATCTGGTTGCGGCGCACAGTTCGCAGTAGACCCTGTCGACAGACCCTGCGCAGCTTGCACAAGGAGATCGCTGATGTCATACGTACCATCACGTGGCATCCAACGGGTCTTGAAGTACGGGTGACTACAAGAAGCGATAATGGCTGGCTTGTCACCCAGGCATAACCACTTCTGGAAACGTTTCTCCAGACTGTCCAGGGCAGCCGGTGCGATCCTTTCCGTGTGCGGACTTTGTAAATTTTCCCGAACTTGTTCCAGCTTCGCTCGGACCGTGAACACCGGAAGCAACTCGCCGTAGTAACCACTGTTGCTGTTTCCTTGCAGGCGATCAAACGCTGAAATTAATGAGTGAATTTTGAGTACAATGAACTAGTATGCCCGACATAAAATAAAAGAGGCGAAGGCACGCACGTTATAAAGCAATTATTGTCCCCGTTATGTATATTACTTTGTGGCATATGAAATAAGAGCAGCGTGCAAAAATTACAGGGACGAAGATAGAAGCAGACTGGACGCACTCGTCCTGTGTGCTTCTTTTTTTTAAGTCCTTTCTTTTTTGCGCACTGCTTTTAATTCATTAGGTCATGAACCAACTCGCCTGCGTTGCTACTGTGGCAGGCTATTATTTATATAATAAATGTCGAGCTAATTAGGTTGTTGAGTATTACACACTACCTACCTGTAGCAATTGGCTTGAGTATGGTACAATATTCCTCAATAAACTCAATCTCCGAGTACTTCAATGAGGGTAGCTGGAGCTCGTTCGAGAGGTCTTGTAATTTCTCCTTGTTCTGGGTGAGGACGTCCAAGGCGTGGTGCAGAGAGTTCCAACGAGTGATGCAAGGGGCTGGTAGTTGCTTGCCAAGCATCGATGTAACGACTTCCGCTGATTTTGGCCGACCCGAGGCGCCCCAGTATTTCGAGCACTTGCTCATGACGCTGGAATGGAGGCAGTTCAAAGCATGGTTCGCACTGATAGCTTTGTTGACGTCCGCCGTTGCGATTAAACTGAGGGTGTGACAGGCACACCGCAGGTGCTGTGACAAAAGTGGGCCTGGGGGCTCGATCTCCTCATACGTGACAAGCTCAAAATCCTCGGAATCTGTTAAAAAAAATCCAGGCACAATATAGTTTGGTTGTAAAAGGTCTAGACTCTCAACTCTTAAGGATCGTTCACACTCTTGCAACCGAGTACGACCGAGAGAGACCAGACCGGTTTTTAATCCTCTTACGACGTCTTAGGACCAGCTCCGCAGCAGCGCGCCTGGTCCTAAGAAGTCGCAAGAGGATTAAAAACCGGTCTGGTCTCTCTCGGTCGTACTCGGTTGCAAGAGTGTGAACGAGCAGTGCGAGCTTGCCTATACCTGCAGCACACGCTTCGTCGAAGGCCGTTATGCCAAATTCCTTGAAGGCCTTCACAAACTTTGTTGCGTTATCCGTGACCGTGCCAGTAATCTTTCCTGTAGGCAGGCAGTAGTCTGTGGAAACGTCCGAGAGCAACTCGGCGACCTTGAGGGAAGGCCGCGAATAACCCGTTTTTTTCCCCTCCTCCTTCTTTAATCCCCCCCCCCCCCCCCCCCCCATTTTCCTTTTCTGCTCCCTCCCCAGAACCTGCTCGATGGCCGTCGTTTGAACGGAGACGAAATAAATGTCGTTGAGAGTTGAAAGAGTTGTATCGTCTGTTTGCGTCCCGAATTTGTGTTTATTCTTTCCGGTTGTTTAACCTATAGACGTTTTCTGTGTACTCTCGTCTCCAGCCACCTAATAGCCGTATCCGGTATGGGCGACGAAAAAATAATCCAACGTTTCAACCTGCAAATAGTAAAAAAATAAAGGGGAGGCAAAACGACAAAGTGTGACGTTTGCGCTTATATCCTAAATGCCTTCTAATGGCGTGGCAAAGGCAAAACAATGTTTTCGCCCATACTGGAAGTGACGTCAATTCAAGATGGCGGCGCACTTGCAGAAAAGGTCTATAGGAGTTCTCATGTTGTGCTATAATGTCGCTTTGTGAGATTGTTTTTGTTTTTGTAGCATTACATTGAGTATCTTAATGTTATGGTTATGATCAGTTACCTAGGCTTGAATTATTCTTGCAGAACCAGTGTGTCGAACCGAAAAAAGTACGGGTTCGGTTACGGTTCAGGTTCAGGTAAATTTATTTTGTTCCGGTTCAGTTCCGGTTTGATTAATTCGATCCGCGAACCGGTTCGGAAATTATAAATGACAAATTGCAACATCAAAATAAATTACGAATAAAACATCTGAAATCAGCACATACGAAAAGGGATACATCGTAGTGTAAGGCTCAGAGATTTCTACCAGGAATGGTTTCTTTATGTGCACTCAAAGGTTACCTCACCGACGTTTACGCATTCGGACTTCATCTAAATGGGTCCGACGCAGTAGATGTAAAATCCGCGACCTCCTTACAAACCCACTTACAAGTAGAACTCGCTAACTATCTCGCCACCTCGGCGTGTAAGCAATTGAAGGAACAGTGGGGAGAAAATACAGCTTTCTTTATTTGAACTAGCCTTCGGTAACTGAAATTAGACCCTTAAAGAAGTTTTCATTAAACAAGATATGGAATATGAAAAACACTTCACCGAACGCAACGCCAGAAGGACGTAATAGGATAAATATTAAAATAGAAGAGTTCGCTGTCTCACAAATATGTTAGCTTCTAAGTGCCTATACGAAACCGGACGCACTATTATCAAACTCCACAGCCTTTTCTTTTCTCATTCCGATGGAAGCAAGCTTCAAGAACTCGCGCGTTTTAGGAACGTGTTATGAAATGAGCACACAGCAGCATTTAGGATTTACGAGATTGTAGGAAAATAAAATCCGGTGACGCGATTTTTTTTTGTTTTTTTTGCACAGCCTTCCAATTTTCTTTCTTCCGTGCAAGCAGCGACCAGCGCAATACTGGTTCCTATCTCAAGATTCATGGATGCAGCGTTTGTCAAGATTCATGGATGCAGCGTTTATATTCCTAAGACTGAGTGGAGAAGAAAAATATGTAAGCGAGGTGTGTGTCAGTTGACGGCACTTAAAAAACAAATGGCATTGATAGCACATTCATTGTCAACAGCGCGTGGCCGAACCGTTTTGACATGAGCCGGTAACCGTTATTTTTTTTCCGGTTCAGTTCCGGTTCGGGTTCATCGCGATAACAATATAACGGTTCGGGTTGGGGTTCAGTTCCGGAAAAAATACCGGTTCGGTTCCGGTTTTCGGTTCGGTTCGGTTCCGGTTCGACACCCTGGTAAACATATATGATCAAATCATATAAGAGCTGCAAGAGTATATAGGAAGTTATACAAAACTGATAAGAAGTTTCTTATGACTTTTTATATAAGCTCATATTTTCCTTATATGTTCTTTTAAGGCTCTTATATGCTCGTATATGATCGTATTTCAGCTTATGTGTTCATTGCCGACTGAAGTGTCTGCCTGCAACTATTGTGCACAATGAATAATGAGAAAGAGTGCTTGGCTTGTCTGGAAAAGATCGTTAATGATGAAAAGTTTTTGTTGTGTTCAGTGTGCAAAAATGTGTACCACCTGGGCCAGGCGTGTGCTGGAGTTAATGAAGCGTCCTATGCAAGTATGGGATCAGCAAAACGCGATAAGTGGCGTTGAAAAACCTGTCGCACGCAGGAGAGTAGAAGCGGGCCCCACAGCGGAGCGCGTTCTTCGCAGAACTCGTCGGACGAGAGCCAATCAGCAGTCTCAGCCCAGTTGCAGTCCTTTGGACTGAAGTTAGATTCCTTGCTGGCAATGAAGCGAAGTGTTGACACGCTACTGTCACTATTTGCTAAGGTGGACGAGTTGCTGACTCTGAAGCCTACGGTCGAGAGGCTCGAAGCCCATTTACAAGAGTTGGACAGCAAGGTAGACGGACTATCGGCTAACTACAACTCTGTTCTAGAAAGCGCAGCGGAAAACGGGAACAAGATCTGTACGCTAGAAAGGCAACACGCGGAGCTGCAAGAAACTGTTAGTGGCCAAGCGGAGACGGTCCAATCCCTGCGAGAAGAAATTAACAACGGAGAGCAGTATAGCCGTCGTGCAAACCTGGAAATTCACGGGCTACCACCAGCAAGCGACGGAGATCTCAGAAAAGCTGTAAACGACTTCGCGGTACAGCTTGGGATATCCGACTTTGCAACTTCAGATATCCTAGCAGTACATCGTCTCCCTGCTAAGCCTGGGTTTACCCCAATAGTGCTGATTAAATTCAAGTCAACAGAAACGAAAGATCGGTGGCTCGGCGCGCGTGGCAAACTGCGTACTCTTGTTGCGGCTGCTGTTGTGCCGCAGCTGTACATCGACGAGAACCTTACGAAGCTGAACCGACAGCTGTTCTGGTTGGCCAAGGAAAAAGCAAAAGAAAATCAATATAAATTCGCGTGGGTGAAACGGGGAAAGGTTTTTGTGAAAAAGGACGAGAGTTCGTCACTGTTGCGCGTTGATCGTGTTGCTGACTTGGACAAAATTGTATAGTTGCTGCTATGGAGTGTCTTGAGTTCTCAAGTCTTTCGTTACTGAAAAATAAATTCAAAGGATCATCGGAACTTTCGTTTAGTGTGTTTCATGTTAACATAAGAAGTATTAGGAAGTACTGGGATCAGTTCATGATTACTGTCCGAGATTTGGGTGCGATCATAGATGTTTTTATTTTGACTAAAGTTAACATTACTAACGATATGCTCACTCAGTTTTCTATTCCTCGTTACGAACGCTTTGCCTTTACAAGAGCGTCGGGTAGGGGGGGGGGGGGGGGAGGAATTTGTGTTTTCATCAAAAACATTTGGAGCACAGCCAGATTCCAATAACGATGACTTATTCGGAATGCATAGGCCTGCAGATTACTGGCCAGCATTTCTGTGTCAGCCTGATAGCTATCTACCGCCCCCCTTCAAGCAACGCGAACCTGTTTCTTGATGAACTGGATAAAGCATTATCGGAGTTCAGTTCGACAAGTCAACTGTGTTTAGCGGGCGATTTCAATCTAAACACATTGGATTCCTCACGCCATGTTGTATGCGATTATCTCAACCTAATGTCAGCGTACGGCATCGAAAGTGCAACACATCTACCGACTCGGGAAGAAATTTTAGGCGACAAATTCGTGTCCTCGTGCATTGATCACATGAATATACGCATGTTCGAGTGCTCGGTTAAGGCGGCGGTGATAACTGAAAAACTGGCTGATCACTATTATATAGCGTGCCAGATAAAATCAAAAAAAGAATAATAGGAGCTCCGACAATGATTTCAAGGAAATAACGATAACAGATCAGGCGCGGTTCGATGACAAAGTAAACAAATTTGACTGGAACGGCCTATTAGCATCAGTCGAGGCTTCACAGTTATATGACACGCTTGTTGATTTATTTTCAAAATTTTCGTCTACGTCAAAAAGGAAAGTAGTGATTAGACAACGTAAAGCGCACTTTAAGTGGCTTACGTCAGACATTTTCGCAGCTATAAAGTACAAGGACTTACTCTGGAAGCGCTGCAAGCGTTGTCCAGGTGAACTAACACTCAAGACCGAATACAAGTTAGCCAGAAATAAAGCATTCGCCTTGGTCCGTTCCTCAAAACGCAGGTTTTTTAGGGGAGAATTTGAAAGGAACCGTTTTGACGTAGCAAAAACTTGGCAGTTAGCTAATCAGATTCGGGGTGGAACAAAAAAACGCTCAATTGATGACGTGATAAATAATTCCTTTGCGCCAGTTACGCAGAAAATCATTGAGGACTTTAATGCCTTTTTTTCTCGCACTTCAAGTGCAGTTCAAGATAGTGGTAGAGCACCAACTGTTACGCTGCACGACTACAATCTAGCTTCTGCATATCTCCCTTCGATAACAGAACACGAGCTGCGCCAGTATTTATTTTCTTCCAAGGGAAGAAAGTCTTCTGGCGTTGACGAAATTCATATACGGGATCTACGTAGAAATTTTGAAAAACTTAAAATTGTACTTCTAGATCTGCTGAATGATATAATTGCAACCGGAAATTGGCCAACGGGAATGAAAATTGCTATTGTAAAACCGCTCCACAAAGGAGGGGCGACGAATGATTTCAAGAACTATAGTCCCATTTCAATCTTATCATGCATTTCGCAGCTGCTGGAAAAACACGTTTTAAGGGCAATGACTAGCTTCTGTCAAAGGTTCGACTTACTTTCCGATCGTCAGTACGGTTTCGTTGCAGAGCGGGGTACTCAGGCATTACTGGAAGATTTTGGAGATTTCTTGAATACTGGTTTTGATAACAGTGTGTTTACGTGTGCAGTGTTTTTGGATGTCTCGAAAGCATTTGACAGCATAAGTCATGACGTCCTCTGTTCTAAACTGTACAGAGTGGGGTTCAGAGGTCCGTTTCTGTCACTCCTGAAAGGCTATCTTTCAGGTCGATCCCAAGTGGTGGTGGTTAAAAATCTGAAGAGCAGTAAGGCCCCTTTAACTGCTGGAGTCCCGCAAGGCTCAGTTCTATCGCCATTACTCTATAATTTATACGTGAACGATCTACCCGCTGTTATTTCTAAATGTAAAATTTTTCAATACGCCGATGACACGCTGTTAGTGTCGGATCATCTAGATTATCATGTAGCCATTCAAAATCTTCAAAATAATATTATTTCTACAATGGACTGGTTTCGGTCAAATTTAATTGAAGTAAATGTGTCGAAAACAAAACTTGTCTGTTTTAGGCACCCGCTGAAGCATGTCGAAGTTTCCGTCCCAGTAGCGCTGCACACTTCCAATTGCACATCGTGCGATTGCGAAACTATTCCATATGTGAAAACAGTTAAACACCTAGCAATATATTTCGACTGTGATTTGTCCTGGTGCACGCATATGACTTATCTATGTAAAAAATTAAGAAGTGTTGCATGCTGTCTGTATAATATTAAAATGTTTCTGCCTTTTTCTGTGCGAAAAATGGTAACGCATGCATTGGCTTACAGCTATTTGCGATACGGTGTTACCATCTTATGGGGTGCTGCCTCTTCTGGCGTGCGAGAATTGACTCCTTGCTAAGAGGTATTTTGAAAAGTGTTTCGTTTGACAGGCCGGATGTCTCAAGCGCGTTTATATTTCAAGAGCTCTGTTTGCCATCTTTCGGGGGTCTTTTTAGGGAAACTGTTGTGCTCCGTCATTTCTGGAATTCTAGTTTTATTACAGCCTACATTGCGCAGCGACCTATGAGGCCATCGCTCCGCTTCCAAATGCCGCGGATCAGAACAAAGTATGGTGAGCGCACGAGAGTGTATTACGTTCCGCAAATATTTAACAGCCTACCGGAATCCTTTCTATCCATAACTTCGAGGCAAAAGCTCAGGAAGGCGTTACGGAATTTAGAGCTGTGAGGTTAAGCTTTGTTGTTTTTTTGTTTTTTTTTTTTATGGTTATCAAAGTTTTTTCTTTTCTTTTCTAGCCCTACAAGTGTACCTTGTGATTCCGAGAACGTGTAAATTTTGAAAGTCAGATAACTTTTTCAACTTTTTTTAGAACGTACCTTACTAGAATGTGTCTTTCTTTTGTATCGCCACCTGCCGAGCCAGGTCCACAAGCCCTTGAGGCTTTCACCGGCTCGCTATTGTACTTTCAAAAATGTATTTTTTCAAATAAAACTATGTTCTATGTTCTATGTTCTATTGCACCAAAAGTTTGTAAAGATAACACTTTTCCCACGGTGATCTTGTTACGGAGAAAGGTGAAGAGACGATAAATTATGATCTGAAAATAAAGGTTTAATCAGTGAACTTGTGCCAAACAAAATAAAAAACCAGCGTCGAGACAGCAGAAAAGCGGGCTGCGATTGGGCGGCGTAACAGGACCGGGAGCGAGACTGACTCAACAAGGTCACGGGCAGCTCCTTATCTAGTCGGCGTCAGCATCGCGAAATTTCGGTCCAGAAGGCTCGAGTATCGAGCGTTCAGAGTGAGAATGAACGGGCACTTTCGAAAACAAGAAACTAAGACTAAATAATAAAAGTTACGCCCTGAGTAAGAATAAACGCGAATCTTCTAGAATCTTGTGATCTTGCGTTTCTTGCTCGGCCCTGCGCGCGGCATTATCCACCCTTTAAAAGCGAATCGTCCTGATGCAGCGCGAAAGGAAAACAAAATGGCTAAAGAAATGCGGTAAGACGAAATAAACATGCTG
The DNA here is from genome assembly GCF_016920785.2 of Ixodes scapularis. NCBI lineage: Eukaryota > Metazoa > Arthropoda > Arachnida > Ixodida > Ixodidae > Ixodes > Ixodes scapularis. The sequence continues at coordinate 62,731,127 of NW_024609879.1, read as the reverse complement.
CGTCACAATCCTAATGCGCGCAGAACGGCTTGAGTTGAACTACGTGGACTACTTAGGGTTGTGGCCGGCGGCGTTCTGAAGGTAAGGTTCCCTCGAGGAGCACCTCGTAGTTCAAGTTCCCAAGGCGGTGAATAACTTTGTAGGGTCCAAAGTAACGTTTTAACAGTTTCTCGTTGAGGTAGTGACGGCGAGTGGGCGTCCACACCCATACCCTGTCTCCGAGCTGGAACTACACCTCGCGTTGGTAAAGGTTGTACCGGCCTGCATCGACACGTTGTTGGTCTCTTATCCGAAGGCGGGCTAGCTGACGTATTGTCAGCACGGAATGAAACCCGAACGCCGGAACGCGTGGCCATCGAGACAGGCTGCTCCACCTGTAGGGACCCTGAGAACTAATGAAAATGCACTTGGGTGCGAGGGTGCGGGTCCTACTAAGATATCCTCAACCCTCGCGCTGGGCGTCTGGGACTTTCGCGTTTCGCCGGTGGCGCGCTGTAACCGCCGTCACTCGGGGTGCTCTTCTGTCGCCGCACTGTCGCCCGGTCGACACCGGGCGGCCGCTTAACCTGGCTATAGCTGTTTGCGATAGGCCCTGCTCAGACAGGGTGATGCATTTATTCCACTCCGGGATATATACTCCTTGCATATCGGTGGTTACCGAAGAGAACCTCAGCGAGCAATTTCTCGATTTTTTTAAGAATTGACTGATAACCTCGCACGAAAAAATGCGCATTGCTCAGAAAACCGAGGCATCCGCGTCGGTCTGTTGCAGCATCTTTTTTTCATAAAGAATATGGGTGTGCCAATAAACGTAGTAGTGAAACGTCATAAACGCGAAATATCGCGTTTATGACGTTTCACTATTTCTCAGAAACCACGCGTGGCACGTTGTTTCCAGGGACACGTCATCGAGCACTACGGGTCTTCTGTGGACGAAATGTTTTAACTTTAATTTCGCCCTTGCGATACACAAAATGATAATGAATGACAGCGCAGAAGAGATATTGCTGGGAATCCGATACACAAAGCGAGTGACAGTGCTTTTTGTATCGAATGTGACGGCGCTTACAGCGCGCCACCGGCGAAGCGCGGAACTCCCAGACGCGCCGCGCGATGGTCGAGCTCATCTTAGTAGGCCCCGCACTCTCGAACCCCGGTGCATTTCCATTAGTTCTCAGGGGCCCTCCAGGTGGAGCAGCCTGTATCAGCGGCCACGCGTTCCGGCGTTCGGGTTTTATTTCGTGCTGATTGTACCTATTCTGCCCTTTGGTTGACTAGCTGGGTGTCGTCGGTGCCGTCGTCCGTCGGGTCGTGAGGCACCATGGCGTCAGGCATCGTCGTCACGTTTGTGCCGTGCATCAGCTGAAAAAGTGTAATCCCAGTGGTTTCTTGAACCGCCGTGTTGTACGGAAACGCGGCGTAGGGCAACACCTCATCGCACGTCTTGTTATGCCACGGGCACGTACTATCGGGGAAAAATGAAATGCGAAGAGAGGAGCGCGTGGCTCGCGGTACAGGCTGTGCCGCCTGGAAGTGAACCTAGGGGCGAGGGTGCGTGACCTGCTTCGATGTGTTCACGATCCTCGATCGGCGCTCCCTCAGCTTCGGCGGTGCGCCTCTCAGTGCGCTGAAACCTGTCACCGCTATCTTTGCCTGCTCGGCGCGTGCGGCGAGCTTCTTTGCACCGTACGCGCTGAGCCAGCAAAGATAGCGGTGATAGCTTTCAGCGCACTAAGAGGCGCACTGCTGAAGCTTGGGGAGCGCAGAGGGAGGGGCGTGAGCACGTCGGAGTAGGCCACGCACCCTCGCTCCTTGGCTCACTTCCAGGCGGCGCAGCCTGTACCGCGAGCCACGCGCTCCTCTTTTCGCATTTCATTTTTCCTCGATGGTACATCGAGATCATGCCGGCGATGGTTTCGTTTGGTCGTACCGTAAGCCCGTTAATCTGCGGGTGGTAGTCTGTTGTTTGACGATGGCCGGTGTGGCTCAGGCGAAGTATCTCTTTTATCAGCTGTTACATGAACGAGGAGCCTCGGTCTGTAATCAGGACTTGGGAAGCGGCGCGCCGGAGGACGTTAGACCCAATGAAAAACTTGGCTTCTTCCACAGTGGTTAACGACGGGACTCCTTTTGTCTCCGCGTACCGGGTGAACTAATATGTTGCCACGATTATCCAACGGTTTCCCTACGTTGACGGCAGGAAAGGTCCAAGAAGATTCATTCCAATCTACTTGAACGGTGCTGTCAGGGGCGCGATCGGCTGCAGGAGGTCTGCCGGCTTCGTCGGCGGTTTCTTCCGTCGCTGGTACTCGTGGAACAATCGTACGTAAAGGTGAACAGTCTTCGGGAGACTTAAATACCGCAAATAAGGTAAGGAAGGAAGAGACAACAGGAAGGAAAGAGCGCTGACTCACAACTGAGGTTTTAGTGAAGAGGACGTAAAAGATAAGAAAGATGTCAAGTGTGGTAGCATTAATAAAGTGAAGAAGGGGTAAACGGTAGGGTTCCAAAGTTAACCTCTCTCTGAGAGTCATTTTAAATTAATGTCCATTTACATTATTAACCAATTCACAAGTGAATACATCTATGTACAATTATTTACATGTGAACGGCAAAGATGACCGTGACTTAAAGGGTACACTCGCTATCACAAGAAGGAAAAAAAACCTTCCTTAACTTGTTTCCTTTGTTTAAGTCAACATGTCTAACCAACTCGCCCATCAACTCATTTTAGACTTCTGGAGCTCGGGCCAGTAGTATTCTTTTGGATCTCTGTGAGTCCTGTTGTAGCCAAGGTGGCCCAAGGTCGGGTCGTTATGGCAGGCTTGGAAGATCTCTTCTCGAAAGCTAGTAGGAATTACCAGGAGCCACGTCGAGTCAGTGGCGGATCCAGAACTCCGTTTTGGGGAAGGGGGGGATTTTTAAGGATGCTATTTTCCCATTTGACGGAGTGGTTCTGCAATTTCAGAGTACAAGTGTGCCTGCTAGGGTTCGACCTACCCTATTTTGAACCCTCGTCCTTGAGTACCAAGCCTTCTACCATTTGGCAGGCCGGTAGTCGTTTTATTTAGGGGGGGGGGGCGTCGACTTTGTCTGTGGAGGGCGGCCGCCCGCAGCGGCCCCCCCTCCCCGCCTCCCTCCACCACTTGGATCCGCCCCTACGTCGCGTTGCTGCCCCGAAGTTCTTTTTGTGGAGAATACCTGTCCGGACGGCAAATCTTGGCAGGACACGTGAAAAGGCTCGGGGAATTTTACCCCCTCGTCCCTCCAAGTGGTCAGTCAGTGCGTGCAGCTCAGGATCGTCCTACTGGAGCGCTGCCATATTGTTAATGCCAGAGAGAGAGAGAGAATGACGTTTTATTAGTAAGTGGTTAGCCTAGCATTGATGTGTTGGCTTTGTTGCTCACATACAACCTCACTCATACACATTCACGTTCACAGATATTGTCCTAAAGCAGCACTTATGTGCGCTCCAAAGTACACAATTACATCGGGAGCATCATTCGGTTAAGAAGATAGGGTCACAAGTGTGTAAGCAGAGTCGTTGATTTTAAGAAGTCGAGTAGAAAGCGCTGCGTCTTTTTACGGTGTGATCGTGCGCTAGGAAATGTCAGGTCATATGCAGTTGCCCCTGCCACGCCGTTTGCCCGGAGACGCTGAAATAGTGTATTTCGTTGTGATTGAAAGATTGGGCACTCCAGAAGCAGGTGATTTTGGTCGCTGTGGACGGCACATGTTGAGCAAAGCGGAGACTGCGTGACACCGATCTTTAATAACCACGCTGGTGTCCTATCACTTCTTGTACGTAACCTGAACGGGGTTGTAGCTTCCAGTCATGATAGTCCTTTTGTTATGCACGGGCAGTGAGCATATATCTATCTAGATGCAGAGACGCAATGTGTCGGCGAATAGCTGCTCTATGTTGGCGAGGGTCGTCAGGTGGTTCAAGTGAGGGGGTCCGTTGATGAGCTTGTGCGGCTAACCGATCAGCAGATACATTTCCTTTAATCCCAAACTTTCGTTATGCATGGGTAGTGAGTATATGTATCTAGATGCAGAGACGCAATGTGTCGGCGAACAGCTGCTCTATGTTGGCGAGGGTCGTCAGGTGGTTCAAGTGAGGGTGTCCATTGATGAGCTTGTGCGGCTAACCGATCATCAGCTTCATTTACTTTAATCCCACTGTTCGACGGGACCCACTGAAACTGCACCACGAATCCGTTTGCTTCCATATGTTCGAGGGCAATTCTGGCCCTGCTGGTTGTTGTTTCGGTACACATGAGAAATCGTTGAAGAGCACACCAGGAGTCTGTGATCACAACTAAGTTTCTAGGATGGTAACGACTTAGTGCAACGAGTGCCTCTGTGATTGCAACAACTTCAGCTATGGTTGAAGAGACCATGCGATGGAATTTGTTATTCCATTCACACTGCAGTTCAGGGATGACAAAAGCAGTTGCACTGCTTCGTAATGATGCATTAACTGAGCCATCTGTGTAAGCTCGACGAAAGTCTGGATAGGTCACAGAAAGGTGGTCTTCTGTGAGAGCCTTGGCCACAACTTGTGAAGTTTTGCTTTTAGAGTGTAACTTTGGAATGGTCTCTCTGCAGATGGGCCATTTTCGATCCAAGGGGCCAGCCGCAACGCTATTGGTACAACGGAAACTGATGAGTGCCAACCTGGGGATTGTAGCGTGTGAAAGCATGATTTGAAGTGCGAGTAGCTCCTTTTGTGTAGCCTCTGAAGGAGTCTCCGTTCCGCAGGCGTTTCGAAAAGACGAAGGAGCTGAATAAAAAGTTTCCCAGTAGCCTTCAGACATAGAGGTGCAGCTTGACTTTCTTTGTATATAAGCTCGTTTCTAGCGGCTTGAGGTACACCAAGAGCAGCGCGGATGCCTTTCCTGTGGAGCCTCTCGAGTCTCTCATATTGTGTTGATGAGGGAGATGCGAATGGTAGCATATACAGGATGCGACTCAGGACAAGAGAGGAATGAAGTTCAATCATTGATCGTGGGGCATTACCGGATGATGCACCAGCCACTCGGCGTACGTCATTAGCTGCGATAGATGCTTAATGGAATGAAGAATCAACAGCATCTTTCCAAGTCAATCTAGCATCGAGTGAAACTCCCAGAAACTTGTACTTTCGAACCTAACGAAGCTGTGTTGTTCCGAGATTCAGCTTCAAACTATCTCCGCGGCGATGGCGACCCTGAAATAAGATGTACGCGGTCTTTTCAGCTGCCAGTTGTAGTCCTATGTTTTGAACGTATTGTTGGACATAGTGAATGGCTTTTCGGGCGATGTCACGAAGGCTGTTATGGCTGTAACCCGAGACCCATATACAAATGTCATCTGCGTATAGCGAAATTTGGCTTGGAACAAAAAGCTTAGGCAGTGCATCCGAAAGGCCAGCCATGAAGACATTGAAGAGTAGTGGTGATAGCACGCTTCCTTGTGGTAAACCGCGAGCGCAAGAACGAGAAGTGCTGAGGGAGGACCCGAGCTTTATCTTCAGACTTCGGTGGCGGAACAGGTTGCTGAGGAAGCCTTGGACGCGACCAGAAATTCCCATAGCTGTGAGAGATCGAATAACTGCTGAGGAATCAACATTATGAAAAGCCCGTGTGATATCGGAAAATACTGCCAGTGTTGACCTTCCTTGATCGGTATTGTGCTCGATGTCAATTACAATATCAAGAATGCTGTCTGTTGGGCAGAGTTAATGCCAGAGGTTAATGCTCCTTGAGCCAAGAAAATTATCGTCGTCGTCGTCGTCGTCGTCTGTGGCACAGCCGGTAGCTGAGTCGACGGGGGCTTTGCACAGGCAGTCGGCGGCGCGGTGATTTTGGCCTGATTTGTAGACCACGGTCGCGTCGCACTCTTCAAGTCGTAGGCTCCACCGAGCGAGGCGTCCCGATGGGTCCATCAGGCTCGCTAACAATGTATAGCGAGTGGTTGGTAACCACTCGAAAAGGGCTTCCGTGTAAGTATTGGTGGAATTTCGTGATGGCCCAGACGACGGCAAGGCATCGGGAGGGGTTCCCCGGCATTATTACCCCCCCCCCCCTCCCCAATGACGAACTCGGCGGTACGGACACTCACGCAGAGATTAGCGAGGCGCTAACGACAAAACGGGTAAAGCTGCACTGTCATTTTTCAAAACGAAGCCCACCAAAGTTAAGAGCTTCTTTAGAGCGCACAACTCCCTCCGCTTTTTGAGGTAACACTGCATTACCAACGCGTGCCGACTAGACAAAACAAAAGGATAGCTATACTGTCATGAAAAAATTAAACAGCAACACAAAAAAAAAAAGAAAAATGAAAGCAAGCATTTATGCACAAACAGTTGGCAATATTCCAAGCCGCCATTAAAATGGCCGGGACAGCGGAAGTTGAAATCTAGACTACGTGAGTAAACCGTCAGCAACGTCACCACTGTAGCGTTCCCGCTAGAAGTACGGAACAGCATTTTAAGCGTTCTGTGTTCCTTCCTATCATGGATTACCTGATCACAAAGATGGGAGATTTAAAAAGCACCCGCGTACCTTGTAATTGCTTTCGACGCTTCTGCCTGCAAAGATCTTGGAAAGCGGGACAGGTCTCAGGCGCTGAAGAGTTTTTGTAGCTCTATTCAGGCCTAATTTCAGTTCCTAAACTCCAATGTGAGCTGCTCATATGGGCTGCCAAATGCAAGACGGAACAACGTGAAACGCCCGTCACATGTGCGCTAAAGACGGTCGCCCTCTGTCCGGAGGCCCTATTTCCAAACGTCCATCGTCTTTACAAGATCCTAGCGACTCTGCCAGTAACAAGCGCGGAAGCTGAAAAGTCTTTCTCTTCACTGCGACGATTGAAAACATGCCTGAGAGCGTCCACTTCGAATGAGCGACTGCTCGGTCTAGCACTTTTGAATATTCACCGCGACATTGAAGTTCAAGTGGAGGACGTCCTGGATATTCTTTGCCGTGAATGCAGGCGGCTGCACCTCAACGTGTAGACGCTTGGCATAAAGAAGATGATCAAGAGAGCCTGTAAATTTCTTTCTGAAATAACTAGTCACTGTAACTCTTTTATTTATGGTAATTTGCGGCGTACTGTAGAACACTACTACTTCAATGTTTTCAAGGCAGCAGAGGGGTGTAAGGACGTCACGTGGAAGGAGTTAAACTCTATTTTAAATAGAAAGCGTTCATCTATTTCAATTTATAAAATAATGTGTAATGGCGTTGAACTAACCGGATGTCCTTTGGCGAACGCTTTTAACGAGCATTTTGTGAATATTGGAAGTGGTATTGACTGTAAAGTCCTGTGTTTTTGATGATCATAGAATCAGCAGCTCGATTTCTTTAGATCCGGTTGTAGAACCTGAGGTCAGTAATGTGATTTTAGAACTTAAGAATAGTGGAGCTTCTGACGTCGATGGTTTACAAATGAGGCCTTTTAAGTATGTTGTTCATTTATTAGCCGCATTGCTAGCGCGTATACTTAATATTTGTTTTTGTTTACTAGTGTTTTTCCTAAAGTAATGGAAATAGCCAGTGTCATTACTACAAAAAAAGGAAGTTTAATTGATATGGGTAATTAGAGCGATTTCTATATATTGCCAGTATTTTCTAAAGCACTTGAAAAAGTACTTCATAGACGTCTAACTAATTTTCAACTAAGCATAACTAAATAACTGATTCGCAGTTTGGTTTTATAAAGCATAAATCCACCGATGCTGCCCTACTCGTCTAGAAAGAATTCATCTTGCAAAATCTTGAAGAAAAAAATGTTCTTGGAGCATTCATAGACTTCACCAATGTTTTTGATTGCCTTGATTATGAAATTTTACCAGCAAAATTGAATACATATGGGATTCGAGGGCATGCTTTGCAGTTAGTGAAGTCTTACCTAGTGCACCGTTCAGCTAGTTTATATTGATGGATATTCGTCAAGTTCGAAACGTATTCTTACCGGTGTTCCACAGGGATGTATTTTAGGTCCTCTTCTTTTCAATCCTTACGTTAATAATATTTTGAATATTAACTCATATGCAACATTTATCAACTATGCCGACGAAACTAGTTTGCTTTTTTCACCTGGAAATGTCGATGGGCTATTTGACATGGCAAATCAGTCGATATCTGCATTAGCAATTCGGAGTCATATTAATTCACTACAAATCAACGTCGAAAAAACAAGAGCAGTGCTTTTTCACCCAAAACATAAGCTAGTCACAATTACAAGAGATATCGTTTTGAAATCCTCCAAAATAGAGATTGTAAACTCTTTCAAGCTTTTAAGTGTCATTTTTACCGAGAATATGTCATCGGATAGTCATGTTAACTACCTTATTTCTAAACTGTCACAAGTAGTAGGTGTGATAAACCATCACCGGTACATGTTACCAGCAGAGGTAAAATTATTAATGTACAATTCGTTATTTTACCTCCACAGAAACTATTGTAATTTAGTCGGGTACTACACCGTCCACGAATCTAAAAAAATACACTTTTTGCAAAAAAAAAAAAAAAAGGAGCGTTATGGGCTATGGAAGACGTTCCATTTGACTTCCACACAGCTAGTTTATTTACGCAGTTTCGCTTTATAAATATACATGCTCTATTTAGCTATAGACTTGTCACTGGTCTAAAACTAGAACAAAGTAGGGGTGCAAACTTTTGGATAAACCTTATGCAGCTCTCTGAAAATATTCACGCGTGTTCTACCCGTCGTGCGGAATGTTGGGAGGTGGTCACTGCAAGAACGAACTATGGAACACAAATGCTTAGACATACTATCCCCAAAACACTTAACCTACTTGAAGATAGATTGGAATTCAGTAGATTGTCTCTTAGAGAAATTCGACAAATTTTTTTCACAGATAAACCTGTGTATGAACTAAACTTGTGGGGTGTCGTACCTTACGTCTGGAAATAGGTCACTTTCCTGTTATAGCCGGTGATAACATATGTTATGTTCGAAACACGCTTTGTTAAATTGTGGTAATCAAGATTTTTGAACGGTTTTCTTTTTTCCATTGACTTGACGAGGACGTGTCAAACTGTGCCATACAGCGTTTTTCCTTGATCGCCACCGTCAACGTACGATGGCAATAAACTCCTTATTATAAATTTTAGTCGAAAGCACGTAATTCTGATCAGTACTCCAGGTGTGCGCGAGCGCAGCGCCATCCGTTGCTTACAGTGCAGTTCTTTTTACAATTAATTTAATATTCCTTACTTCACTGACATTGTTTTATACTATCACCATGCATGTGTTCGTTTTATTATGTTCGCATTGGTTTGATTGAACTGTGTAATTTAGTGAGGATAGTTTGTTATACTTTGCCTTGAAACTGCCATTCTTCACCCTACAAGTGTTTCGAAATATCCGTTCTGTATATATCTGAGATCAATTTCCGCATTTCTGCATCCCATAAAATAAACATGAAGGAAGAAATATTACTTAATACAGAAAGGATAAACAGAAAGGACGGACAAGGACGGACATCTTTCGACTTTCAACAACATGTAGCGTTCTTTATTAGAAGTTGGCATCGGGATCGGTGAACCTAGAGAAAACAAGGGGGGGGGGGAAGGAAAGGACAAGTGGCAGAAGGGAGGGAGAGGGAAGAGGGAAAGGAGTAAAAGGGGGAAGGAAAGAGAAAGCGAAACAAGGGAGGGAGAGGGGGAGAGAGAATCGGGGCAGCGGAGGAGCGAGGAATTGTTAGCCCAGTGGGACAAGAAGGGGGGTCGGCATGAGAAAGTCGGGAAGTTGTTAGCCCGTTAAGATTAGGAGGAGGGGAAGGAGAAGAGGGGTCATCTCGAGACACAGAGCGGCGCCGCATCACCGCACTGTCAGGGAGCAAGGGCCCCCCGGGCCCGCGTCAAGGCCGCAAGTTGGGGGCGCAAATAAGCCGCCTCCCTCTCGGAAAGGACAAGCGAGGGAGACGAAATGTTTGGAGATGCCTGCTGCATGGCGTAAGATTCAATTATCTCGCGTCCGTAGCGGTCTCTATGTGAGCCCAGGATCCGCGCGTTGTGAAACCGGGGCTCACACGAAGAACATGCGCCTCTATGGCGGAGAAAGGGATGCTGGGACTCAATGTCCCCTTTTTTTATTTCCCTGTCGTGCTCGCCCAGCCTGTCATTCACGCAGCGGCCCGTTTGACCGATATACTCGGCGCCGCACGACAGGGGAATGGAGTACACGCGTCCAGTTGCGCAGGAAATGAAGGGTGTTTTGTGTTTCTTTGCACACCCTGCTCGTGAACGGCGCTGGGGGTCGTTCACGAGGCGGCACATGGAGCCTAATCGGAACCGGCATGATAAGGCCACATCGACATCATACTCAAACCAGCTTAACCGCCCAAATCTGTCGCCTCCGAAAGGCGGGCTATCCACGCGACCTCCTTGTGACATCCCTAAAGTCTCTAATCTCCCAGCCTCACCCCGACCGCGCCAGACCGCCTCGACCAAAAAAGTTCGCGGTAATACCTTACCACCACAGCACATCACATCGCCTGAGGGCAGCGGCCCGCCGGTATGATGTCGATGTGGCCTTATCATGCCGGTTCCGATTAGGCTCCATGTGCCGCCTCGTGAACGACCCCCAGCGCCGTTCACGAGCAGGGTGTGCAAAGAAACACAAAACACCCTTCATTCCTGCGCAACTGGACGCGTGTACTCCATTCCCCTGTCGTGCGGCGCCGAGTATATCGGTCAAACGGGCCGCTGCGTGAATGACAGGCTGGGCGAGCACGACAGGGAAATAAAAAAAGGGGACATTGAGTCCCAGCATCCCTTTCTCCGCCATAGAGGCGCATGTTCTTCGTGTGAGCCCCGGTTTCACAACGCGCGGATCCTGGGCTCACATAGAGACCGCTACGGACGCGAGATAATTGAAGCTTACGCCATGCAGCAGGCATCTCAAAACATTTCGTCTCCCTCGCTTGTCCTTTCCGAGAGGGAGGCGGCTTATTTGCGCCCCCAACTTGCGGCCTTGACGCGGGCCCGGGGGGCCCTTGCTCCCTGACAGTGCGGTGATGCGGCGCCGCTCTGTGTCTCGAGATGACCCCTCTTCTCCTTCCCCTCCTCCTAATCTTAACGGGCTAACAACTTCCCGACTTTCTCATGCCGACCCCCCTTCTTGTCCCACTGGGCTAACAATTCCTCGCTCCTCCGCTGCCCCGATTCTCTCTCCCCCTCTCCCTCCCTTGTTTCGCTTTCTCTTTCCTTCCCCCTTTTACTCCTTTCCCTCTTCCCTCTCCCTCCCTTCTGCCACTTGTCCTTTCCTTCCCCCCCTTTTTTCTCTAGGTTCACCGATCCCGATGCCAACTTCTAATAAAGAACGCTACATGTTGTTGAAAGTCGAAAGATGTCCGTCCTTGTCTGTCCTTTCTGTTTATTCTTTCTGTATTAAGTCATCTAAACCAACGCGCTCACGTTTAACTATAAGAAATATTACCTGTTTTATTTATGTGATCATTATCTGCCCCACAAACACCTTTCGCGAAAGCATGTAAGTGTGAGATAGTCCGCCTCCCCGTTGGCTCCCAGCCCCGTGCAAAACCGACTGGGTGTGCAGAGGAGCCAGCGGGTCCCCGGGGGTAAGGAGGGGGGGGGGAGGGGAGGGGAGGGGGAGGGAGGAGGGGGGAGGGGGGAGAGAGGTTTGGCATTTTAAGGGGGGGGGGGGGGGTTTCGACCTCCCGAACCCCCCCTCTGCCTACGCCAGAGGATTCGGGACAAAAAGTTGCACAGTGATAGGTTTAAAACGAAATGCAAAGGCTTGGTATAACAAGAGCAAATAAGTATTTATTATCTACGAAAAGGCACGCAAAAGTCAATAAAAGAAAAGGATCACAATGTCGCGTCTGTCAAAGCGTCCACCGACCGGATTCGACGAATTTTGAAGCGCTCGCATTTCGCAGCAGGTTTCCACGTTGGTTTACGTACAACATCGAAGAAAGCGGGTGACTCCTAAATTATGCCCTTTACGCTTTCTAAATTGTAGGGCACTCCGAATGAACTTACCGGGCTTCATCTTTGTTTTCACTGCACTCCTATCCCACATGTAGCAGACGTTGTTTCGAGCGAAAACGGCTGCTGGCGAGATACAACTACCACATGATCATACATAACCCACACACGAGGTTGTCTTAAATTCTAATTGAATCTACCTTTGGTTGGTTATCGACCTTCAAGGTTTGGCTGGTACCCCGTGAAAACGCGTCTGTTTCGTTACGTGTAGGAAGCTTCTCGGGGTAGCGCGCAGAGCCATCCACGCGCAGACTCGCCAAATCGTTGTGCACGCCAACACATAAACATGGAGGAATTACACTGAACGGCGAGAACAGCACACCGCACACTGCAGATACAAATCGCATAAATAAGCGTCGCGCACATGCTCTAACACGCCGATTCTCGATGGGTTGCGCCTGCGAGCAAGGGCCCAGGTGGGCAGCGTTCATGAATTCTTAGTGTATCTTTTATGTTATCACTAAGACGACTTCTAGGCGAAAGGCCAAGCCCGTTACGCCAACAGCTGGCGGCATCTCCATTGACTCCCCGCAAGGCGTGCACTTGTTTGGACACGTTGTCGGGATGCGCTGGAGCCTTTGTACATGTTTACTCCTTCTGGTGGCGCTGTATACAGGTACACCGTCGACATATCTTCCGACGTCGACGTTCCGTTTTTGGCGTGACTATTTTGACGTCCAACGGTATTTAAACGCCCGCTTTTATGCTGCACCGAGTGATCGACCATCTTAATTCGCTTTGTCATTCGTACTAATTAGCCACAATGATTAGCCACTTTAATTAGCCACCTTAATTCGCTCATTCATCCATCTTAATAGGCTGAGTCGCCCTTCTTAATGTGCTGAGTCATCCTTATCAATGTGCTCAGTCATCATATTAATTCGCTTAGTCATCTACTTAGTTCGCTTTGTCATCCCCTCAAATCGCTTAGTCATCCAGCTAATTCGCTTTCATTCCTCTGAACTGACTTTTAATCCTCTTAACTCACTTAAATTTCTTTTAATTAGCTTTGTCGTCCTTGTTAATTAGGTTTGATTACTCTGAATTCTCTTTAATTCCTCTTAATTTACTTTAATTCCTGGTAATGCTGAGAGCAAGTTGTCTGCTTCTTACAATGGAATTGCGGTGACGTCAGAACGACGCCGACGTCTGATTGGCTCTGATTGGAGGATAGTGGGTATTCCTCAATACAGCTTGCTTTGAGGTCTACCCATTATCCTTCAATCTGAGCCAATCAGAGCTCGATGTTCTGATGTCACAACAAACCCTGCAAACAAAGCAGACGAACTTGCGCTCTGCATTCACTTTGATTCCTCTTAATTCGCTCTATGGTCCTTCTTAATTCCCATTTACTACTCATACTTCTCTTCAGTTACTCTTAATTCACTTTTATTACTTTTAATTCACTTTAAATTCCGTTTAATTCGCTTTGACATCCTTCTTAGTTTCATTGCGTCCGATTCGCCTGAGTAACCCCGTAAAGGTTTTGGTACCTCTTCTATTTTAGGATTAGCTTCCGAGGTCTGATGCGAATGTTTGTTCCTGCTCTTTGTTTAGAGCCACGCAACAGGAAGTTTCCTTCGAGTCGCTGCACTTTGTGCAGCGATTTAAAAACACACACGAAAAAAGAAATAAAGGAGCGCGATAGAAGGCACGCGCTGCATTTTACAGCTCTCTAAAAAAAAAAAAAGAAAAAAAAAAAACGCACAACTTTGACGGGCTTTTAAGTTTCGGTTTGCATTCGGAGCGCTTCTCGCCACCGACGGCACCGCACCCCGTGAAGAAATAGTCTGCTGCGTTGCACGAGAACAGCGACGCAGATATTAGGGAGTTTTAGAATAACGTACGCAATTTTAGCGCACGCTACCGCTAAATTTAGCGCTTGTATTAGAGCACGCGACTCAGGAGAGTTTTAGAATAGCGTTTCTCCGTTGCGACGCAAAAGACCAAGCAGCTCGCGCTTTCGACGCCACCAAGATACAGTCATAATTTTTATTTCACACACAAAATGCTGCAACTTTAGAAGAAAAAAAACAAGCTTTTTTGGTTCAGAGTACTAATTTAGATTTGTTTAAACATGAGAATGCGACGCGAGCGGTTGACCGGTCGTGTCCGCTTGCGTCGCCTCGGCAAGAAAGGTCGAGTGTACTGACCTTGGCACATCGTACCTTCGCCGTGAAATGTTCGCGCGTCGGAAGCATCAAGTTGCCGGTGATCGCTGCCAAACCGAGTACAATGTCGTCCTATATTGAAAATCGCAGTCGCGAGGATGCCGCCGACCTCGCACTCACGACGCCACCGAAGCAGCCGTCGACATAATTCTGGAAGCCGCCATTTTTTTAACTCTGCTCGTCTTGGCTTTAGCCAACTTCCCATCACGAATCCTCCTTCGAGAAGCGCAAAGACTCTTTGCGTACGCACGCTATCTCCGAGAAATAGCGCACGCTAAAATTGCGCACGCAAAGCGCAAAACCTGGTTGCGTTCGGAGCATGCGCAGTGGCGACAACGCTATTCTTTGCGTACGCAAAGCTTTAGCGTGCGCTATTCTAAAACTCCCTATTGGTTGCACAATTTTTCCACGGGGCGCGGTACCGTTGGTGCCGACAAGCACCCCGATTGCAAACCGAAACTTAAAATCCCGTTGAAGTTGTGCTCTTTTTCAGAAAGCTGCAAAATGCAGCGATTGTCTTCTATCGCAGTACCACTTTTTAAGTTAGTGTTTTTCGATAATGCTCAGGAATTTCAAAATGAAACCATGTCCTTAAACTTAATATTTTATAAAAGTAACTAAGCGAAAATACTTAACAACTTAATTATCCTGACCTTTAATAATTTTCCTAAATAGGCCTAGGACCGGAACGACACAAGCCTTTTTTTTTGGTGCTGTGCATAGTTTTCGCAATATCGAATTTCTCCATCGTCCGTGAAGCACCTTGTATAATTTACTTATATGGGCGTCAGTGGTATCCATTTTTCTGGTCCAGCTCATGAAAAGCCAAGGGCACACTTTGGAAAGCAAACTAAACAGCAAAAAAAAAAAAAAAAAAAAATATTGGACAGCGTATCAAGTTGATATCTTTTATTCATAGTTTTTCAATATATACAATAGATATCTTAGTAGTGTATTGTCAACCATTTCTAAGGAGGATTTCTACAGTTTTGTGATTGTTTTCCATTAAGTTTTATATTGTTCCTCGAAAATTATGCGGAAGTCCATTATTGCAGTGGCGTTTTTCTGCGAGCAACACTACATTTGTTGGACGGTCTTTGTCCGTCACGCAGTAAGACCCTACCAATTGCAACATCATAATTGAATATCGATAGTTTCTCGATATTTGACAATAAACAATTTCAAGATAGTCGACTAGTGATAGTATGGAATCGAGTTAGACGACAGTCGACTATCGATAGTTTTACGATAGTTTGCTATGGATAGTCGTATATACATATCTTTAAGACAGTTGACTGTCGATAGCACTATCGAGATTTTTCACTATCGACAGTTATATTTGGCTTCCACTATCGACAGTTATATTTGGCTTCCACTATCGGTAGTATTGTTAGTGGTACCGACAGTTTTGCATCACTAGTGTATGTGCTCGTTCGCGTGACCCTTCACGTGGCTCTGCGTGTTCGCGCGTATGTATGTACGTGCGCATGCGTGCTTCTGTGAGCGTATGTGATGTGTGTGTTCGTTGCGTTCAGATGTCGTAGATAAAGCAACTGGATACTGGGAAAGATGCGCAAAGCTCCTCTCATGGTCGCATTCGGTTCAATAGTTGAGAAGTTTCCCTTGACTTCTACATTCTTGGCGAGCCGATCCGAATTCGCTGGTGATGGGTAGGTTCATAGAGACGTGTACCCAGATTTAGACATTCACCCCCGGCAAAAATGGCTTGTATCTTCGTACCGCCACGACATGCGGCGTCAGGGCTTGGAGGTATTGAAAAATAACTTGTCTTTGAAATACTAAACAGGAACAACCTCATTTTGAAATATATGTGAAGATGAGCATGATTGACAAGTTGATTGAATGCATAGTGCCAAACACGCTTATCTAGCCGAGGAACGCTTTCAAAACGATGATGCTCAATAGCGATCTTGAACCAGTTCAGAACGACACTTTCCAAGCTTCGAAGGTTTGAGCGGACTTCGATGCCAATTGTCAAGGCAACTAGAATAATCAGCCAATTACCTTGCGCATTTGATCCTCTGAATGTTAATATTTGTTTGTCCCCGACTATCTGGCTAGGAAGGCAATGGCGCTATATTTTCCAGAACCCGGTGATTTTAGTCCTAGCTAGTGAAACAAAGACTAAAATCGCTGTGCTGTTGTCTTCCGCAAAGAATATTTTAACAGAAACACGATATAAAAACAACTGAGTCTAGCGAATTCTCCTAATGTAAAAGCTTGTGCACCTACGGTTAACATTCAAGCAAAAACAACCATTGTTCTTCTAGGAAAACACGATACGTTTTACGTGTAAACAAACCTTGACAATCGCTGAAAACACTTTTCTTTTTTTTTTAATATATTTTTTTTCATGCTGATTCAAATTATAATGAAAAAATCATCAAACATATACATGAAAAGGAGCAAAGCCTATCAGGTAAAGCGTAAACAATCGTCGAAAGGTACAATGGAAAAAAAATTATTGTTTACACTGCACGTGGAGGAAACAAAGTCTTGTTTTCGCCGGAAAGGTGAGAACAGAATAATCCAAATTGTCAACAAGACAACGATATATTATTATGCAACATCCAATCCTACGGCGAACTTGTGCAACAATTTATGTGGACATCATTGTTGGTGAGGGGATCAAATAAAATAATACAAAGTAAACAGTTTTCTACCAAATAACTGCACAAGCCATCCCAAACTTTGCATCGAAATCGTCGATATCCAAGCTTCTAGATAAACATAACCATTGCATTATTTTAGTTCCTTGCTGCTAATGTGTTTCTAATTAAAAAAAAAAAAAAAAAAAAAAAAAACAACGACAACAGATAAGAATTGTTTTAAGGATGTGATACGTTCTAGTTTTACGGGTTAGAAAGTTCGTCTTCTTATCTGTACACCATTTGCATATCTGCTGTCAAATTGTGTTAGAACCCTGTCGGTTTTTTTTTCCACCTTCTAATATAGAAAGGGTCAATTCTTACTGTGAGCTCACGACAAATTACATGTTCACAGGGGCGGATCCAAGTGGGGAGGGACGCGACAGGGGCGGCCGTTCCCCCCCCCCCCCCCCCCCCCCGCACAAAGAAAGTCGACCCTCCCCCCCCTCCCTGGAGAGCAATTTGACATGGGTGGACCTCCCAAAATAAAACCGACTTCCGGCCGGCCAGTTTGTAGAAGGCTCGGTACTCAAGGAGAAGGGTTCAAAACAGGTTAGGTCGCACCCTAGCAGGCACACTTCTACCCCGTCGCTTAGAACCGAGATTGAAGTCCGCGGCGGTGGTGACAAGGCACTGCTTGGAGGGAACAGTCGGCGCAGCGGCGCACATCTAGGGGCCATCGGCTCAGTGTGGTTTTGCGGCGGCGAAACAAAAGACGCAACCGGAGTCTTGTTTATGCTACCTTATATTTTCCCGCCCTCCCCCCCCCCCCCCCAATTCGCCCCCCCCCCCCCAAACGTTGTTCTGGAGCCGCCCCGGCATGCTGAGCCCATGCATCAAGCGGTTTTACGTTATACCACTTATTAGTGAGTTTTAGAATATCGTACAAAAGCTTTGCGAACACAAATACATAGCGTCGTCGCCACTGCGCGCTGAATAGACCGATCTTACTAAGCCCCGGCGCATGCGCGAGGCCGCCATAGCTTTAGTTCACAGTAAACTGGCGGCAGTGCCTGAGACGGCTCGTGCCGTCTCGAGCTCTGCACGCGTAGAGCTCCAGCGAGGTTGTCGCACGTGTAAAAAAACTAAAAGTCCCTCGATGATTGCGGCGGCGGTGGCGGAGCCAAACTGGCTGGCGAGGTCGGTCTATTGGATCATAGCGACGAATACATTTTTTTGCGTACTCAAGCCTTTTGAGTACGCTATTATTAACCTTTTGCCACCAAGATTACATCCAGCCTGTTCTAGCACCTAGACCTTTGGTTTCTTCTACTATCGTGCTTTAGCACCCGTGTAGGTGCGTCCGTGTGTGCTTGAATGTGCGTGCGTGTGCATGTGCATGTGAATGCGCATATGTCCATGTGCCTGTATGCGTGTGTGAGCTCCTAGATTCTTCGAAAAAGGCCGGAGGAA
Organism: Ixodes scapularis; assembly: GCF_016920785.2. Classification (NCBI taxonomy): domain Eukaryota; kingdom Metazoa; phylum Arthropoda; class Arachnida; order Ixodida; family Ixodidae; genus Ixodes; species Ixodes scapularis. Next base: position 62,712,848 of record NW_024609879.1, on the reverse strand, counting down.
TTCCCAATTCCAGATATACACCTTCCTTTTGCACGCCATTATTATTCTTCATATCACTCCGATATTGCCTTCAAATATGTTCGAAGTAACTTGGCGTTGTTAAGAGGATATATGAAAGCAACGGCCATGGGACATGGGGGACATTAATAACCGCCAAAATGGATGTGTGCATTGGTACGGCAACAGTACCGGCCTTTTCAAAAATATGTATCTGAGATATCTTGATAGAGACGTAGAAACGGTTTGGGTGTCGTGAAGTGTGAGATAGCGATTGTTAAGATGTTGTGGATAACATTCTGGTGTGTGTGTTTGACGATTTTCTCCTGGACGACCTGCAAGTAGTATTAAAAATGTAATGTCGGTCGGCGGAAATTTTCAACAGAAAGGCCAAATAAATAATCTTTGCAGTTTTTATACATTAAATTCATGAAAGCAGGAGGTCTCTGCTGGGAATATGGGAAACCCACTTGATGCCACTGTTGCGCTTCACAAGTTGCCTGGACAAATCAGTGTAGAAGGGAGCTGTAGTGTCGGCGCTGCTCAATGTTTCGAGTAAATCACGTGGGGATCGCATATATTGGGCATCGGTGAGTCACATATGAAAATTAAGAAGGATGGTGTACAATCCATGATAAGTGTCAAATATTTGTTGAAACCTTACATTTCGAAATAGTGGAGCACAGAAAAACACAACTCGATTGGAGAGCTTTGTAGTAGATTCGGTTTTCATGGGGTTTCGCGCAATGCAAAGGCAGTAGCGCAGCCGTTTTTTAAATGAGTGGTTTTAAAATCAAATTCACATGTTAACTAGTGTGATGATGTTCACGGCAAGAAAAGTGAGATGTCTAAAAAAAAAGCCTAAGGAAGGAAATGCAAAGTGCAAGGAGGAGGAGTTTTAGTTGGGACAGGCTAATCGATGCATTAACAGTTTGCTTAATATTTTGCTTAAAAAATTTAAAGAAAGAAAAACATGTTAGCGTTCCAAAAAGGTTGTGCACTCGGGCGAAGAGCGCGAACGTCGTCAGGAACAAAAGTGATGACGCAAGAAAAAAAAATATGATAGAAACCATTATAATACTGAAACCAAATGGTGTTACCAATCCGTTAACTGTTGTTGACGAAGTAACGAAAAGGGTTTCAAAGCTGCTATTGTGTTCCAAGAGTTGCTCAGTTGTTTATAGGGATATGCACTTGATAGATTAACCTACAGATTCATCAATTAGTGCTTTATTCGCGATAAATATTTAAGCAGTTAAACGGTTAAAGTTTTACAAACAAAAAAGTAGAAATGCATCGCTTTCACCACGCAGACGTGCAGGAGTGCACCTGCATGAAGGCAAACTTTAAGTGGAATTTAGACCTAAAGTTAACTGCAGGGCCAAAATTTGTAACTCTAAGCAAGTGGAAAAGCATTAGGGAGGTTTCATAGACTGCGTTTCGCCACCGCTAAGCCCTCCGTAACGAAGAAGCCGCTACTGCGCCTGCGCGCCAATGGCCTTGACTGTATTGCTCTGAATATCGTAGCGTTTTGCGGAGAGCGTTGCGGGACGGCGAAAACGATATGCGAAAACTTCCTGTTATGTCCCGGCCGTTTCCAACGCCGCGCAAGGAACTGTCAAGAGAGGTCGCTGTTGCCGGAGATTATCAACGAACCTCTGTTCTCTGAGACTGAAGTCTGATTGTGGGTGACTTTTGAATATCTTAAAGCGCAGCTCTTAGGCGCCAGTTTTCGTGTTTGGCGGCGTCGGCATCGGCGATGGCGTAACTGCGCTCAATTTAGCAGCAAAATTGACGGCACGTTACATACACAGCGAAACAATTCCCCAATAAATTCAGCTGGGAAATTCAGTTCCTCCGCTAGATTTAGCGGGCAGATTGACCTCACACGACCTCCACAGCAATTCAATTTCCTGCTAAATTTAGTAAGTAATTTAATTGGTGTTGAAGTCACGTCACGCAAATATTCCCGCTAAATCCCGAAGACAAACTGAATTCGTTGATAGGTTACGTGACACCAAGTAATGTGACCTGATATTCCGCGCTAAATTAAGTGGGGAAACTGAATTGGAGCAGGAGGAGAGGAGCGTCAGGAGAGGAGGAGAAAATACGGAGGAGGAAGATGTACATACTCTCTCCTCCGTACCCTCCCCTCCACCTCCTCAAGAGTTGCGCTCTAATTTCGCGTTTCAGAGAATTGTGACCTTAATTTTTAACTACACATCATGACTGATTTAAACGTTGAAATTGTATATTGCGCCGTTTATAAAATATTCAGTTTTTACTTTTTTAGTCTATTGTGCATGGTAATGAACAAAACCGATTTATCGATTAATTGATCGATCAAATGGTGGCAATTAATCTTGCTACACTTTGTATCGACGCCTAGCCTTACTATTTAGCGAAAGATATTAAATTAAACAGGCTGAATGAACTGAAGAACACGAGGCCAGGGGTGAGGACAAGGGAGATGGATAAGAAATGGACACAGGTAAACACGTGTGACTTTGTCACAAATGCGGATGTGTCATGTCTTGCTGTTCTTATTCATCTTTCGTGCCCCCAAAAAATATACTGTTCTCAAGTTATCATGAAGTATGCGCGTTGAGCATAAATTCAAATAATATGTTACTAAACGAAATTATCTTGATACGTTAAAAAACAAGTGAAATACTAAAACTGAGATACACTTGTAAGAAGGTATCAAGATAATTATAAAAATAGATGTTAAATGTAGTTTGAAAGTACTGAAAGGTACAAATACAAATATCAAAACAATTTTTCGGGGGTGGTAAGGGGGGCGGAGGGCTATACTGATAAAACACAGACTTTTATACTGATTTTCCTAGACATCACTCCGCCTTGTATTAACATTCGAGTGCACCCGCCAGCATCTACAAAGAGAAAAAATACAAACACAAAAACACGATCTACATTGCTCTAAAAGAGATACGATATATTGCTTCAAACCACAAAACGGGTACCTACTGAAAGATTCAGCCTCATTTTAAATGTTCGAAGTTTTTCCCGGAAAATAAATTTCGCGCAGAACTAAAATTTCGCCTATCATAATGTGTCCATTTCATCTAACATTTATAGAGTGATGGTAAGCGGTATGAGCGGGACTTTAGAAAAGTAGAAGACATCCTTCACCTCGAACGGAGAATAATTTCCGCGCGTTTCAGCGAACACTTCAGAAAACCTGACCGGTAAAATGGATAAGAAAAACAATATTAGGAAACAAACTTTCCGATACTACACACCTCATAGATTATAAAAAAATACCAATTTGCAAAATAACTCTTAAGCGTGTAAAATTTAGCTTTTATATAATTAAAAATAAATATTTGTGTCAATTCGAGACTTGCCGAGCGTCACCGAAAACATTTTTACAGGTCACTTTTAAAGGGGCCCTCCAACAGTATTTGAGCGTCGACTTTTTTTTTGCGCTTTCTACACGCTAGTGGTCATGGAAACCTAGTGGACAACGAAAGAGTTTGAAAATATTAGCGCATCATATTTTAATTTGACAACTCGGAAACACCTCCGACGGTGGTGCCGCGTGGTGCCGAATGCGCGCGCATAACGGCGCTCCCTTTCACTATACGTCACATTCTCTGGGTTTCGTGATTGGCGAGAGCCGTCCCAGGAATTTTGAAGCGAAATAAAGTATATCACACGTTAACGGTCATTATATCTCTAACAAGTCATTTTTATAGAGCTAATAAAGTTGCAAAGTAAAGTTAAAAAAGGGCGAAAACAACGCCTTGTCGCTCATGCGCGCCTCCCAGCCGGGTCCGCGACGTAGCATCGCGAGCAGACGACAAGTGATTCGTGCAGGCAACGCGCATCGTATTTTCACTTGTGCGCCCCCGGTCCCGGTCAACTAAAAGCAGTCAGAGGAGCGAGGGGAACCCTTATTTTCTTTTACTGCTGTGACAGGCTTTTCACTGTTCGAGTGAAGTGCGGCGACGGGACCCAGCTTATATCGTGCCCAACGGGAACGCTCGCCAGTTTGTATCTCCTACTCGCCGAGGTCGCTCCGGTGGCGGATTTGCTGGAGACGAGTCTTCCGCGGCTGTCGAAGCGGACTGAGGCAAAGACGCGGCGCTTGCGTGGAGTGTCCTCGTACGGCGCGACGCCCAGATCCGCACTCAAAATCCGATAAGCCCGGTAAATTCATCAATGATGGCAACCCGATCCCAAAGCTACGCTGGTTGCAACTAGGCCTAATGGCCGACGAGCCGACCGGGCCGACGGGCTATCAACCAAACTCGCGTCCAATTGGCCAACCGCTTTGCTCCAATCGCTAAACTGTTTCATTTTACGCCATGAAGCGCAATGTTTTGCTGATTAAAAGTTGTTTTCTGCAATATTTAATTTGCTAATAACTCGCAAAATATTGCGAATTTCTGTAATATTTTTTTCCTCGGTGTTCCTGCTTTCATGGAGCTTCGTTTCAGCGCGAACTTCAAACCGGTCAAATATTGTGGGTGGGCCCCTTTAAGACACATTTTAAGAAGCATGTCGCAGGCCTGTGGTGAACTGAAGTTTCTTCTCGTGCTGGAAGCACAAGGCCAGAAATGCGAAAACGTAGATGACAAGAATATCATCGGGAGGAGACGCCGTTCGGCACTCTTTGTGTCGAGGCTACGTCCGGTAACGTATGTACACGATGTTCTGGAACGTATTGCGGTCTTTGGAGGGAAACCAGGTCACCTGCACGAAAAACGATGACGCGATTTCACACGTACTCCTTGTTCCACCTGGAATGTGACGAGTCAGTGTTTCATGCCATTAACAAACCGGAAGGGTGACCGGAGGGAAGTATTTTTCATCGATATTTCGGCGACTTGTTTTTTTTCATCGATACTTCGGGCGATGCAGTTAACACTGTAGATGGTGAACATGACTCACAAAGTTAATGTTTTTTTATATAATAATGAAAGAGGCGTCCGTACGAAGGCTGATGAGTGCATGTGGAATTTTGTAATTTTATACCATGAAATCATTTGTGTTTCCGAAACGTGGCTCTCTAATGGTATGCTTACTTCAAATTAATTTTTTTCGAAGTTACACGGTACATCGTCGAGACAGAGACTATGACCGTACCAGACAGGAGCAAGGTGGTGGTGTTTTAATTGCGACTAAAGATTCTTTGTGTCGAAACGGCTTTTTGATCTTGAACCCTAAACGGAGTTTATATGCGTGTAAATTAAGGCAAGTAAAGTGTTTAACTATCTTACTGGAACATATTGTTTTCCGCCTCCGTCACACCAAACCATATTTATGCAGCATTTTTCAATCAATTGGAAAACAAGATTTACCTCAGTAAATAGTTTTGAAATATTGGAGTTTTTTTGTTATCATCGTTGACATCGTTCTGTTACTGCATTTCTAAGGGAGACTACATGAGGCTATACAAATGCATTAAAATTTTGACCCTTCCAAGTTTCGTGCTAAGTCAGATGTTGATCTTGCAACAGAGACCTCCTTTCGATTGTAAATGTTGCCGTTGGCATTTTGTGCCTAAATGTTCAAAGAAACCGTCCAGATATCCTGAATGTTTCGAGGGATTTAAAGTTTTACATACAAGAAAATATAACAATTTACCGACTTTATAAAAAGAAATTACTCCACTCTATTGCATACGAAAGTCATTATATATCGTGCTTGGTCGAAATAATTGTTCGATTGTTATAAACGCTTAGACCTTTACAAGGTAGAAAATAGTTTACTTAGCCGACCGAAAACCTTCTGGAAATATGCAAAACAGCATACGCGTGAGGACAGCTGAAGTATATGCGTGACTCTCGAGATAACGTTCTAGGCTCTCAATTGTCTCCTGATGAAGTGTAAAATATGTTGCATACTATATTAGCAAGTGCTACTTGAGTGGCCACCAATCTTATCAATCTGTAGATGAATAGCTGACGTTGTGTCCAAAACAAAGATCCATATTCGAAAGTGTCAAAACATGTGGGTGAATGCAATGTGTTTCCACCTAACTGGGACTCAACCGCAATAGTGCTAACTTTAACAGATAACCGGAAACGCTTGATAAATAATATATAACAATAATGAGTCATGGGAATGCCATCAATAAGCCATCCATCACATTTGTTACAGGACAGAGAAAGTTCCTACACATCTGATGCCTTTGGCGCGTGGGGTCAAATGTTTCGTTGCGGCCTAGGAGTCTCTGGTTGCTTTTGTCCGATTTAAAGTTTTATCAAAATCAGTTCGCTTTGTGTTGGATTCCTGGTCGGTGGTTCGTTGCGTCCATCCTGTTCTAGTGTAACGGGTTTCGCCAAGAAAGTGTACGTTTCGAGTGATCCTTGAAACGTCTTACTTTTCGGGTTTCTTGGGGACCCTGCCGGTGTTGACAAAGATAAGAAAAATAGTCTTTTTTCGTTAGTGTATGACGGGGGTCACTGCATCTCAGTTCTATTTTTAAGCTTGCTTTGTTGTACTGTTTGTGGCGCGGGATTGCCCCATTTCTCCCTCTCCATCTCTCCCTCTCTCTCGTCTCTAAATTTGTGTGTGGGATTCGATGCCTATATAAGACCTTTCGTTGTCAACTAAATTTCAGCTGTGTTTCAGATTTTGTGTTTGTCCGTCCCTTCTCGTCCAAGTCTCGGGGTTTTTAGTCAAATGTTTAACCACCACCAGCTCGTTTGCCTTTTCTTCACTAATCTGTCAAGATTTTTTAGCTGATGTGAGAGCAGATGGTAGTAATATTTCGGAAGCGATTAGACAGAAAGCCGTAGTTTTCGACAGGTGAAGATGGTGTACCAAAGAATATTATCAGAGGACGTGGTGAGTGCTTCTTTTTCATTTTGAAACATATATTTAACCTTACACTGAGTTCAGGCGTCTTCCGTTTTCACTGGAAGATAGCCATTGTTTTTACTATCGTCTTGTTCTCTTGCTCTGGGGTTTCCTAAGGTTTTCGAGATGGTTGTGCGTAAACCGAATTATTTTTTTTGGCCAAAAATTAACACCTGCACTGCTTGGCTTTCTAAATGGTATACCTGTTGAGACAAGTTTGTGTACCTTTTTAGTTTACTATGCGTCTTTTGTTATGAATAGAGGACAGGTGGATACAGTTTGTTTTGATATGTCAAAAGCATTTGATAACGTCAGTCATGAACAGCTCTTGCGTAAATTATTTTTGTATGGTGTTTTTCTAGAATTATGTAACTAGTTCAACTGCCATTTTTGTTTCGCTCAAATACTGCGCGGGTTGTCTACAATTACCCTAAAGCATTTTTTTTAAACTCTAGGTATACACCAAGGATCGATTCTGGGTCCTCTTTTGTTTTCGGTATTTAGAAACATTATATCGTTGTGTCAAACATGCGTAACTGCTTCTAATTAACGTTTTACCTCCAACTGAATTGCGTCTAACGGCGTAAATATTGCGTGAAGCAGAACAAAATGTTTCTTGTAAAATTTACCTTAAAATTCATGTCCCATATAAGCCCTTTAAAGGGAGACTGTCGCCCCCAAATATTTTTTTGTTTTCATTTTCTGCCGGGCGATTCATTATTGTGTCAGACTCAGAAGACTTAGAGACTTAGTTTTTAAGTCGGAAGTCTTCCCAATTAATATTTTGCTACAGTCACGTATATCTTGAGTAAAGCCCCAAAAACGCAACTGCTCCAAACCAAAACCTGCGCACGGAGTTCGGTAAAATATAGAGGAGGAGATAGTGCCGGAAGTCAAGTGAATACACCCGACCGTGCGGTTTTTTTCCGCCTTCGTTTTTTTTTTTTTTTTGTTTTTTGACGGTGAGCAGCAGACGACATGCGTTACGGGTTCGCCGTGCGATTCCTTTGAAGTCATGGTAGTTTCGAACATCAAGATGAGTTGTTTTGTATATGGAAGAGTTCGAAATGAGTAGTGAGTGCCCGTGGTGCATTCCCGTGATCGGCTCCGAAAAGAATACTCCCAAGATGTTGCGTGAAGAGCTGCCCCACATGTCCTGCATCTGAAAGTGGCATTGTGCGACAGTCATCACAAATTTCCGTCAAATCAACGGGTCGGGATCAATAGCTGGCTGCAATTCCTGTAGAACAGTTACCCGAAGTTCGGAAAACGGACGCTACCCGATTGATATGCTTCTTGCAATTTGTGAAAAGTGACTACATTGAGTTCGCAGCTCAGCGATGTTTCGTCCACAACATTTGTTTTGTTTTTTTAGTGATAATTAAAAAAAAAGAATAGTAAATACCGAAAAATGTTTGACAAAAAAAACCGGTACGCCCACATTCGGGATTGAACCTGGGTCCGCTGTGTACGAAGCGGACACCTTTCCACTGAGCTACTCAGGGATTTTTTTCTTTTTCTTTATTTCAAAACGCGAAAATGTCGTCACTTCAAAAGCTCTACAGGAATTTTTCAGAACATGTAAAAAACTCGCATATCGAGCAGCTCTTACAAATGCCTAACCACTCGGGCTTCGGCTCACAATCAGCAAATACAATCTCTACTCTTTTTTTTACAAAACTGAAGAAGTAAAACTGCACTTGTTTCGCATTGGGTGCGGCGTGTTTGACGGCACTATTCGTAGTAATGCCGCCGGTCGACTCTAGGTCGGAAAGCTCGCGGCCGATTTCCCTCCGCAAAGGCACTTGGAAGTGCGGCAGACCATGCATTGGTCACATATACTAAAGAAATGGTACGCGTGCATATTAATCTCGAGGTACGCACTACGTCCTTTACGCTTGGGCTAGCGATGTCTTCAGCCACGAGAAGGGGGCGACGGCTCGGCAACGTCTTCGTGCAAATCGTCTTGGTAGCCGACGTGTCGTACGGGATGAATCCCAATTCTTTTGATCGGTCCAAAACTTCTCTTTTGAAGGAAGACAGATTCGCCGGTACCGCGAACGCCAGTTCTGAACTCGAGGTCCCATGCCCGTCGTTCGCTGCCATCGCCGTCCAGCCCGCGAGTTCCACGATGCGCGATACCACGCCATCTTGAAAATTATGCAGTGAATACACAATGCTTCCGGTTCTCTGTGCAACTGTTTTTTATTTCAATCAACGTATTTGCAGCTTTTTAGAAGCCACAAAATTGGGTTTCATATATTCTCTTTTAATATTGAGTGTGAGCCTTCAATGACCTATGACTGATTACATTTAGTGGTTGTGTCAGTGAGTCTAAACCTTAGAAAACGGCCCGTGACCACGGAAAAGAGAGTGAGCCGACTTAAACCGACCAGTTCTCTATCGACGGATTTCGGGCGGAAAGAAAACGGATTTCGGGCCGCAAATTCTGTTCTGGGTGTTTGCTTGGGCTCTCATATATCACATACAACAAAAATACCTCTTTATCTACAGCCACGTCTCTGAGCTTGTGTGGGTGAACGTGTGTGTGTGAACCTGTACGAGTGGGTGGGTTTGGGCGTTTTGGTATGACTGATGCAAAACAATCGAAACATTGACAGTGAATGCCATACATGAAATTGAAAGGAAAGAAAATATAGAATTGTATCTCGTAATATTAATTTACAGGTGAAACAGAAATGGCGGTTTTTGCTAGTTTTTCTGCGCATTTATTTGGTATATCCTTGGGGTTCAGATATCAGGCACACTTTAGTATGCCCGCATTTGTAAAACTCTTAAGTACATTCTGTATTTTTTGTTGTCTTGGAGCTAGGGAAAACTCTCGCTCAAGATATTTAGCATCAGAGTTTCGCAAGTTTGTATCACGCTCGTGTTGCCTTTATTAAGGCCCGTTCACACTCTTGCGACCTCTTAAACCTGGGTTGCTTAAAACTTCTTAAACCAGAGAACTCACTGGCGCCATCTATTGGGATGCAGTGTAAACTCGGCGGTCCGGCATATTTTTTTATTTTATTTCTCGCACATTATCCTTTCTTTCTTGGCTCGAAAAACTTCTGTCAATGTTATAAATGAGCCTTTCTTTGCGTATTACGCACATTTGACCTCGGAAATCCCGCAAAACCTTCGCTTTTGTGAAATGCAGTTCCAGGGTCACCGCATAGATGGCGCCACAATGCAAGTTTGTTCCCTCATTCTAAAAACATTTAAGAAGTTTTAAAAGATCTCGTCTCTCTGAGTCGTGCTTGGTCGCAAGAGTGTGAACGGGCCTTTATTCAGTTGACACATTTTACTTTTCAGAGCCTTGAACACTGATAGGTGAAAATAATCACTGTGCTAAGAATTTTTTTTATGCCGATGATCATTTTTAACGAAATCTTGAAGGTCAGCAATTATTTATTTATTTATTCAGCTTAATGCGCCCGCAAACATATAAAAGTCTTATTAGTTCGCACATATTACAAACAATAAAATAACAGATACAGACAAACAAGCAAGCAAGACGTTATTTAAAAAAGAATAGGAAAACAACGGAGCACAGATGTTGATCAAGCGGCCAACAATGCTCTTCTAAAGTTTAATAATGGCGAGAACAATTCTAAATCACTCCTATCGCGATTATATAAAATCTGAAGGCGTGTCATCGGAGACTGAACACCAACCATATGTGGGTAGAAACGAAAGGAAAATCTTATACGCTTTTGAAGAACACCGAAAGAAATCGCACTTAAAAGTAAAGGTGCATCAATTGTTGCCGTTCACTGTCCTATACAAAAAGAGTAACGTCTCGCGCTAATCTTTGTTTGTGCAACACCACCAGGTCAAGCGGATTAAGTAAGTATTCATTATCAAAATAAATGCGCCTCCCAACCCATCTATCGTAAACAATACGCACGAGACGACGCTGAACTTTTTTCTAAAATACACGATTGAGTCGATTCAAAAATGCTTCATACGACTGAGCAGAACTCAAATTTAGACAAAACAAGGGAGCGAAATAGGGGAATCATGCTAGAGTAAGTACGAAATTTCCACGTGATTCGGAAAATAAGACCTAGAACGTGATAAAAAGCATTCACAACTTTCAAAGCAGGCTCAGTAAACGAAAGGGGGGGTTAAACAGCAATCCCAGGTCATAAAAAGTATCTGACCTCGCGATAGCTTAACCTAACATGGTATACGAGTACTCAATGCAGCTTGTCTTACGGGTAAAGGAAACAACCTTGGTCTTACTGGGGTTAAGTACCAAATTATTTTTCAAGCACCCGTTTAGGATTGCCTGAACGTCGTCAGGCATCCTTAGGCAGACAGGAGTTGAATGAATTTCGCGGTAAATCTTGAAGTCATCTGCAAACTGCAGCACCTTCGAAAGCTACACACTGTCTACTAAATCATTGAAAAAAACGTTGAGTAACAACGGCCTCAGACTGGACCCTTGAGTCACTCCAGTATTTAAAACACATGAGGCAGAAAGTGACAGCCTATCAAGTTCATATATTTTATTCATAGTTTTTCAATAATATACAACAAATATCTTCAGAGGTATTGTCAATAGTTTCTTGGGAGGATTTCCACAATTTTGTGATTGTCTTCCGAAAGGTTTTAGAATGTTCCTTGAAAATAATGCGGAAGTCCACAATTACAGTTGTGTTTTACTCCGAGCTACACACATTACATTTCGTGGACGTTCTTCGTTTGTCACCTAATAAGACCTCATCAGTAGCATTACGATTGTTGAATATCGATCGTTTCTCGATATTTGAAATAAACAGTTCCACGATAGTCGACTAGTGATAGTATGGTATCGAGTTTCACGATAATCGACTATCGATAGTTTTACGATACTCTACTATCGATAATAAAATCGATGGTGTACATTGGATAGTACTATCGATAGCTTTAAGGTAGTTGACGATCGATATCACTATCGATAGCTATTCACTATACACAGTTATATTTGGCTTCCACTATCGATAGTACCGACACTACTGTCAATAGTTTGCATCACTAGTGTATGTGTTCGTTGGTGCGCGCATGACCCTTCACGTGCATCTGCGTGTTCGCGTGTATTTATATACGTACGCATGCGGGCGTCTGTGAGTGTGCGTGTGCACGCGTGAGCATGCGTGTGTGTGCACGGGTGCGCGTGTGTGTATTTTCGTTGCATTCAGTTGTCGTAGATAAAGTCACTGAAGTCTGGGGAAAATGCGCCAAGCTCTCCTCAATCTCGCCATTTCGGTTCATGGAATTGGCAGTTTCTCATTGACCTGGACATACTTGGTGAGCCGATTTAAATTCGCTAGCGACGGGTAGCTTTATAGAGAAGTTTGTTGTATGCCGAGTGTTTGCTCTTCACACGCAGGCTAAACAAGCGTACATCTTTGTACCGCCACGATGCTGCGTCGGTGCTTGGAGGCATTGCAAAAACGTTTGTCTTGAAAAACGAGGTAAAAGTAATATAATTTTGAGATATCTGTGGAGATAAGCCTTATTGATAACTTGATTGCATACATAGTGCCAAAGACGCTTATCTTGGCGATGAGCGCTTTCATAACGATGATGCTCAAAAGTGAACTTTCCAAGCTTCGAATGACGCTCAGAACGACCCTTTCCAAGCTTCGAAGGTTCAAACGGACCCCGATGGCGATTATCAAGGCAACTAGAACAATAAACCAATCGCCTTGCGTGGTTTTGCCTTCTGTATGTTAGTATTTGATTGTCCGACTGCCTGGCAAGGAAGAAAAGGTCGCCATATTTGCCGGAACCCAGTGACTGTAGTCTTAGCTTTGGAGAGAAAGATGAAAATCGCTGTGCTGCTGTCTTCCGAAAAGAATAGTATAACAGAAGCATACCGTTAAAATCAACTGAGCCTAACGAACTCACGTAATGTAAAAACACAGGAAGCTAGAGGTCACTTTCAAGCGGAAACAGCCATCATTATTCTAGGAAAACACAATGGTATTACGTGTAAAGAAGCTTGACAGTCGCTGAAAACACTTTCTTTGCATTTGTAATTTTGCTTCATGCTGATTCAAATTATAATGAAAAAATCATCTAAACTGTATATGAAAGGGGGCAACGTCCGTCAGGCAAAGCGTAAAGAATCCTCGGAGGTACAACGAAACAATTATTGTTTACACTGTACCTGGAGGTGAACAAGCAAAATGATGAAAAACAGCTCGAAAACGAAGACGACAAGAAGGAACAAATACCACAGAAGGAAGCTGTACTCGCAACTAAAGTTTTATTATAAAAAAAAATAAAGGAAATTGCATATGCAAAACAGGTAACAGACACCAAAAACCACCATCTACTCATCTATCAAGCACGGCACTAACATAAGTGCTGAGTATCCTCGAAAACCACCTTTCATATTTGGTTGCAAAAAGCAGACCACTTTATCGGACAAAGACACCGACGGAGCGCTGACGCATAGATCCCCCAAACTGTAAATGAAAAATTCTTCTATAACTTCACTTCGTTTTTTTTTTATTGTGGTTGGCCAGTACAGCAACTTTAGAGAAATCCGGCACACACTCGGATTTACAGCAATGTGTTGCCAAATGCCCCCGAACAGTGGCCCCCAGTGAATAGGAATGCTTTCTAAGCCTGTCATCGAAACACCTCCGCGTCTGCCTCATATAAAAACATATTACAAGATATGGGGATTTGGCAAACAACAGATGAAACACACGTCACGAACGCTGCGGTGCGCTGTAGCGCAGACGCCTTTTTGGCGACTAGCCCCGTCACCAACCCTAGAACACAATTGGCTCAAGTTTTGAGGCGCCGAGAACACTACTGGCATGCGCACCACCTTTTACTTCCTTCACGTTATGAGAGATTCGATATAGGTATCTACGGAACGATGACAACGTGTTTTCTGTCAATCTTTTTAAGCCTTCTCCACACCTTTGGCCTTCTTCAAAAGAGAACTTTCTACCTTCGTCAAAAGGCTCACCCGAAAACCCGACGTAGGTAGCCTCCCTGCCTGCTCCCGGAAACTGTCATTCATCGTGTGAGCACAGAACTTCCTAAAAGCCGAAGTGAGACACGCGACAGCAATCCGTCTTATCACGACTTTGGAATGTGAAGGCCGGTAGTCCAGAATAAGGCTTCTAAGAACGGGGTCTGTAAGACCAACACATGGCATTTTCCCCTCGGCTGACCGATAAGTAAAAAATTTGGAGTAAACCTGCTTTAGATTCTCATACGTGAGACTAAGTGCCACAATACACTCACTGAAAGCTTCCAAGATCGTATTTTGTGTGTCACTTCTATCAGCTCCTTTATAGTGGCCTGAAAGCACTCCAAGAAACGGAACACTTTTTTTTAACGCAGAAGAACATATGGTACTCTCTACAGCTCTGTCTACCTCAGCAAAGAAAATATCGCTCAAGATTGGCGCCACCCATCATCCAATTCTCACGCCTTTTTTTTTTGAAAAAAAACATATTATCACGCCACCCAACCATCATAGAGCTTAAATAAAATTGTAACAGCTAAAGGAAGCCTTCCAGAGAGACACCGCGAGAGTTTCTGTATCCCAGTTCCCCGTTAGACTTAATGCATAACCTCAGCGAGGATAACACCTGGTCGTAGGGCAAAGAATAAAACAACTCTTTATCATCCACACTAAAGGCCGACCACTTTCTTGCCTGTTTAGCTTTAAAAATCTCTACTACCGCCTCAGAGTTGTGCACCTGGTAAGGGTCTCCGATATTTAAGGGCGACAGTTGCTTCTGGAGTTACGAAGCCATCTGACGCAGCCAAGTGCCCCTCTCGGCAACAATGGCACTAAATGGGCACAGGCCCTTATGCGTCTTGGCACTGAAAAATATGTCGAGATGCAGGACAACTGATTTTTTAAACCTCCCTTCCATCGGCTTCAGAGTAAGGCTATCACATAACATATTTGCCCAATCTTTTACCTTTATCATTTTAATTATTTTAATTGGTTTCGTCCCTGATGGTAATATTTTTCAGAACTGAAATTGCAACATGACCCCCCCAGACAAGAATAAAACAGTTAATAGGCAGATATTAGTTGGTCAACTTATGACAATTACTCCCTCGTCTAATCTCCGTCGACTCATATAGATACATGGTGAACGCGGCACTTGCCTCTTTATCACCCATTTTGTTTTGCTATTCCAATTAAAATCAAACCTGTATACGCTATTTATATTTTATCATCCTCTTCCAGAACATTGATGATTAGAAAAATTGAATGAACACTACATCAACACTCTTGTCAGGTGCAGTTTGCATATCAAATACCAAGGGGAATTGAAGTTCATACCACAAATTGTAAAACGACATTTTAGGAATTAATGTTCAGGCATGACTAAAGCACGATATTCCTCATCAGATTAAACTTAAGGATCCCATTGGAATAATCTAGCATTACTGCACTTACCAAAATGTATAAACCTTTCAAAAACTGCAAACTGTAAGCTCCTAGAAAATACGTCACTGGTAAGTTTACAACGTAGGATTGTCTTTTCAGCAAAGACAGGTACTTATGATATGACCAAATGATCTGTCAAGCGCCGAGTCCACAAACACGCGGCCCGTGGACCGCATTCGTCCAGCGACTCGCAGGCACTCGGCCTGCACCCCAGAATAACTTTTCGCTAATTGGATTATGAAACAGGAAATTTGACTAAATTTTTTGCTAAAACCTGAAGTCCAGTTTGCAGATAATTGTCTGAAAACTAGATTTCAGGTTGCCAGCGAGAAATCCAGTTATATTTTCTGGTTCATAATCCAGTTAGCGAAAAGACATGCTGCTTTTTATCGGTACTGATACGAATCCCGGTTCGCAAGTCTCGAACGCCAAAATGGCATGGGTCATGCTGATCTCATCTCCCCGATGCATTTTCGCTCAAAAAGTAGCTCTGCTCTTTTAACGTATTCGCTTAGTTTATACTTACCTGTGTTCATTTTCCCTTTGTTTTCGCTGTATTTCTTGCTTCACAGCTTTTTGTAATGTACAACAATTCCGCTACTAGGATGCAAGCGCGAGCTCTTCTTCGAAGAATACATCTCGGCTGCGCGAACTCTGGATCACAAGGACATCTGTCGAGGAGGCTAAATACTCGGGATCCTCGCGTTGAAAAAAATCATCAGAATAGCAAGAAATGTCAAACTAACTTCTCTTTTCTTTCAGAGACACGTTGAGTTTGGTTAATTCCTGATTTAATTGAGCAACTGTAACGAGAGTGTAGTTTCTCTCTTACTCAATTAAAATGCCAACAGGTTGACGGGTGGTGCCATTTTAATATTTGTCATCACATCGGGTCAGGGTCCAAGGTAGTCATATAAACAAATCAGATCTAAAATTGTCACTGGAAAAACTGTGAGCTTATAAAATGCATGGAGCACGAGGTCTATTATCTTTAATATGCTATACGAACCCCCCCTCCGCCCCTCCCCTTCCCGTCGTGCGTCAGTCCTCGACCTTTCCGGTGTGGGCCGTTTGGCCCCCACACTCAAATGAGTTTGGTACCACAGGTCTAGTTCAAGCTTATGATGATAAATTATGTATATCAATTTAGTCCCCGTTTTATCACAGATTAGCACCTCTGATGATAGTCAAACGTGGCTCACGTATAAGACACGCACGAGCATTTTGTGAAAGCTCTGAAGCCTTCGAAAGGTTTCTTTTCACTGACGTATGTTATATTTGAAAATATATGTCAGTCATTATGCTCTCCGATAGCGATAACCAACAACGGCCTGACTCAGACAAAAAGGTACCTTATCAGAACGCAAAAGCGGTCTTCTTAAACCTGCCTTTTGCGCAAAAGAGGATAATTCAGCACCCTTACTTCCAGTGAAAAGGGTCTTGATTGGCGCCTGCTTCGTCCAGGCGTATCGGTCCACGGGTTCGCCAGTGCGCACCGTCTTCGATATTCTTGCAGAGGAATAACTTGAGGGCGACCACCAATAAATAGGTTTTTGTGTTTGAAACCCAATGAATAGGTACGATCTCATAAGCATTTTCAGAGATAAAATGAACAACGGAGAATTTCGACATGTTGTCAATAAATTCTGAAATGCTGTCCCGAATACAAATGACATATGAAGCCCGGAAAAGTAGAACTGACGCAAATTACGTTAAAAAAAGATATGTCAAATGGTTTCGCTCCAAAACAGTCACTGGTTATGAGTGAACACGAGAGCGCAGGAGAGCTATACTTCGTTTCAGATGTTCCGTGCAGCAAAACGGAGGCTAGTTGCTGTAAGTAGGCAACCTCTCGCGCAATAAGAAAAGCACCCGAAGCAGACGACAAGAAGACAACCATGAGAGAGAGAGAGAGAGTGAGATAGGGAACGTCAAAAGGTAAAATAGAAACCACATGTAAGACTTTCAACATGATTAGCTTTGCAAATTTCGCTCCCTCTCGTCCCGCTTTCCACCTTTGCTGGCACACCAAAATCAGAGCCGGCTAGCTGTGTTCATCATAATCAATTGGTTATTAAAAACGGAAGGTGATTACATCTATGCTGTGAGGCGTCAAAACTATTTGTCTAAAAGATAGCTCCTTGTGAAACAACCTTCAAAACATGGTTGCTCTTCCAACTGGCGACTAAAAATTTACGCAGAAACACGTTCTTAACATATTTATTACGGAGATCATATCTGGTTCTAAATTAATCAACTTCGTGCAAGCTTGAGTCCGAGGTACCATTATCAGATTTCCAGTTGTCCTGCAATGATGAAATTATCCATCTAGCGTATCTTATAGTGCCTCAAGCGGAGAGAGAAACCGCTTCATTCGATGGCAGACAAAACCCACGTTTGCAAGTAGAATAAAGGCTATGATAATCATCACTTCTGAATAGCCTCGATCAGTACGCTTTGGCAACGCTGGAGTGCCCTTTCTCTCAAATGCTTTCAAACCCGGGTGCCGCGCGCACTGCAAACCGGTTGCGACATTGCTATTTGCTGGCAGGAATGGCGTCGGAAATGGACGACAGCGTAGTCAACATTGTGAAAATTTGTTGGACATGTCAAGTCATTGATTGAAAATTGAATACAACGGCCAATCTCCTGTTGTCATCGGCGGCTGTGGGGTAATAGAGATAGGGAGAATTTTGGCTGTCGCGTTCTCCCCCATGTCGCAATGGTCAACTTGCACGAATTAGTAGGAAAGATCCATAACCGGTGCGGTGATAATATATCCAAACTTTGCAACTGTGAGTAGTTATAGCGTGCCATCCATTAGTTTAATTTGAAACCACAAAAGTGTACAGCCCCGCGACTCGCCGGCTTTGGCAATTAGGTCTCTGCAGGTGCGACCGGGAATGCTTCAGCTTTGGTAGCGAATGGACTAGCGAACGTTGTACCCTCAGTCATTTTCCGACTTTTTGTTCACAGCAACGTTGCGAGAACACTCACACGGAACACCGAGACCGAGCTAAATACGACAATAGCGCTACTCTTAATCTTTTTTTTTCTTCTTTTTTGTTGCTGTGGTCACCTTGAGCTTACAGAAAGCATGTTTTTGCGTAAGAACAAACGGAAAAAGCTCCTTTTGTACTAATGCTATTGGAGTTTAGTACCAAATGAGGTGCACGTGATCGTTTCTAATATCTTGAGCTTCAAGGTTTAGCGGCACAATTAATACTGTTTTTATACAACCTTGTCTCAGCGGTGATTTCATGTAGCGCGTCGCGACCTTGGTGCATCACATCCTAACAGAGTGGTTCTAGTAACGTTGGTACAGGGTTTCCTATGCAACATGGAGCTTGAAGCAGTGCAGGCCCATTCACGCCGGCGGTTGAATCGCGTTTGCTTAAAGATTCAGTGCAATTGCTCGCGATTCAGTGACGAAAACGGGCGAATCCGCAAGCATTTGCGTTTCGAACGCCAGTGTGAAAGAGCGGTTTAAGCTGTGTTTTTGTCGTCTCGATCAATGTTGGCTCAGTAATAAGTTGGAGATAGTTCACTACACAACGTTGCGATGTTTGTGTATGTACTACAGTAATACCACGTTGCATAAGAAACATGTGCGCTGCAGTTCCGCAACATTTAAGTTACGCCAGCCAGCAAACGTTGTACCTTCAACCTTTTCCCGAATTTTAGCACACGGTTTCCTAGGCAGCATGAAATTCGAAAAAGTAGCCTAATGCTGTGCCTTTGTGGTGCCGATCAATGTTGCGTCAGAAACAAATTGGAGATAGTTCACTACACAACGTTATGATGTTTGGGACTGTACTACACTGATACCATGTTGCATAAAAAACATGTCGAGCGCTGCAGTTGCGCACCATTTAAATTATGCCGCCTAGCAAACGTTCTACCTTCAACCTTTTTCCGACTTTTAGCACACGGTTTCCTAGGAAGCACGGAGTTCGAAACAGTAGCGTAACGCTGCGTGTTTGTCATGCCAATCACTGTTGTGTCAGAAACATATTGGGGACCGTTGCCCGAAATCTCCCAACACTCCCACAACATTCAAAATATTCTCACAACATATCTACAACACATCAATCTTACTTGTGGTGTAGAGCATCTCGTGGAACATCCAATTATGTCGTTCCCGTCAAAGTAGATTTTGTTTGTATATTTTTTCGAGCACTAAGGAAAGCGCCTGTGATTTAAAAAAAAATATTCTTACGTGACTACTCACTACCGAACTACACGTTAGGGCCTTAGTCACCTAGGATATATTTTTTTAATATCGATCGCTTTCTTTACCTTGTTAAGAAATTAGATCATCAAAGGCAACCTTGACGGAAGCAGCACTATGAATTGTTCGTAAACACTTCCAACAACCCTCAAAACGATGTGTGTGCACACACAAATAATATTTAAAAACGTAGCTAATTATTCAGCATGAATTAGGCAGTTTCACAATTCTAACACATACCTTGGATTGTTGAATAAGACTTTGAACAACACTGCGTTATTTCGATGTGCGCAAAGTCCACCAGCTTATTTTAGACTGTGGCATGAGTTAGCAGAAACACCTGTATAAATACACAGAGGCTAGGAAGACCTAGGCCAAGCGGCATTCTGTCAGAATGCTCGAATCGAGCTCGGAACATGCTTGGCCACATTACTCTTGCCAAGCTCAGGCCGAGCTCGTTACTGCTTGGCCAGCCGACCACTCGAGTTGCCTGACTGATGATGACTGCCCCAGAGCAACTTTTTGGCTTATGCGAGCAGTAGGCGATGATCACCGTCCTTGGCCAGCGATGATTTGCCAAGTTTAATCCCCAATGTCGACATTCTTCTTCGTGGGACTGTTCCATTATCTAGATTTTGTAATGGTTAAGGTATACTTCACATTTCACTGACGGTTTCACGAGGAGTGTCCTCGTAAGTGCAAAAATCGTAAGAATAAATACCTGTATTAGATTGATTTCACACCTATGGTCGTAGTTCAACGAAACGGAGAATGTAGTTTTTTTTTTATTTCATGATTTTATTTAGCAAAGCACCTTCAAGCTGGAACAGCAGACATCTCCTTGAGACCTAGTGTCGCTGGGCGCTTGCTTTCTTTCTGAAAGTAAACCATCCATTAGAACTTCAGACCTCTTCTACATTAGACTGGATTAATTTAATCGCACTGCATTTACTCGAAAATTGTGTACACGGTGTAGACGTGGAGTAATATCGGGCATATTATCGCAAAGTATTTCTGCACTGCGCTTACGAAGCGCAATGCACGCCGCACTGATTCAAAGAGGCAGGTCTGGTTAAATGAGACGCAAAGTATGAATGGAATAATTTCAAAGAAAATATAGCTCCTAAAATGTTTAGAACATTTAGGCTGAAATACTTAATGGTTCATACCTATTAACGTTATTTTATACTCTTGAGGTGTTTCAAACCAATCCCGATGGAACGTAATAGATACTAAGCAGGATTTGTGTTGCTGGGTTATGGTCTGAAACCGACAATTTAAATATTGTGCTCAGGATACCTAGCGCAAGTATGTGCACATGCTTCAGTGTGGCTCGAAGCTAGTGCCGAGATTTTAATGAAACAAAGACTATGTATTTCCTTTTTATGTATTTCTGGCGTATAAACGACCGAATGCAACAGAACTGCAGTTCGGAACTTTGGGGCGTGGTCTTAGAGAAGACACAAATTGATTAATTGTATCTCAGCTAAGCAGAGTTGGAACTTAAAGGGTGTTTTACTGCTATGCGTAACCATATCGTTTTGCCTATTGCAAGTTAGGGATTGTGGCTTAAAAGCTTTAATTTCGGACCACGTCGTCTTTTTAATTAATTAAAAAACAAAGCCCTCCAAATGCAACAGTGAATCAATATCTGTCTGCGTAAACACCACCACAAATTGCTTGCAAGAAACATACGCCCCCTGTCGGATTTTTCTCTTTTCTTGTTAACTGAGAAATAATAAAAAAACAGCTTTGGATGACATGGTTGGTATTGTTGGTTAAGAGTTTCCTTTTTCTGTGAGGCACTGGTTAATTTCAATAACTTACCAGCTTCCCGGAGATCAGACTTACGGAGCATTTTTCCCTGCAAGTACAAAGTTTGAAATCAAGATATGTCAAGTTTGAGTCTTAGATATGTGGCATATTGTCGGATTTCTAAGAAATAAGCAATGCCAGGTGGTGCGGGCAACTTATACTGCAGTTTACTAGAAGAATACCGGTGCGACTCGGCAATGGAATGTCGTGATGCCGCGCGCGTAGACAGCGCTCGACATCACGAATTGTAAATATAGAAAGTCGCTGTAGCCCGCCTAGTTTGACTGAGACTGCGCAGACCATTCGCAACTGTTCGCAAATATGTTCTTCTTGTTGTGTTTAATTTACGCGCCGATTTCTTCTGCGGCCTGAGCATTATTTCACATGTGCGTGTGTTTCACGGAATTTCTCGAATTTGTTGTGTTCTGGTTATGCGGATCGTGGTTGCGTGAAGGTAAAGCAAACACACCGTACGAGACACAGCTAAAGAACAGCTGGGGTAAGAAAAAGACGAAACTGCCGTATTGTTTCGACTTTGTCTTTTTTGGGGTGTATTTCTTTTCAGACTGGTGACCACCTGAAAATGAGAAAAACACAAAACTGCTCCTTAATTCTTCCCCTTCATCCCAGCCTTAAAAAGAAGCGGAGTAGGCCTTGAAACGTTTTGTAGCAAATCAAAGATCGTTAACTTGCCATTTGAAACTGCACATTGTCTGCGCCAATGCTTTTTTAAAGCGAGTAAAATGAAAAACCTAATGCGCTTGGAGCGGTACATCACAAAGACTTCATGTTTTTTACTGCCTTGCCAGCAACGTTGGCCCATTTGTATCACCAGTGGTACGTCCTTCCTGGACCGCTGTTTTGGATCGTGTGAAATGTAAGGGAAGATGTGGACCTTGTTATATATACTCAGCGGCTGATCTGCTTTTAAAGTCACGGTAAACAGAATGTTAAGTGGGACATGCATTTTCTAAAAAAAAAAACTATAAATAAAGAGTAAGTTTACCCTGTAATTGTTGTTGGGGACACAAAGTAGTAGAAGAAAATTAGAACACATGGCAAACTCACCGTATGGACATGCTCGTTTACAATCATCTTCGGTCCGGAAGAATTTTATGCTAGTTTGGCAATCATATTCATGTTCACATTTGTCAGTTCTGTTGTCGAAGTAGTACTGAAGCGTCATAGTAGCCCCAGCGTCACACATTGCGAAGGGTATGGGTGCTCGACATACTTGCTCTGCAGAATATTTATATTTTTAGTATGGCTGTTTTATGAGTTTGTTGCTGACAGAGTATCAGGAAATTTGTATAACGTCTGCCGTGCAATATCCTACTTTGGCGCATCGTCGAATGAGTGAATGATATCAGATAATTCTAATATCTTCTTTCACATTTGAAAGTAGAAAACACGAAAAAGCTTCCTCATTTATATTCGCTGCTCCGACAAAATCGAACACCGTGCCATTACCTTTAAAAAAAGAATACGATAATGATATATCTGAAATTCAACGTGAACTAGATTAACTGAAACGAAGACGTAATGTTTTATATTAAAATTATAAATAAAAGACGTTCTACCGCGCTATTCCTTTTGAACAAAAAATATGTTTGACTGTTGACAGCACGTTTCTTGGTGAAGTGATACGTTATTGTTTAGCCCTCCCAGGCAATCATTAAGACGACTATTCAGTTTACGCTCATTACAAACACTAGGAAAATTATTTGTGTTCGAGCCAGCCACCCCTTAGTGCTGTTGCTTGATGTCAAACGCATTTCTTTTTTCCCACATGATGGCACTCGAGCCTCCCAATTTTTCCCCATTGATATTGTTTGTTGATGTTTACTGAAGTAAATGGAACGTCGTTTAGAAGAGCAGGACTACAACTCAATACTCTCGATTGCGCCTTAACAGCGCACTAGTAGTTCACCGTCGGCCCCTCCTTGGACAAACGGAATAGATACGCGCACTTTAAAGAAAAAAATAATATTCCTTGCGAGAATAAGAAAAAATCGAAAGGCAGGAGCATACCATAAAATTCAAGTATAAAATTCTGAAAATGTCACATCGAAGGGTCCGCATGTGTGATTAGAATAGCACCTTTCAATCTACAATTCTGCGCACTAAATTATTCTACACGATATGTGAGTGCCAACGCAGAATTTTCAGAACTGAAAAAAAAACAGATTTAAATTCGTCTCGGGGTTGTATACTACTCTCTACACCACTCAGTATTTCTCTTCAAAAGAGAAGAAAGCAGTTCGCTATCTTAAGGAGGTGGATAGAAACTAAATTGTTTTATGGTCATTTAAAAACTGGAATGCAAATCTTGAGTGTGGAAGCAACTTCAGAGCATTAGAAAGACAGCAAGGCCTCTTTGAGACTCACCAGAGAGTGCAGAGATCAGCACGACTGCAGAGAAGAAACATATGACTGCAATGGTTACCTTCATCTTGAACGATTGACGCTGACGATGTCGTAGCGAAGTCCAGCATGCGTTTATATAGCACCTTCCAAGCGTAAGAAGGGGTTATCTTAATTATGGTATATTTTTACGCACCTGGAATACCGTCCATGAGCATTGTTATGAAGGTTTTTTGCAAGAGTTAAATACTGCATAGCAATTCCTCGCGGTGCATGTGGCAGAAAAACATTCGTTCGTTACCCCCACTGTGGCTGTGGACAATACTTGGTGCGTCAGACGTGACAAAAACATAAGTAACTACTCAAACTACAATGAAAGTTCTGAATGTTTTTATGCTATTTTAATGTACTCCAATAGAAGTCTCAGTAGATAAACAATATTTGGTTGTAATATTTTTTTTTTTTTGGAAGGGGGGGGGGAGTGAAGTACACGATGTTTTCATCAAAAAAGAACAATTAATTTTCTGAGGTGGAACAAACACCTGCGGCCGTCACTGCCCACGAAGGAGATATTCTGCTTAGATAGAAAAAAAAAACGGAAATTAACCATGTTTTATGTTTATGTGCTATGATCGCAAGGATATTTTAGCAATCAATGAAACAGCGCGCGAAACACGGATGACGATAGAGAAGGAGCAGACAGGACAAGATCCCGGGTGATTCCAGGCCAAAGGAGAAATGGCGATTTTTTTTATATCTCGGATATGCGCAAACACATATTTAAAGAAAGAACCTCCCAGGATAAAAAAAAAATATATATTGGGAAAAAAATGGATTTGCATTGGTTAAGGCGAGCTCGTTCGATCATGAATACTTAAAATAGAAAGAATAAAAACGCGAAGGACTTTTGCCACAACATTTGCGTGATGGTCTGTGAAAGTTCTTCGTGTAATTGTTCTTTCTAATTTAAGCATAAATAAACTTGAGTTTCGATGAAATGCTCTAACTTCTTTAATTTGAACAAAATATATGTAGTTAACAAACAGATTGTGATAAAACGGTTGTCTAACGCACACAATTCGGGTGGGCGTATTATTACTTAGTAATATTCCCAATCTTACACTAAATCTGATACTGAAGAACGCATTTTGATTCAAAGTTTTTGAAGTTGAACTTACAGTTGCGTCTTAGCCACAAATTTTCTTTTTGCTTTTTTTTTGTAAATTTAGTTTATTTAAAACCAAATATTGTATTCCGTGTGATAAATTTTCAAAGGCCTGTTTTGCAGCATTTTAATTAAGGTGAGGCCGAAAAACTTTTCTTGAAACAATATTTTCTCAGCAGTAAAAATGTACATTTCTAATTTTTGGTATGTTCAACCGAAAAAGTGGATTGAATGTTTGGCTATTTTGAAAGGTGCGGGCTCCGCTGCCCAGAGTGCTTTTTCTGGCTCTTATTATGTTTTCTTTTTTCCCATAAACTGGAGATTTTGTCATTTATTTAAAAGAAAACAAAACAAGGCTTTGAAAAGTTAACAGAATTAATTTGATTGTTAGCTTAATAAGAAGAAAGGACTAAAGTATTCAAACTAACACTCAACCCAGCTAAAATAAAACGTACGCACAGAACGCTTCGTTATGTGCACAGTAGGCGGCACTCTGGGTTTATAAAGTGGGGCAGGTGTTTTTTCCAAGATCGAAGGGATTTTGGGCTTTTATCAGGTCAAGCTATCCCGCGAGAGTGAGCTGCTTACCACATTTATATTGCATTTTGGAATGCACTGAATTTGCACACATCCGTTGGGCATAACTTCAGCCCTTGTGCACTTTCACAAGAAAATGTCTCGCATTTTAGAGTGCATTCCAGGTGTGGTAACCTTGATGGATGACCTTTTAATTTTTGGTTCGGTCAGAGCTCAGCACTACGAGCGTTGGTGTCAAACTCTGGTTAGACAAGGGGAGTTGGAGTTATTGTGAACAAACCATGCTGGTTTAATAGTACCGAAGTAAAGTTCTTGGCCTGTTTGTTGAGTCGTGAAGACTTAAGCAAGATCCGCAGAAAGAAAAAAACCATCCATGAACTAAAACTCCTGCTAGCGTTTCTTACTAAAGGGAAATCACTCATGATGGCTAATGGCTTGTCAAGATTATTCCTCAGCTCACCTCCAAACACTGTCACAGGACAAAGAAGTTATCAGTTCAGCCAAGGTGATGACTAACTAGAATGCAAGTTATGGTACGATTCCCATGCATCCTCTTTCTGATTAGGGGCAGTTCTGTTGCATATACAACCTAACAGAAAAGGACGGCCTGTGGCCCTTGCGTCTAGGTTGTTGACTAATGCTGAAACTTGATATGCCCTAATCAAGAAAGATGCTTTAGCCTTAACATGGGTGGCGGAAATACTTGAAAGGTACATCACGGGTCTCCTGGAGATCTTCGGGACTGATCACAAGTCCCTCGTTAGGCTATGGGAGAAATTGCTCTTAGACCTTTTTCCGTTTCGCATTCAGCGTTTCCGTATGATATTGATGAGTCTTCAACTACACTGATGAGTATCTGCCCGACAGCAGTATTATAATGGCTGATGTGTTGTGGAGGACACCTCCTCGAGAGCAGCAACCCTGCTCAAATCCGCTTACTGCCAGTGGTGTGACGAAATACTACGAGGGCATTGTGGTGCACGTGTTTGTGCCCGACTACTTTTAAAAAGTCAAGACGGCTCAAGCAGAGGAGCGTGTCGGGCAGACCTTGGTAGCATGCAGCAAAAAAGGACGGCCGAAGAGAAAATAAAAAGGGAGATGTGGCGACAACGAACTTAAGTCATCCCGAGTGTTTTGAGTTGAATTTTGTTACAGTTAGTTAAAGTTATTTAAAGTTACTTACAGATAGACATTGAGTTTGTCGGAGTTATGGTGAATTATAGTTTGTTAAAATTAGAGTTGTTTAGAATTAGTCTGAGTTAAATGTAGTTGGGTTAGTGGAGCGCACTCCACTTCTCATGTGGGAATATTCCCGCTAAAGATAGCGTGTAAACTGAATTTATGTGAATAACACATTACGTCTAGCTTTCCCTAAAATTTAGCCGAGAAGCTAAATTTGCGTAAGGTCACGCGACATCATATCAAGGGACGCCAATTTATCCGCTAAATTTAGCGGGAGAACTGAATTTATGTATTGGTCACGTGACATGAAGTCATGTGACATCATTTTCCGAGCTTAATTTTGGTGGGAAATGAAGTTCTGTCGAGGTCACGTAACGTCAATTTTCTCGCTAAGTCTAGAGGGGAAACTGAATTTTCGTATAGGTCACATGACTATGTAACGTGACGGTAATTTTTTTCCCATAATCTGTCGGGAAAGCTAGATTCACTTATAGGTCGACGTGACATGAAGGATTGTGACGTGATTTCTGTTGTCGAAATTAGCGGCAATATTCGCAGTTACGCGTTTGGAGTCTTTACCTGATCTGAACCTCGCCTATTAACTTTCTATGTTAAAATGTGCTAGTGAGCTAGTCGTATATGAACTGCGCTGCCCCTTTTCCGCATGTATTTCTTGAAGCGAAAGCTTGGAGCTAGTTAGAAAACATCATAATAACAAGTCTGAGAGAAGGAGAAGTTGCTTAACAGAAATGAATACACAAAATCGTCTTGTGAGTTATTTTACTCCTGCTTCTTTCAACCGTAATAAAAATCATTATTGCATTACAAAATTTTGGTTGAATAAGAGCATATGATCTATTATGAATATATAATAGCCTTATAAGGACGCGCAAGAAAATATAAAATAACATAATATATATTTTCTATAACTTGTAATATAATCTTATATTATTCAGATATGCTCTTTTATGAAGGCGATACAAGAGGAAGGAAAACAATAAAAGGCATCGTTACTTAGCCTGTTGTGCCTTCTTTTTCTTCTTTTGTTACTACCCCTGTAAAAGCAAACCTATCTACAAACCTTGCTAAGATATCAATGCATGCTATCATTTTAATTATTAAATTTTACTCGAACAAACACCAAACTGACGAGCACTCAATTTTAGCCCTGAGGTCTGTTCCCCAAATAAGCATTTTCACCCGCATGAAGATTCTATGAAAGCTGTGATTGCATTAGAAGGAACGTTCGGTGACCGAGTGGGCTAGCAAACACACGTATGAGCACATGATGCGAAAGCTCGAGCTGCAGAACCCAGGGATACTGGGTCCGATAACCACCCCTGCCTGTTTTGAACGAGATGAGCATTGTAGCTAATTGAAAATCGCTCTGAGGGGGACTTCAAAGTTTTTTTGAAGGGTGTGAAGGGGACTTCAGGAATTATTGAGATGTTTCAAGAAGCACCAATATTTCCTGGTCGTTTCGTTGGCCCCGTCAGAGGCTCCCCTGAAACGTCTGAACGGCCTTTTTCAATGCATTCAAATGTCTGAAAGCCTGTAAAGAACTGTTCTAATGGGGTCGGGAAACCTTCAGGCTTCTTGAGATGTCTGTGGGGCCATGGCTCCGGTGGAGAAAACACATTTCGCAGTATTAGAACATAGCTACCTATTGTTCGCGACGGGAAAAAAATTAAGTATTTAGAGAATACCGATCGTATGTGTGGGCTCCTGTACCCGTCTTTCACTGCCCGGGTGTTCGGTCACCGAGGGGATCACGGGGGGTGACCGCCCCATTTGGAGAATTGACGAGCCGCAAGTCGAGTGGTGTTGGCCGATCGTCGATTGGAGGCGAACGCAATCCTGTCTGCTCGAGGGGAGATTCGTGCAACTAGCTTTGCTTGTTAAAAAGATTTAAAAAAAGGGCAAGCCGAGAACAGCACGTTGCCCAGGAACAGGAAGAAGGAAGAGATGGCGACGGCTTTTCCATTTCGAGAACCCGTTTCTCCGCTAGGAACACTCCCCAAAAAGGAGAAAACAAACAGAACCATTTCGCTTTGCGCCAGAGTGGGACGTCCGCTCTCTTTTGTCGTCAAAAACACGAACAGCAACAGCAATCCACACTGCGCTTGTCTCCGCCGGGTGATGAAGAGAAGGTGCAGAGCAGTTAGGCCCTTCTCTAGCGGTCGGCGGGAGAGAGTGGTGTATGGAAGCCGGGGAGGCCGGTATCTCCATTTTCCCTCCACTCGGGGACAGTTTGCTTGTTACTTCCGCCGCCGCCGAGGATGTCTGGAGCGGACCGGTTTCCTCCAGGAAGGTGAGACGTCTTTGAGGGCTCGCCCCTTGGTCTGTTTTGATCCGTGCAGTTTCTTCCTTAGATCCGCAGGTGAACCCCAGTTCTGCCTTGGCCGCCTTCAGCACCGCTCGAGCGCTATCGTGTTCAGCGCATTCAAGGAGACGGTGGCCAATGTCGGCCTACTCGCCGCAAGCCTAGCAGTAGGGGTCAGTGTCCCACCGCAGGTAGTTCCTGCGTACCGGGATCATGGCACTGTGGGTCCTAAGGCGGTGGATGACGGCCGCTGTTCGGCCTTGTTCCTTGCGCCTCTTCGTCCGTATGGCTTCAGAAGTATCCACCGAGCGAAAAATACGCCGAAGACGACACCGCGACGGCATCATGGACGAAACCGTGGCTGTGCTCAGGATTTCTCAAAGGTGGCGGAAGCTGCTTGCGAGTTTATGGTTTTCACTAAACGTGCATACTGAGACTGTATCCGTCCGTGAGGTGCGTTGGCTCGGTTTTCTAGCTGAATTACCGTATGTCAGGAAGTTACCAAGCGGCATTGTGTATACTCTGAAAGATATTTTTCTTGGTAATAAAGCAGTCAGTTTCTATTTGTTATGGTCTCTTTCGTCTCAGTGGCTTCCAACCGGGTTTGAACAAACGCTGGTTTTTATAGCCTTTTCTTAGTTAAAATATGCATGTAAAACTAAATGTCTGCAATAAATTTCCAATACCGTTTTGAACTGCATTTTTTCTATGATTCACAGTCATTTGGGCCTCCAAGAAATTGATGGGCTAATGAGTTTGGGCTGAAGGGTCTGAGGAGTTGAAGGCTGAAGAGATATTCTGTGGGGTATCCCTGAAGGGTTTTTCTGTAGGGTATTTCTGAAGGGTTTTGAAGGCCTGTGAGGTCCCATAATCCTTCAAGGCTGATGGGCCCTTTAGACTTATTTTCAATAGGGTACCGGCATGCAATCGTGAATCACTAGTGCGTCGCGCACGTTAAACACCCTAGGCTAGCGGTTGTAATCACCCAACCACAGCTGTCACAAGAGACCATTTAAACTAACTTCCGGCTGTATAAACATGCACACAACACAAATTATAATTAAATTACATGTCAGAAGAGCACTATCCGGCAATAGGTGTAGCTCGCTCTGTACATGTTTACTTTTCTTCACAAATGGAAGTTTGGCCAATCTTTGCGAACAAAGGATAAATTGTAGAGCAAAACAGAAAAAATCTAATCTGGAAACCTGCCGGGTGTCGAAGTAAAAGTAACAAGAAAAGCATCATGCCTGATGCATCTGCAGAGCACATTGCCATAGAATGCTTTACACCGCACGGGCCGCATGTTCATCAAAATGTCACGAATGATAATTGATGAGGTGGCAAAATACTGAAGGAAGCTAAATGATCCATATGTTGAATTGTGCCCGAAACAAAATTGGAGAAGGGTAGTGTTGCTGACGTGAATGGCGGCGTAATATCAGCATCGAACAGTGGTGCGAGAATGACCCCGCACGGCGCGGCGCGGCTTTTTGAGAACCACACCTGGGAGCCTAGAACATTGTACCTTGTTCGTTCTGGAGGAATACATTTTAAGCATGAACAATCTACACGGTTATCCAAAGTTTTAGAACCCTCTGCTTACAAAAATAAAGAAAAACACGACAGGCTATTAGGGGAATCGAACCCCGTACATCGGCGCGGGAGCCAACCACGATGGCTATTTGGCTAGCTGTTCATGCGGAACTCCTCATCCTTCCCCATCCACATTTCCTTTGGAAAGTGTATCGCCACGATGCAACACAAAACAAAAGAAGAGAATGGTAAGCTGAAAAGTATTCCGGAACACGAGTGCTATTCAGCGTAGAACGGCTTGAGTTGAACGACGTGAGCCGTTCGTCAACGTTGTATTTTGGGTATTTACTTCGAATATTTTATATTGGCAAGGTGTGGGCTTCCGGAGCCTGCGTCTGCAGCATTAACTGTTCTAAAGCAGAAGCCTAAAAGAATGGTATCTTGCACGCGCGCTCGTCAACGCTTTAGTTTGGTTATTTACTTCGCATCGTTTATGCGGTGAACGCATGCCCGTGCGGCGGTGCGAGCGTAGAGTCTTTAGTCACTGCACACGAACAATCAACAGAACACTAGCCATAAACAGATGCGCTGTAAAAAGGAACAGTGTAGTATTTGGCAAACAAAGTGACCTAAGCTTTGACGCAAATGCAGCCCTCCGCATGACGCTGTTGCGTTCATTGTGTATTTCTTGGTTTGTCTTCTATTATCTTTCTTATTGTATATCAAACTGAAAATCTTTAATATAAAAATAATTTCTCATGCTAGAGGTGTATTGTTTTATCATAAAATAACAATGTCTCTTTTCGCATTTGAATGGAAACTCTAGGTCCTAGACCTTGCTGACTGTTAGCTCGTGAGCATATGACTCGAAGTATTGCATGCAGTTTACTGCAGTTCTTTCTCGCTTCGAATAATTCTCGTTTGACAGAATTTAATTCTGCTTCGAAAGGTCTAATATATGAACATGACAAAAAGTAACTTTGGTCAACTGTTATTTTACTTCGACAGAAAATGCAACATTTTCCCATGAAAAAGCTAGTCATTTTTTTTCCTGTTATTTCTTTCCATGAAAACATTAGGGGCGCACTTTTGCCGTAAAGTTGAGATATAAGACCTGTGCTTCGACTAAGAGCCTTTTGGTTCAAAAATATACGACATATTTTCGTGTCCATGGGTCGCGCCTTTGTATTAGTCGCACCTCTCTGCAAGACCCACGAGAGTGCGTCGGTAGGCCGGCATATTCGTATTAGGATCTAGACATTGCCTCAAGCGGAAGCGCGTCTCAATAGTGTTGCCAACTAATTATAAGCGAAATAAGTGCTTAAGACCTAATCGTGCAGATTTACCTCGTGGAAAATTTACCCTCTGGCAATGGTTATCAAACGAAACCACATATCACTCGCACCGCCTTTTGAGAGTGAGTATTTGAAATTCAGGAATAAACCTCGACTTGTCCAGCGGAAAAGATGATATGGCTCCCGCCGGCCGCTACAACCTTCTGCGTCAGGACGTTCCCTTCCAGGCCATAGACAAGATGTGGGTGTGGACATCTACACAACTTTGTCGCGGTGGCCTCAGCGAGAAACTGTTAAGACAGTACTTCGGGCCGTACGAGGTACTTCGACGCCTCGGGGAGCTCAACTACGATGTGTTCGCCAACGGAATGCAGACATCACGGCGCCTACATCGACCGCATCTAAGATGCCATTTGTTTTACGCTTTTGCTCTACAACAGTTTTTGCTGCAGACGCCGGCACGTGCGGCGCGTGCAACGACCATTCCTTGCATTTTCGTTAATGCGTGCGTACTTTAGCAATAGGTTTATTCAGTAGATTATTTATCAATAGGCTTCATTTTTAAAACCTGTAGACTCTCAGGTAGATAGTAAAGGTTTTTCAAAGATTTACCACCATGCGACCCGTGTCGGCCATGTCTACGCCCGCATCGCCCTATATTTGTCGTTGTTTGAAGCGCTTGCGTGCCTAGTTTTCTTTCCTTCCCCTCTCCGGGGGTGGCTTTCCCTTCGCGCGTGTCTACCTTCTACGCGTCGCGCGGGCCCAGTTTCCTCCGGCTCTTCGGAGCGGGTGTGTGCAGTATGCTAATCCGCTTGGTTGGTCATCGACATTCACAGGGTGGAACGGCTCATGCTTTAAAAAAAATATAATTGTATGGCAGTTTTTTTATAATCATTGTGCACGTTATTGGCGCTTATTACAGGAGCTTACACGATGATGGTATTAATGCGCTGAAAACGTGAACATTCATATTTTACAAGTATTAAGGTTCCTGCTAAATCGCCTAAACTAAAACACACCGACAAAGCGTAAAACAGGAATCTGAGTGGACAACTCAGACTTTTCACGCACTCGTCAATGAGGTTTTCATTATATGACGAGTGATGAGAGGTATCCACGCATCTCCAACAAAGTCAAACGTGAGTTGTCTAAAGCGCCAACACGATAGACCGTACCTGTTAATGATGAGCGAAACAATTGCATATATCGGACGTAGTGTTGCCTTTAACGTCCACGAGAGTGATGTGTGTTCGCAACCGTTTTCCCGAACTACTGCCAGCGTGGTGCCATAGTTTCTTGAGATTTAGTTTTAGATCAGATTTGACACACTCCACGTATTTGTTATTGTCAGCCGTGTACTCCTTTTTGCTCAAACGCCGCGAGTGTTAAAATTTTCTATCTTATCTTACCAATCCTGTTTTCTTGTTTTCCATGTGCTAAAAATTTTTTTTAGCGACCCCGTAAGCTTTCGCATGCAAGTACCAATAGGGAAACTTTGGAGCTCCACGCTTTTTTGCAGGAATGAACTCGTTCATGATAACCTACACTGCATCTTTAAAATGAAGTGCCTGTTCATTCCAACCAGTTTCCTGCATAACAGGCCGGTTGAACGTTAAAAAAAAATGATTATATAATCTTACATAGTCACCAGCAGCAAACATAAACGCTTTTTTGTATTGTGTCTGTTTAGCTTTCGGAGTTCGCTTCATGACGACAGGCACCGATGAGGTTATCTCATGTGCGGGGTGAAATTTACTAGCTGGCAGCATAGGAAATTCACTCTCTGTCAAACCAACCACATTGCAGTTAGAAAGGCACAAGCGAAGTATATTACCTCTGAAGTTTTTTTAAAGTAGTGTTCTTATTTAGTCGCAAAAGGTATGCGATTTCTAGAAAAACACCGCTTTTCTTGACGACATAATAATTGTCTGAAACACATTTTGGACTTTTCCAACTAATTCCCGGTACTTTGAAGTCTTTAATTGTCACCACCGTTCAAGACTACTTCGCACTCAATGCCTCCTCAATAACCTGAGACAACAGGTTATTCAGGAAGATACAACACTACTATTAGCAGGCGCACTCTGCTCCAATATTACAGTTCAATCCTAATTTACTCGTGATATATTTTCCAATCTGGGAGCCAAATGCAACGCTATGAACTATCCATCGCAATCATGACACTGACACCCTTTTTTTTACCGCTTGAAAGACTGCGGTCACTGCGGTGTACCTTATAGCGGGGTTGAAAATGCTCGGCCGATAAAACCTCTGGGCATAGCCATGTCTCCGTAATACAATATACAGTTGAGCAAACATTAAAAAAACAAAAAAACAAAAAAAAAAAAACGTGCCTGTGTGGGTAGTCCGCGAACATTTCTATAACATACTTTCAATGTACTCATATACATTAAAAGTAAAAGTTATAAAGTAAGGCTTCTCAGAGTGAGGACTAAGCTCATCGTGAAAAGGCCGTCTACAAGGCTTGTAAAGACACGCCGTTGGCCATAGGCCAACGGCGTGCCTTTACAATTTTTGTAGAGGGTCGTCCACTGCGTCAAAATAGGAAGCATATATTTCGTACCCTGTTTTTAGCCTCGGCCAAACCAGGGGAGCTGCGTTAGCAGATGTCAAATTTCCCATCAGGTCCTGAAATGTCGTAGTAGGCGCGAGCTCCTATATAAAGATCGCCCTTGGCATTGACTGTTCTGTCCGCGGCCGTGCCGGTGGCACTCTACTGTCAAGCGCGAGCAGAGAACGCGCCCATAGGCACAGAGCTCACCGGACTCGCCACTCCCCCTCTGGCTGCATCCGGTTGTCTAGGCGAAGTGGCAAGCTGATCAGACAGCGTGGACGTGAAAGCTGCCACGACGACTATGCATCACTTTCTCGCCTGTAGAAGATAAGCACTCGACAGGCTTGGAAGGGAATGCTTTTGATGGGCTCGAAGGGACCTTGACGCTTCGCTGTTATTCAAAGTCAGAGACAATGGCGACGGGGGAGCTTGAAGAACAGGACTGATCGGGCCACTTAGTGGAGTGCTTCCTGTTGCTGCGCCAAGGACGGCTGCCGTGAGATTCACAGCCAACGCCTTATGCGCCTCCGGGGTGTTCCGGATGACGGGAGCCCCCGTGCCCGTGCCACGTTCCAAGGTCACCTCCGATACGTAGGAAGAGTGGAGATCCACGTTTCGCTCCGAGCAACTTCGCTCACTGCGTCCCTCGGCCTGGTGAGACTGAAGGAGGCCCAACTTCATTTTGCTGCGCCTTGAAAACTTGGTGCGAAGACGAAAGTTGTCCCCCTTGAATGCTGCTACTTGGTCGATGAGAAAAGACATACCCTGCACCGCGTCAGACAGGAGCTCATAAAGCGCGCAAAAGAAGCAGCATTCGGGGCATTCGAAGAAACAGGTGAGAGTACAGATCCACTGGAAAAAGGTCCTCCGAGCGTCAGCGTCGTCGACTCGGTCAGGCCTAATTTCATCATCGTTAGGACTATCGGAGGAATAACAGCGGCTGCACTCAATAGAACCGACCCCCCGAGTGATCAGGAGACGCTCGTCATTAGGCAGCTGGATGCACTTTTAGTGAATGCATTTACTGCGGGTCCTACATTTCCCGAACTTCTGTATTCAGTAAAAAAGAGAGAGTATGAACAAGACCGGTCCTTGCTTGCTCGGCTCGATGATATTAATTTAATTAATATTGGTAATAATTATATTAGTTAAATGAGTATTAGTAATGGTAATAGTAATAATAATATTACATTCATTCACGCTGGGGGCATTTATTTGAACAGCAGGCACGTTTGTTGAAGACATCACGGGCTTCTGGGACTGAGCCCCAAAGTTGGTCTTCACAGGAAATTTCTAGAAAGTAATAATAAAACTCACAAACACAAGATGATAAGATAGCTCCTGTTCAGATTTATAATTCAGACACACACTTCATCAAAAGTAAAATTTCAAACAGTATGAAAGGGAAATGCTACTCTGCAGCAGATCAATTGACCATATTAGAAAATGAACACAAACATTTCTCTTACAGGTGCTAGAATAGTTGATCCTATACCGGTTTTCACCTCAAGGAAAAAGCAAGTTTGGCGCATATTTCATTCGCGACGCGAAGTAGTTTTTACGAGATGTGCTTGTCGAAGGAAAAAGCGATACTTTTGGCATTTGAAACATGTGCGTCTTGATAAGATAACACCTATCTAATCTAGAATTTACCTACACATATTTTAATTCTCCCCATATAGGCTCAACTAGTAACACTCCGCGTGCAGTCGGACATTCTTCACTACGGTTCATGTGGTGACAACGGGTATAGCGTCATGAGAGAGTGCGCCACTCACATGCAAAAAAAATGTGCAATATTGGGAATATATTGAAGCAATATATTGAAAAAAGGGAAATCATCGGATCATTGTAACCAATGTAACCATTATCTGAAACGACTCTGAAAAAGAGGGCCTTGATTTTCCCCCTCTGGCCTCTTGATCCCCAATAAGAGGGATCAATTGGAATCGCATTGGCTAAATTGGGAACCACTACCCATGTAGTGCCAGTGACCTTCCAATGTCGGTTGATAACAGACGATAAATTGGATACAAGTTCCAGTAAAGCGCCAATGGGCTTCCAATGTTTTCTAATATTGTGCTGTCATAGGCACTCAATAGGAAAAAAATGCTGCGTCTTGCTGTTTTGAGGAGGAGGAAAACGGGCGCAACTCCTGTACGCCTGAAGGCAGATGTTCCTATATTGTGTGCGCTCGTCGTTTTCACGCTCGCTCATCCTGAAGACAATTTTAAAATGAAAGCCGGCTCGCAACTGTCATTATTCGCCTGTTTGCTTGTTTGTTTAGATTGTAGACTGGAGTTAGACGTCTTCGAGCTTGCGTACACTCGAAACGTCGCACTTGCCTGCTTTTGGGCTTAAAGACTGCTAAAATTATCTGTTAACATATTAAAGTTAATTTTAATGCTAAGTGTAATTGAGCATTTGCAGACTTTACGTTTCTAGATGACATTTAAATAGGTATGAAACAATCTTTTTACTTACACATAATATTGGGGATACAAACTGGTGTCCCTTATCTGCTTTCTGACACCCAGTTATTTGCTTAGGAGGAGACCATTGAGAATTGTCGGAATACTGGCTGCACCGGACAACAGTGCGCACGCAACAGAAAGGGCTTTCTTACCAGCTAAAATAGTATCTAAATATTTGTTATCTTTCCTCTGTATTAATTTTTATCAACCGTTAAAACTTCCGCCGCTGCACGGCTCAGTCGTTTACAATGGAGCACTGTTTGTCTTTTTATCAAGATGACCTATATTAATGCAAGTAAATTAAAAGGGGGAGGGGGGGGGGACGGGCAGGGGAAGGAATAAAATCAAAACCTCAGAATAAAAAAAAAAAAAAAGCTTGATACGTGTGCATGAGCCTGCGTGCATGGAAGTATCCTGTCCACCGAAGAAATTAATCGTCCCGATATTGTGTATCTTACAAAAAAAAAAAAAAAAAATCTCGAAGAATGGTAGACCGTTTAATAAACTTCCCCGACCTCGTCTTTATATCTCCCCAAATATAGCCTGGATATCCGAATTAGGCTATCACTAGTCACAAGTGAAGTAGTTTAAATATCGAAGAAACTTGCGCATACACCAGTACGCCGTTTATTCATTTAAATTAGAGGGGATAAATTAAAAATTACCATCCATCAGAAACTAATAAACAATTTTCTTCGAAAAGACAGCTCTGCACTCGCAGTTTTAAATATTTATTTATTTATTTATTTATTTATTTATTTACATACCCTCAAGGCCCTGGGGGCGTTACAGAGGGGAGTGAGTGAAAAAAAAAACAACAAACAGTAATAGAAGACATGGAATAGGTCACGGGTCACTTTCGCAAAAATAATTAGTAACAGCACTTTTAAACACATCTAACGAGGGTAATAATATTAATGACGCCGGAAGGTGGTTCCACTCTGGTGATGTCCTAGGAATGAAAGATTCGTGATAGGCTGAGGTTCGAGAATGAGGAATGCCGACTTTGTACTGATGATCAATGCGTGGAGAAACGTAAGGTGGGACGAGGAAGAGCTTTTCTTTAAGAATGGGGTTATAATTATATATTTTATAGAAAAGACATAGACGAGAACACTTGCGGCGCAAAGAAAGCAGTGGCAAGGAGAGAAGAGATTTCATGGATGATACACTAGCTGTACGGTGATAATTGTTAAGTATGAAACG
The DNA here is from genome assembly GCF_016920785.2 of Ixodes scapularis. Classification (NCBI taxonomy): domain Eukaryota; kingdom Metazoa; phylum Arthropoda; class Arachnida; order Ixodida; family Ixodidae; genus Ixodes; species Ixodes scapularis. The sequence goes on along the minus strand of NW_024609879.1, from coordinate 62,674,889 downwards.
AGCGCCGCGGTTCTGAACTGACTCGAGATGAGAAGTGAGCGTCGTCTGACCAGGATCCCAGATTGAAGTTGCATACTCTAATTTTGAGCGAACCAAAGATTTGAATAATATTAGTTTGAGAGAAACTGGTGCTAGAGAAAAGTTACGTTTTAGGTAGCCTAACATAGAATTGGCATTAGCAATGATGTGGTTAATATGAATATGCCAGGAGAGGTTAGAAGTAATATGCACACCGAGGTATTTATATACCTCGGTGTGTTTTATATTGATATACAACATACTGTAAATGACTTAATTTTCGCTGGCTCGAATTTTCGCAAATCGGGCCAAAGCTGAAAATTTGAAATTATCCGCGAGTTCTAATTTTCGCGCACAACTGTAGCTTCCGTAGCGTTCGCATATTGCTAGAATTGTTCGCGGAACGTATTTTTCGGGAATCGCAGGCGATTCGTGAAATTCGTGAAACTTAGGTCCTGGCTGAAATTTTGTCGTTCACAGTATTCACAAGTTAAGACTGTTGTTAAGACCGAAGTTGCACATATTTGACGGTGACAGCGCAGGAAAAATCAATCTCACACCAGACACTCAGGAAGACAAGCACACGCGCTGAACTTACAACTCTTGTGTATTCGGCTACTTCATTGTTCTCTTCAACGTCTGGGTTGACTTTTCAGAACGTGATAAGTAGAAGAATTAGCACGAAATACAAAGGAAAATTCTAAAGGGAAGGCGAAAGAACAGTAAAAGAGAAGAAAAATGAAGAAACGGAACAAATATCTAAACGAAACAATTTTACATATCGTCCCTCTCCCTCATTGCTATCATTTAGATAGAAATTGGACCTGTTTGGTCGACAGCGCTATAGAAGGACTACTTACACACTTGTACTTCAGCTGTGCTATCCTTCCCGCTTCCATTATTTCTCTAGTCAATGCGTTTCTGCTCCTACCTATTACAGAACAATTTTCAAAGTGTGCTACACAGCCACAATCGCTACAATGGATTCCCTAGTGTCCAGCTACGACTCGGTGGGTGCTATAAAAATGTTCTCTTAAACGGTCATTCAGACACCTTCCAGTCTGGCATATATACTTTCTACCAGATGAGAGTGGGACAGAATATAAGACTCCATCAGTACAATTTACAAAGCTCTTTTGGTGCTTTTTCGAGCAACCAACTTCCCGGTGTGCCGATCCGTTTACCTTCTTGCACAGGCTTAGAAGCCTATTTGGTGCTGAAAAAGCAACATTAATGTTAATGCGGTTACCTTTCTTTTTTAGACCGTGCGAAACTTTATGTGTATATGAAACAACGGCCGTCCTTTTCTGTATTGCGTTTGGGTCGTTCTTCACCCCATCTTATTCTCTTTAATGAATCATCTGCCACGGCTGTAAGTAATGCACTAGGATATCCTGTTGACTTTAACCTGGCAATTTGAGCATCAAAGCTAACCTTAAGTGAATGTATACAATATTTATTAAGCGCATTGGTGAGACATAATTTAACAATGCCTCCCTTAACAAGCTTGGAGTGTGCTGACTGAAAATTAATAAGAGGTTTCTTTCCTCTCGGTTCGTATGACCAACATACATGATGCTCCAAAACAATTAATCTGAGGTCCAAGAACCGCAAGGAACCTTCTCTGAGGAGCTCATGAGTGATTTCTGGTGGAACTATACACGATTTAAAACAGGAAAGAACGTTAGAGACCAATATTTGAAAGTCATTAGCTGCACAATCTAGCACAATCAAGAAATCATCAACAGAGCGAAACACCTTCACAACAGTAGAAGCATCTAAGCTACGTGAAAGGATGCGGTCCCGATGCGCGAGGTAAGTTAGGTTAGGATTAAGATTTTAATGGCGCAGCGGCAACGGTGGCCATAATGCGCCAAACAAAATGTTTTAAAGATCGAATGAAACAGATGCTAGGCTAGAGAAACTTTTTATAACTGGTATAGATATCCAGTTTTGTTCATAAAATCAAAAACTCATGCGCGAGGTAAAAATTACTCAAAACTGGTGCTGTGCATGAACCAATGCATACCCCTGCTTTTTGGAGAAAAGTGTTACCCTCCGAACACGCAAACGTAGATTTTAAATATACGCTGAGAAATTCAAGGAAACCACCTTGGGGAATTCCTGACGCGGTCTGAAAAGCAATAACACCAAAGGAGTTAATGCAGTCCTCCACGCACTTCAACAGCTCATCCTGTGGCAGAGAGTAGTAGAAGTCCTTTATGTCCACTGAGAAGGCCTTGAGATGCCAGTCATTAGAGTTTGTTAGAAACTTTATCACTTCGCTAAGAGTCTTTTAGCATAAACGGATCCTCAAACGGCAAGAGATTTAATTTCTCCTGCAAAAATATGGCAAAAGACTTGTGCGACTACGCTTTCTCAGATACAATCACCCTTAATGGGCAATCTACCTTATGGGTTTTTGCGCTGAAAAACAGCTCTGAACTAACGTGCCTGCTGCGTTCAATAGAGGAGCACAATTTTTTAGCTCTAGCTCGCTACATAATTTTTTTTTGCTTCACTTTTGACCTTGGTTAATGAGATACTAGTGTTACGCTGAAAAACCGAGTCAATGGCTAACACGACCTTGGTTCCAAAAACGTCCCGTGGCATGATCACAAATCCACCCTCCATGTCTGCTGGTACCAAAGATAGAGATTGACGCACCAAATATGGTTCAATATTCTTAACTGGTAGCATAGTTCTTTGAGGGGTGTACCGATATAACAAATCTACTCCCTCAGAAGTGCGAGCCATCTCTGCTTCAGGAGCCCATCTCGAAACTTGCCTCACAAATGAGAGTAGCTCAGGCGCAGTTGGCTTGGGCTCCATGGCAACCTTGGGACCAAACTTGGGACAAACGGATCGGCACATCGGGAAGTTGGTTGTTCGAAAAAGCACCAAAAGAGCTTTGTAAATTGTACTGAAGGAGTAGTATATTTTGTCCCACTCTCAAGTGGTAGAGAATATATAGGCCAGACTGGAAGGTGTCTGAATGATTGTTTAAGAGAGCATTTTTTATAACACCCACTGAGTCGTAGCTGGACACTTGGGAATCCATTGCCGCGATAGTGGCTGTGTAGCACAGTTTGAAAATTGTTCTGTAATAGGTAGGAGTAGGAACGCAATGACTAGAGAAATAATGGAAGCGGAAAGGATAGCACAGCTGAAAGACAAGTGCGTAAGTAGTCCTTCTTTAGCGCTGTCGACCAAAGAGCTCCAATTTCTATCTAAATGATAGCGATGAGAGAGAGGGACGATTCGTAAAAGTGTTTCTTTTTAGATATTTTTTCCGTTTCTTTATTTTTCTTCTCCTTCACTATTCTTTTGCCTTCTCTTTAGAATTTTCCTCTGTATTCCGTGCTACTTCTTCTACTTATCACGTTCTGAAAAGTCAACCGAGCCCTTGAAGAGAAAAATTAAGTAGCCGAATACACAAGAGTTGTAAGTTCAGCGCGTGTGCTTGTCTTCCTGAGTATCTGGTGTGAGATTGATTTTTCCTGCGCTGTCACCGTCAAGTATGGTTCACCAACACGCCCACGCTTCCATCCTACCAAGTTGCACATAGTGTTTGAGCAACAAGAATGCCGCAGACATCGGACACCAATCGCGATTTTATGTCAGGGCCTCTAAAGTGTACAAATGAACAATTCAAAGGCACGGTAGATTAGAACGCTTTAAGTTGCATGTGTGGTTGCGCAGAAAATGAGAGACGCGCATTAAAACAAAATACAATATTATGATACGAAGAAAGTTCTTCAATCGACAACGAATTGAAGTGCAAACCGTACTGCCATTAAGGAGAAGTTCATGTATGCTATTCAGAAATAAAGTATACACCGACGGTGGTGCGAGTTAAAACAGACAGCGCGCACCGTAAAGAATACTTCTGCACGAAACTCACGATGATGAAACTCGTATCTCTAGAAAGAGAACAAACAAAAACACAAAACATTTTTTCTCTTGGCCACCTGACAGCTGGCGCAGGAGCGGTGGAAAGCCATATCGACCGTGGCGGAATTGAAAAAGCTGTGCAATCCGGGTGTAACACAAGCACCAGCACCGCGACTGCTGTGAGGGTGAGAACTAGTTCTGAGTGAGTGAGGTCAGTGAGATCATGAGTTCGATGAAGGGCGTGAGTTTTTGTGTTCGGTGAGGTCATGAGTTCAGTGCGTTCATGAGTTCGTGAGCGAGAAGTCGAATGTGAGTGCGGCCGTGACGGTGAGGATTAGTGAGGTCTAACTGTTTTTTGACCTGTCTATGAGAGAGTGAGTTCAACCAGAAACGGCCACCTCCGGGCCGGGCACATGGATTCTGGACGAGCTGCCTGTCCTCAAATGTTTTCAGTCGTTTTCAGACAACATTCGTGAGCATTGGAACTTTGTGTAATGAGAAACCAATTAAAGTGCAGAATTATTTATAGAGTACACGTCAAGAAAAGTAACTTAGGTTCACTTACTTTCTTGCATTTTTGTTCGTACGCCGTGGTCCAGATCAAGCCGTGGTGGTCAAACTGGTTACGATCTCACGATAGCCACCCGAGATTGCCACATACCACATATCATGTAATCAACACACAACTTACAGGTAGCAGATGAACCTACCGTCGTTTTATTGAAACTGATAAACCCGTGGACAACGTTCTGTGGCTATGCTGACAAAGCCATGGACGCATGGGCACTTGAGCACTTTCAGCTCCGATTAAGTCTGTGCACGAGCACTTTTCCCTTGTTCTGAAATGCCACAAAAAGGTGTGGACTACTATATAGTCCTTTCTCATTCATCAATCGATCAGCAGTAATACTGCTGTTCATGTTGTTTTGGGGGTTATAATTTCAGTCATACTGAGTAAATAAATGGTGTGTACCAGGCAATTCTTCCTGTCACATTTAATGTGAGGTTGGTGCAAAATCCTCTCCATTCACTGCCTTCCGCTCATAAATCATAGATGGCAGAAGCGTTATTCGTGTTAGCCTTTCATAGGTTTGAAACCTGATATTAGATCATAAAATATATTATAGGTTTAGAATCAAAACGATGACCCAGTGCAATCAGATGCAGTTGCAAGGACTGAGGATCCAATGCACCGGAACTGGGACTGCAAAAAAATTACTAGAACATTCTATTTTGTTTATAAGCACAGCAATATATAAGTTCTACGCTCAGTTTCAAAATATTTTAGTCAATTAAAACTTGCTCTTTCTTTTGATCTCTAGCAAGCAAGACTCGCAAACTCCATTGTGCTGTCATGGCTAAACCTCCTAAAGCGCCGAAATGTCATTGCACAGGGTTTGGGATTCTTTTTAACCAAACCTCTGTACTCGTTATTTTAAATTCATGATCACCAACACCATTTTTGTGAAAAGACAGAAGAATAACGTAGCGAAAAAGTGCCGATTCAGAATCAATGTACCATCTAGCCAGAAGGGTGCAGTAGCTTTTCCTCTGTCATATATTGCCACATACGCACGGCTGTGTCAGCATCGTTCTCGACTCCCGCGCCGGTGGTTATAATTTGATCCACACCAGTGCTTGTCCCTTTTATATTTCTCTTGTTTGCATAAGTGGAACGTTCTAGATAACTCAAAAATCGTATTGTTCGTTCGAGCTCTACAACTTCTATAGAAACCCACGCGCTTAAGAAAGGAGCTTCACGTGGCTGCATGAGTCAGAAGTGCTACCGTCGCAGTCGAAGCGGTCTTTGGTATTTTGTTTCTCGGCAGAAGTTTTCTGAATTCAACGTTATTTTTTTAAGTTTTATTAATCAAGTTGATGCTTTCATTCATGACATTTTTGTGCAGATGCGGGGTAACGCAATCTATGCCCAAGATGCGTAGCACCTGTGAACAAGATAGCTCCGAAGGCGACAACCGTGAATTCGGCGTCTCAGAAAACATCCAAGGGTAACTCCAACTGTGACTTCAACGACGACCACAACTATGACCTCGCAAACAACCCGAACTGTGAACTCGACAAAGCCCCTCCGTACGACCTCAACGATGACATGATGGCGACTTCGACGCCAATGATGAAACAGACCACAACTCCTGTGATAAACCCCGGTTCAAACGTCAATAACCAAGGCGACTACGGCCTCGATGACAAGCAGAGTTTTCAATCTTGACGGCGACAGTGACGACGACCCTGGCAAGGCCTCTCCTCAAGATCCCAGCGACTCTGCCCGTAACAACGGCGGAAGCTGAGAACTCGTTCTCTTCACTGCGACGATCGAAAACATACCTGAGAGTGTTCACTTCGAAAGAACGTCTGCTCGGTCTAGCACTTTTGAATGTTCAACGCGACATTGAAGCTCAAGCGGAGGACGTCCTGGATATTCTTTGCCGTGAACGCAGGCGGTTACACCTCAATATGTAGACGCTTGGCATAAATAAGATGATCAGGAGAGCCTGTAAATTTCTTTCCGAAATAACTAGTCAGAGTAACTCTTTTATTTGCGTTAATTTACGGCGTAATAAAGAACACAACTACTTCAAGGTTTTCGAGGCAGCAGAGGGGTGTACGGACGTCACGTGGAAGGAGTTCAACTCTCTTTTAAATAAAAACCGTTCGTTTATTTCAATTTATAAAAGAGTGTGTAACGGTGGTAAATTAACGGGATGTTCTTTGGCGAACGCTTTTAACCAGCATTTTGTGAATATTGGAAGTGGTATTGACTGTAAAGGCATGTGTTCTTGATAATGATAGAAACAGCAGCTCGGTTTCTTTAGATCCGGGTGTAAAACCTGAGGTCAATAATGTGATTTTAGAACTTAAGAATAGTGGAGCTTGTGGCGTTCGATAGTTTACAAATGAGGCCTGTTAAGTATGTTCGTTTTTGCGGCAGTGCTAACGCATATATTTAATATTTCTTTGGCTACTGGTGTTTTTTCTTAATTAATGCAAACAACCAAAGTGTCATTACTACACGAAAGGGGGAGTGTAAATGATATGACTAATTACAGACCGATTTCTATATTGCCAGTATTTTCTAAAACACTTGAAAAAGTACTTCATAGACGCCTAACTAATTTTCAACAAAGCATAACTCAATAACTGATTCTCAGTTTGGTTTTATAAAGCATTAATCTACCGATGCTGCCCTACTCGTCTAGAAAGAATTCATCTTGCAAAATCTTGAAGAAAACAAAAATTGTTCTTGGAGCATTCATAGACTTTACATATATTTTTGATTACCTCAATCATGAAATTTTACCAGCGAAATCGGATAGATATGGGATTCGAAGCCATGCTTTGCTGTTAGTGAAGTCTTACCTAGAGCACCGAATGCATTTAGTTTATATTGATGGATATTCGTCAAGTTCGAAGCGTATTCTTACTGGGGTTCCACAGTGATGAATTTTAGGTCCTTTTCTTTTCAATCTTTACGTTAATGATATTGTGCATATTAACTCTGGTGCAATATTTTTCAGCTATGCCGACGACACTGGTTAGCTTTTTTCAGCTGGAAATGTCGATGGGTTATTTGACATGGGAAATCAGTCGATATCTGCATTAGCGATTCGGAGTCATATTAATTCACTACCAATCAACGTCGAACAAACAAGAGCAGTGCTTTTCACCCAAAACATAAGCTAGTAACAATTACAAGAGATATCGTTTTGAAATCCTCCAAACTAGAGATTGTAAATTCTTTCAAGCTTTTAAGTGTCATTTTTACCGAGAATATGTCATCGGATAGTCATGTTAACTACCTTATTTCTAAACGGTCACAAGTAGTAGGTGTGATAAACCATCACTAATACAAGTTACCAGCAGAGGTAAAATTATTAATGTACAATTTGGTATTTTACTCCCACATAAACTATTGTAATTTAGTGGGGTACTACACCATCAACGAATCTAAAGAAAAATACACTTGTTGCAAAAAAAAGGAGCGTTATGGGCCATGGAAGACGTTCCATTTGACTTCAACACAGCTAGTTTATTTAAGCAGTTTCGCGTTATCAATATACATGCTCCATTTAGCTATAGACTTGTCACTAGTCTAAAACTAGAACAAAGTAGGGGTGCACACTTTTGGATAAGCCTAATACAGCTGTCTGAAAATATTCACGCGTGTTCTACCCGTCGTGCGGAATGTTGGGAGGTGGTCACTGCAAGAACGAACTATGGAACACAAGTGATTACACAGACTATAGCAAAAACACTTAACCTACTTGAAGATAGAAGATTCGAATACAGTAGATTGTTTCTTAGATAAATTCGACTAATTTTCTCCAGAAATAAACCTGTGTATGAACTAAACTTTTGGGGTCTCGTAAGTTATGTCTGGAAATTGGCCACTTTCCTGTTATCGCCGATGATAAAATATGGTATGTTCGAAACACGCTTTGTTAAATTGTGGTAATCAAGATTTTTGAACGGCTTTCGTTTTTTCCTCGACTTGTCAAGGCCGTGTCAAACTGTGCCATACAGCTTTTTTCCTTGATCGCCACCGTCAACGTACGATGGAAATAAACACCTTATTATTAATTTTAGTCGAAGCACGTAATTCTGGTCAGTACTCCAGGTGTGCTCGAGCGCAGCGCCACCCGTTGCTTACAGTGCTGTTGTTTTTACAATTAATTTAATATTACTTACTTCACTGACATTGTTTTATAGTGTCACCAGGCATGTGTTCGTTTTATTATGTTCGCTTTGGCTTGATTGAACTGTGCATTTTAGTGAGGATAGTTTGTTTGTAAACGTCTTTATTGGGCCTTTCCGAGGCTGCTCTTGTCCTACGGCATCAGCAGCGGCGGGGGAGAGACACGGGGGATTTCTTTTTTTTGGCGGGCCGTGTAGAAGCAGGGCTCCAGGCCCTCCGTCTGCGTGGACGAAGAGGCAGAGATGCTTCCACAGGAGTTGAACAGCCCCAAGCGACGTGTGCTGGGGTAGAATCCAGTCAATGTAGCTGGTGGGTCGGTGTTCTGCCGGTAACTCCGACAGAATGCGTTCCCGGGCTGCGCCATAGGTTGGGCCCTCCCAGACCAGGTGCGAGGTGGTCGCCGGCACAGCGCAGGCGCGGCACTTGCCTTTGTTGGGATCGTCGCCGAACATCTTGTGCCTGAGGGGCGGTGTTGGTGATAATCCGCCTTATGGTGACCTGTGCCCTGCGGTTCAGGTCTGAAGGCATCGGTGGGATCTCTCGGTTGTGACGGTTCGCGGCGGCGGCGTCTTGTCTCAGTCGGAGGAGGATGGCTTTACGTTCCTTCTTGGCAATTGTCGCTAATTCCCCGGAGTCTGGTAAGTCGTACGGCGGGCCAGTTTCAATCGGCGCTGGGGCGTGTCGGGGCTCTTTTGTGTTGTTTGTTGCGTCCGACACGGTTGATCTGCGCAGTGCTGCTCGTGCCTCGCTGTGAGCCCATTCGTTCGCCCGGATACCCGCGTGTGCCGGGACCCAGTCGACTCGTAGTGTGACGTTCCTGTCATGAAGTAGGCGTTTTCCGACGTCGTGAATTTTTCGCACCCGTTCGCTCTGAATCTTGATTGCGTTGCGGCACTCGGAATATGCCTCCCTGGAGTCCGTGTAGATAGTAATGTCAGTCACCTTTGTGCCGACGGAGTGACGTTCCTCTGCGTGTATCGCTGCGCGTAGAATGGCTTCAAGTTCGGCCCCCTTCACGCCCACACCCGGGGGCAGCGTGCACGCATCCACTTCGAGGGTAGTGGTATCAACCCAGGCTATTGACGTTCGGAGAGGGCTTCCGGGTTCTTCCGGTGACGGCTGTTCTGCGGCCGCGTCGGTATAGATGCAGACGTGTTTCGTTCCATCTCTGTTTTTGACAAGCTTCTCGTGCGCTGCCGCGAAACTGGATCCCCTCTCGGGATGATCGGGGCCCATGTGACTTGGGAGTGGTGCATCGTTTGCGAGATTGATTTGTCGTTCCCATGGCGGCTCTTGAACCGGGGGGATCGGCGGTGCCGGTTGCGGGAGATCTCCCAGCTCTGCGAGAATCCTCTGCCCAGCACGTGTGCTCAGTACCCGAGTTCTCTGTGCAGACAAGAGTTGCTCGGCCACGTCGGCCAGCCTGTTCAGCCCGCCGTGGGCATAGATGTCCGCAGTCCAGGTGTACTTTGGGAGGCCCGTTACGATTCGTATCGCTTCGCGGTTTAACTTTTCCAGCTCCTCCTGTTGTTTTGTAGTGACGTGATTGTAATTGTAACCGTAGAAGATTCTCGATGAGAAAAGAGACTGGACGAGCTGCCGTGTTTCTTTCTCGCCAGTTCTCCATCTTCTGCTGGTCACTCGGCGAATGAGGTGCAGGGTCTGCCGACCTTCCTTCTTCACGAGGGCCATCCACGTGTTGCCTTTGCCGTCTTGGTCGATAAAGAGACCCAATACACGGATCGTTGAGCTCCGCTTGATGTAGGGTGACCACCTTCCTGCTAGCGAAATGCGGGATACTCGAGGCAGGGTAAGGGGGGGGGGGGGGGATAAAGGACATTTATTAACACGCACACAGCGACCCAAGGCTCGTTTCACACATGTATTCTCCTGTACTGTTCATACACCTGCTAATTTTATTAAAGCAATTAAGCTAAATAATTTCCATTCCCAATGATATGTTTTTGAATGCCAAACATGTTATTAAAAGTGTCAAAGTTGAAAACATAAAACTCGACTGTAGCAGAACTCAATGCATAAAATGGAAATAAGAATCAGTTAATCATTATTCGGGTTATGGTTTTCTTTCAACAATAACTTTTATCAACATGGTCCTACTCAATATTTAACATTGTCTTCTTCTTCCACCATTGCCAATAATGCTTTCTTCAATAAAAAAAATCCAACGCAACCCTTTCGCATGGACACAGCAATTTGAAAATAAATACAATATTTTATATTTAAACTTTTGGCGAGAAATTTTTCTTACAATATTTTGCGCACACACACGCGCACAACGGCGCATGCCCGTCTTATCTCCAGCAAGAACGAAAGTCGCTTCGCGCAATGCTTGGATAGAAAGTGGCGTATCATTTCGATTCAAACAATTACAAGCGACCTCCGCGCTTCCCCGTGCCCCGTTCGTCGGCAGCACCATGAGTTGCGGAATGAATTTTACGACAGTGTGAAATGCGGGACTTTTTGAAGATTTGGGAATTTCTCGTGGGACGCGGGACCCGAGCCCTCAATGCGGGACAGTCCCGCGAGTTGCGGGACGGGTGGTCACCCTAGCTTGATGGGCTTCCCGGCCAGGTTCAAAGTGTAGAGGTTTCTGGTCTTCTCAGCTTCTCGCTGCGGGCCGGAGAGAACGACGACGAATTCCGTTTTCTCTGGGGAGGCGGTCATGCCTACCTCCTCCAAACATCTTTGGACCTCGTCGAGTCCTCGCTGAAGCGTATGTTCTTGCTCCCCCACGGAGCCGGCCACTGACCAGAGAGCAATGCCGTCCGCATATAGGGCGAAACGTAGCTGTGGATCTTGGACAGGCGCGGGGGCAGTCGTGCCATGACCATGTTAAACAGAGTCGGCGACAAGACCGCCCCCTGCGGGAAGCAGACGTGGTTGGCAGTTTCGGGACCTGTCTTGTCTCCGATCTTGACTTTAAACCGCCTATCACGAAGAAAGCCGCGGATGAAGTTGAGCGCTCGCCTGCCTACGCCCGCTAGGCCCGAGCTCTCGATCACCGTCGCGTGCGGGACGGAATCAAACGCCTTTTGGATGTCGACCGCGACGACCGTTCGAGGCTGAGATTTCGATGGTCGTTCCAGAACATCGCGATATACCATAAGCAGATTATCTTGCGTGCTCAGGCCTTGTCTGAAGCCTGTCTAACAATGGTGGAATCGGTCCTCGGTTTCGAGCTGCCAGAGGAATCTTGCGGAAACCATTCTTTCCGCCAATTTGCAGACATTGCTCGTGAGGTAAATGGGTCGCAAGTTTTGAATGGAAATCGGCGGTTTGCCCGGTTTCGGTATCGGGATCACGAGAGATTCCTTCCAATCGTCCGGGACGGAGCCCGTCTCCCATACGTCATTGATCCATTCAAGGAGTTTGGACTTGAATTCCGTGGGTAGATTGCGAAGTTCCGCGAAGGACACGCAGTCCGGTCCGGGCGCGCTCCGAACGTTGGCCTCGTTGGCGCGGCCTGTAGCTCGGCCAGAGTGAACGGCGTGTCGTTCGGGGCTGCTGTTCTCGCTCCGTCTCCGTGGTCGTAGCAAGTCTCGTTTTTCTCGTTGGGTTGTGGGAAGAACGTTGTTCCGGCCATCGTGGCGATTTCCTCCTCACTCTTGTCGAGTAGGAGAGCTACGATCTGTGCTGCCGTTCGTCTTTCTGATTTGCCCTGCCAGCTCCTGAACATGTTCCATATTTGGGGGAGGTGCATCCGTCCGTTGAATTGGTTGTACAGGTCCTGCGAACGTTCTTGTGCCATGTTCTGGGCGTGTTGGCGCTCCTTCTCCGTCGCCTGGTCCAGGCGCCTGCGCAACCATGGTTTTTCGCCCCGCTGTCGGTATCGCGTGAGCGCCTCGATGCGGGTATCCCACAGATTGAGCAGGTGTAAGTCAGGCTTGGGAGTGTCCGGATCCACGTTTACCGTGCGTGTGGCTTGCGCCTTTGCTGCTCGCAGACGTTGGACTAGGTCGCAGGGCCGTGTTTCGCCTTCCAGGACCTCCCATTCTTGGTGAGGATAGTTTCTTATACATTCCCTCTAAACTGCCATCCTTCACCCCACAAGTGTTTCGAAATATCTGATCTGTATCTATCTGAGATCGATTTCCGCATTTCCGCATCCCCTAAAATAAACGTGAATGAAGAAATATTACCTATCTTGTTTATTTGAGCATTATCTACCCCACAAACACCTTTCGCGAAAGCATGTAAGTGTGAGATAGTCCGCCTCCCCTTTGGCTCCCAGCCCCGTGCAAAACCGACTGGGTGTGCAGGGGAGTCAGCGGGTCCCCGGGGGGGGGGGGGGGGGGGGGGAGGAGGGTTTCGACCTTCCGAACCCCCCCTCGGCCTACGCCACTGTATTCGGGACAAAAAGTTGCACAGTGATAGGTTTGAAAAGAAATGCAAGAGCTTGGTATAACAAGAGCAAATAAGTATTTATTATCTGCCAAAGGGCACACAAACGTCAATAAAAAAAACAAGAATCACAATGTCGCGTCCGTCAAAGCGTCCACCGACCGGATACGACGAATTTCGAAGCGCTCGCGTTTCGCAGCAGCTTTCCACGTTGGTTTACGTACAACATCGAAGAAGGCGGGTGACTCCCAAATTATGCCCTCTACATGTTCTAAATTGTAGAGCACTCCGAATGAACTTACCGGGCTTCAACTTTGTTTCCACTGCACTCCTATCCCACATGTAGCAGAGGTTGTTTCGAGCGAGAACGGCTGCCGGCGAGATACAACTAGCACATGATCATACATAAACCATACACGAGGTTGTCTTAAATTCTAATTAAATGTACCTTTGGTTGGTTATCGACCTTCAAGGTTTGGCTGGTACCCCGTGAAAACGCGTCGGTTTGGTTAGGCGAACGAAGCGTCTCGGGGTAGCGCGTAGAGCCGTCCACGTACAGGCTCGCCAAATCGAGGAGCACGGTCGTTGTGCACATTAACACACAAACATGGAGGAATCACACTGAACGGCGAGAACAGCACACCGCACACTGCAGATTCATATCGCATATACAAGCGTCGCGCACATGCTCTAACACGCTGATTCTCGTTGGGTTGCGCCTGCGAGCAAGGGCCAGCTGGGCAGCGTTCAAAAATTCATGGGGTCTCTGATGTTACCACTAAGACGACTTCTAGTCGAAAGCCCAAGCCCGTTACGCCAACAGCAGGTGGCTTCTCCGATGACTCCCCGCAAGGCGTGCACCTGTTTGGACACGTTGTCGGGATGCGCTGGCGCCTTTGTACATGTTCACTCCTTCTAGCGGCGCTATATACACGTACACCGTCGACATATCTTCCGACGTCGACGTTCCTTTCTCGTAGTGACTATTTTGACGTCCAACGCTATTTAGACGCCCGCTTTTATGCCACACCAAGTGATTGACCAGCTTAACTCGCTTCGTCATTCGTACTAATTAGCCACAATGATTAGCCACTTTAATTAGCCACCTTAATTCGCTCATTCATCCATCTTAATAGGCTGAGTCGACCTTCTTAATGTTCTCCGTCATCCTCCTTAATGTGCTGAGTCATCATATTAATTCGCTTAGTCCTCTACTTAATTCGCTTTGTCATCCCCTCAAATCGCTTAGTCATCCACTTAATTCGCTTTCATTCCTCTTAATTGACTTTGATTTCTCTCAATTTACTTTAATTTCTCTTAATTAGCTTTGTCGTCCTTCTTCATTAGCTTTGATTACTCTCAATTCTTCTTAATTTCTCTTAATTCACTTTCATTCCTCGCAATGCGGAGAGCAAGTCGTCTGCTCCTTGCAAAGGGGTTGCGGTGACGTCAGAACGACGCCGATCTCCGATTGGCTCTGATTGAAGGATAGTGGGTAGACCCCAATACAGCTTGCTTTGAGGTCTACCCATTATCCTTCAATCAGAGCCAATCAGAGCTCGATGTTCTGATGCCACAACAAACCCTGCAAACGAAGCAGACGAACTTGCGCTCCGCATTCGCTTTGATTCCTCTTAATTCGCTCTATAGTCCTTCTTAATTCCCATTTATCACTCATACTTCTCTTTAGTTACTCTTAATTCACTTTTATTACTTTTAATTCACTTTAAATTCCGTTTAATCCGCTTTGACATCCTTCTTAGTTTCATTGCGTCCGATTTGCCTGAGTAACCCCCGCAAAGGTTTTGGTACCTCTTCTATTTTAGGATTAGCTTCCGAGGCCTGATGCGAATGTTTGTTCCTGCTCTTTGTTTAGAGCCACGCAACAGGAAGCTTCCTTCGAGTCGCTGCCCTTTGTGCTGCGACTCAAAAACACACACGAAAGAAAAATTGAAGTTGGATAGAAGACACGCGCTGCAATTTACAGTCTTCTGACAAGAAAACAAAAAACGCACAACTTTGACAGGCTTTTAAGTTTCGGTTTGCATTCGGAGCGCTTTTCGCCACCGACGGCACCGCACCCCGTGAAAAAATAGTCTGCTACGTTGCGCGAGGACAGCGACGCAGATGTTGGTTGCACAATATCTCCACGGGGCGCGGTACCGTTGATGCCGAGAAGCACCCCGATTGCAAACCGAAACTTGAAATTCCGTCAAAGTAGTGCTGTTTTTCAGAAAGCTGTAAAATGCAGCGGGTGTCTTCTATCGCACTCCCACTTTTTTAATTTAGTGTTTTTCGATAATGCTCAGCAAGTTTCCAAATGAAACCATGTCCTTAAAGTCAATAATTTAAAGAACTAACTAAGCGGAAATACTTAACAACTTAATTATCCTGACCTTTAATAATTTTCCTAAATAGGCCTAGGACCAGAACGACACAAGCCTTTTTTTTTGTGCGGTGCATAGTTTCCGCAATATCGAATTTGTCCATCGTCCGTGAAGCACCTTGCATAGTTTAATTGTATGGGCGTCAGTGGTATCCATTTTTCTGGTTCAGCTCATGAAAAGCCAAGGGACTAAACAGCAAAAAAAAAAAAAGAAAATCTTGGACAGCGTATCAAGTTGATATCTTTTATTCATAGTTCTTTCAATATATACAATAGATATCTTAGTAGTGTATTGTCAACCATTTCTAACGAGGATTTCTACAGTTTTGTGATTGTTTTCCATTAAGTTTTGTATCGTTCCTCGAAAATTATGCGCAAGTCCATTATTGCAGTGACGTTTTTCTGCGAGCAACACTACATTTGTCGGACGTTCTTTGTCTGTCACGCAGTAAGACCCTACCAATTGCAACATTATAGTTGAATATCGATAGTTTCTCGATATTCGGCAATAAACAATTTCAAGATAGTCGACTAGTGATATTATGAAATCCAATTACACGACTGTCGATTATCGATAGTTTTACGATAGTATACTACAGATAGTCGTAGATATAACTTTAAGACAGTTGTCTGTCGATAGCACTATCGAGACTTTTCAGTATCGACAGTTATATTTGGCTTCCACTCTCGATGGTATCGCTAGTGGTACCGACAGTTTTGCATCACTAGTGTATGTGTTCGTTGGCGTGACCCTTCACATGCCTGTGCGTGTCCGCGCGTATGTATGTACGTGCGCATGCGTGCTTCTGCGAGCGTGTTTGCGCAAGCGTGAGCATGCCTGTGTGTGTTCGTTGCGTTCAGATGTAGATAAAGCAGCTGGATACTGGGAAAGATGCGGAAAGCTCCCGTCATGATCGCATTCGGTTTAATGGTTGAGAAGTTTCCCTTGACTTCTACATTCTTGGTGAGCCGATCTGAATTCGCTGGTAATGGGTAGCTTCATAGAGACGTATACCCAGATTTTGGCATTCACTCCCCGGCTAAACTAGCTTGTATCATCGTACCGCCACGACATGCGGCGTCAGGGCTTGGAGGTATTGAAAAATAATTTCTTTATGAAATAGAAAACAAGAACAACATAGTTTTGAGATATATGTGGAGATGAACATGATTGATAAGTTGATTGCGTGCATAGTGCCAAAGCCGCTTATCTAGGCGAACAACGCTTTCAGTACGATGAAGCTCAATAGCGATCCTGAACCAGTTCAGAAAGACACCTTTCAAGCTTCGAAGGTTTGAGCGGACTTCGATGGCGATTGTCAAGGCAACTAGAATAATCAGCCAATTACCTTGCGCATTTGTTCCTCTGAATGTTATTATTTGTTTGTCCCCGACTATCTGGCTAGGAAGGCAATGGCGCTATATTTTCCAGGACCCTGTGATTTTAGTCCTAGCTACTGAGACAAAGACTAAAATCGCTGTGCTGTTGTCTTCCCAAAAGGATATTTTAACAGAAACACGCTGTAAAAACAACTGAGCCTAGCGAATGTGCCTAATGTACAAGCTTGTGCACGTAGGGTTAACATTCAAGCGAAAACAACCATTGTTCTTCTAGGAAAACACGATACTTTTCACGTGTAAAAAAAGCTTGACAATCGCTAAAAACTCTTTTCTTTTTTTTAATTATTTTTTTTTCATGCTGATTCAAATTATAATGAAAAAATCATCAAACATATACATGAAAAGAAGCAAAGCCTATCAGGTAAAGCGTAAACAATCGTCGAAAGGTACCATGCTAAAATGATTGTTTACACTGCACCTGGAATAAACAAAGTCATGTTTTTGCCGAAAAGGTGAGAACAGAATAATCCACGTTGTCATCAAGACAGCGAGATATTCTTATGCAACATCCAATCCTCCGGCGAACTTGTTCAACAATTTATGTGGACATCATTATTGGTGAGGGGATCAAATAAAATAATGCAAATTAAACATTTGTCTACCAAATAACTGCACAAGCCATCCCAAACTTTGCATCGAAATTGTCGACACCTATGCTTCTAAATAAACATAACCATTGCATTATGTTTGCTCCTTGCTGCTTATGTGTTTCTAATTAAAAGAAAAAGAAAACAGATAAGAATTGTTTTAAGGACGTGATATTTTCTAGTTTTACGTGTTGGAAAGTTCGTCTTCTTATCTGCGCCATTTGCATATCTGCTGTCAAATTGTGGTAAAATCCTGTAGGTTTTTTTTTTCACTTCCTAAAATAGAAAGGGCAAATTCTTAGTGTGAGCTCACGACCAGACTTGTACACGTTACTGAAAAATAGTAAGGAATTACATTTACAATTACTCGAGGCTAGATTGTAATTTATTACAACTACAATTACCCTTCCATGAGAGTAACTGACCGTTACCCCAAAAAGTAATCCGTTACTTTCGTGGCGTTACTTTCAACAATATTATCTTCAATTAAGAAACAAAGGAAAGAGGGTTATGCAAGTTCTTATTGTTGTAACCTGTTTCATTTGCGCACAAGCGGCGGCGGAGTATCGGGTGTCGTAACTGGAGTCATCGGACCGATCGACTAAAATTCTCCATTCTCGAAATCGCAAAGCTGTAGAATTTATCATACATCTAGCCAAAACTAGAATAAGAATTGATTTATGTCCATCTTACTATACCGGCATATATTGCCAGACAATAGCAAAACATAGTTGTAACAGTAAGGTGATAATTAAATAGTAAATAAGGTTTGGCTCGATATTCTTCTTCCTTTGGTTTTGAACAGGCCGGGGCTCGTTTGAGACGGTTGATGAATAAAAAAAAGTTTTCAGTAAATAAATATAAGTAATAAAAAAAAGGACAACCACAACAACAATTAATTAAAATGTCAATTAAAAAAAATTAAATGTAAACGCACGTTTACCGTGTGTTCCTTTCCTGGTTCCGTTCAAAAACGCACGGTGCACGAATCGACTGCAGTTTACTCCGGTGTTCTCCAGATAGACGTCCGCTGATGCCACGGGCAGCGAAGGGCAGAGTACTAAGTAAGCCGCGCTATGGCACCACTCTCAGTTTCACTCTCTCCCCCAGCCCAGAATATCAAGCCTACGTCAGCCACTATTATGTTTATTTGTGAAAATATCTGCTTCAGATAAGATGCGTCCTGCTGGGGAAAAACAGGAAGGAGAAAAAAGGAAGACTATTACCGTTTTCAAAGTGCTCGCAAAAAGCTGACTCACAAAAAGGGTGACCGAAATGGAGATAACCTGGCTGGAATTCACAAATAAAGTGGGCCAACTCTAGAACATGGTTGAGAAAAAACCCGAGACTGCAGGTAAACGACACAACACAAAAAGTCTCTAACACAGCTGAAATTTTTATTTTCCGAAATCTGGTTATATAGGCACTTCGATACAAAAGAAAAAAAGGGTGAGAGGGTGAGAATCCCAAAGAATGCCACTTTCCACCAATGTAACCTTTGACTAAATACAAGGACAACGGACTCTGCGTCATGCACCTCTCTTATCTTTGACCCCTCACTACCCGACCGCCAAACACACTGGAAAGCCTAAGCCCATTAACACACACAACACACGCACATAAAACAAACGTCTTAACATTTTTTCTACCCGAAAACCTATATTAACCTATTAACACACACACACACAAAAAAAAAAGACACTTAAGGTTTCTTCTACCTGAAAACCTACAAAGATACACTTTGAAGGCCAGAACTTTTCACAGCCTAAGAAAACGCCGATGTTCGTTGTCCAACCCAAACGACGGCTTATTCACTGCGTTCCCGGGACCTAGTATTGTTAACGACTCTTTTATCAATCGCTTATGGTCATCTTTTTCCCGCAACACTACTGAAGTTAAATGCCACAACGGTGCACAGTTCCTACATTCGATAACATGTTTTGACACTTCGGAGTACGGATCTTTTTTTCATTATACAACGTTTATGTTCCATCAAGCGCTCATTTATACAGCGTTTAGTCTGTCCAATATAACAGAGGCCACAATCAAAGGGTATCTTTTAAACGACACCCTACGAAGATTCTACATCCCTGTCCCTGTGTTTTATCATGCAACCTGAAACATCGAGGCAAAAGGGTTCAAACGGCTCAATCTATAATCTGTAGAAAAGGCACTGCCAATATTAAACCTGCTGGCTAACGCTTTGATGTTGTGCGAAATTTTATGAACATAAGGAAGGACTACTCGCTTTGAAGGGCTAGGATTTTTCCGAAATAACTTCTTTGGACATACCATATACATCAACTGCCTTAACGTATGTTCCTAAGGATATCCAGCAACCTCGAAACGTTCTGTCAGACGACGAAGAGAAAAGCCAATAAAATGTGAGCATCATTTCTCTACTGTTGAATTGACAATATTCCGAATTATTCCTAGTTTGACATGTTTAGAATGGCAGCTATTGAAAGGAAGAAGAGGTTTTGATGCGAACTTTCCGTACTCCCAACAAAGGCCTGAACTTTTCCTAAGTTGATTATCGAGATACTGTAAACGGTCGTCATTCGGTCTCTCTATCGAAAAGTTCAATTCGGGAGCTGCTTCGAACACTACTTTCTCCAAAGAATCTGCTAAGGAGCCATCTGTTGAGCAAACCAAGATATCGTCTACGTACCTCCTCACCATAATTTCCTTAGGGGACCTATGTCTAAAAGACTCTAGAAGACGCAGATCTAGTTCTCTAAGATAAATATCCGAAAGAGTTGGGGCTACCGCCGATCCATTACACTTCTAGAGTCTTTTAGACATCTTCTGGAAATATGCTAATCAGCGTACGCGTGAGAACAGCTGAAGTATATGCGTGACTCTTGAGATAACGTTCTAGACTATCAATTGTCACCTGATGAAGTGTAAAATATGTTGCCTACTATTTAGCAAGTGTTGCTTGAGTGGCCACCAATCTTATCAATCTGTAGATGAACAGCTGACTTTGTCAAAAACAAGTATCCATATTCGGAAGTGTGAAAACATGTAGTTAAATGCAATATTTGTCTACCAAACTGGAACTCAACCGCAATAGTGCTAACCCAAACAGGTAACCGGAAACGCTTGATAAAATAATCTATAACAACGATGAATCATGGGAATGCGGTTAATAAGCCATCCCTCCCATTAGTTACAGGACAGAGAAAGTTCCTACACATTTGATGCCTTTAGCGCGTTAGGTCAAATGTTTCGTTGCGGCCTAGGAGGCACTGGTTGCTTTTGTCCGATATAAAGTTTTGTCAAGATCAGTTCGCTTTGTGTTGGATTCCTGGTCGGTGGTTCGTTGCGTCCATCCTGTTCTAGTGTAACGGGTTTCGCCAAGAAAGTGTACGTTTCGAGTGATCCTTGAAACGTCTTTCTTTCCGGGTTTCTTGGGTGCCCTGCCGGTGTAGACAATCTTAAGAAAAATTGCCTTTTGTTGTTAGTGTATAAAGGAGGTCACTGCATCTCAGTTCTATTTTAGAGGTTGCTTTGTTGTACTGTCTGTGGCACGGGATTGCACATTTCTCCCTCTCTCTCTCTCCCTCTCTCGTCTCTAGATTTGCGTGTGGGATTTGATGCCTATATAATACCTTTCGTTGTCAACTAAATTTCAGCTGTGTTTCAGATTTTGTGTTTGTCCGTCCCTTCTCGTCCAAGTCTCGGAGTTTTTAGTCAAATGTTTAACCACCACAAGCTCGTTTGCCTTTAGTTCACTGATCTGTCAAGATTTTTTAGGTGACGTGAGAACAGATTGTAGTAATATTTCGGAAGCGATTAGACAGCCAAAGCCGTAGTTTTCGACAGGTGAAAATGGTGTACCAAGAATTATTTTCAGAGAACGTGGTGAGCGCTTTATCTCATTTCGAAACAGATATTTAACCTTTCACTGCGTTCAGGCGTCTTCCCTTTGCTCTGGAAGAAAGCCATTGTCGTCCCAATTTTGTAAAACGATGATGCCTCTACTGTTACTAACTATCGTGTCGTTCTCTTTCTCTCGGGTTTCCTAAGCATTTCGAAAAGGTTGTGCGTAAAACGTATTATTTTTCGTTTGCAAAAAATTAACACCTGCACTGCATAATTTTATAAATGGTAGGTCTGTTGAGACCAATTTGTGTACCTTTTTAGTTTGCTATGCGCCTTTTGTTATAAATAGGGGACAGGTGGATACGATTTGTTTTGAGATGTCAAAAGCATTTGATAAAGTCTATCATGAACAGCTCTTGCGTAAATAATTTTTGTATGGTGTTTCTCTAGAATTATGTAACTGGTTAAAGCGCTATTTTATTTTCGCTAAATATACTGCGCGGGTTGTCTACCATTACCCTAAAGTGATTTTTTTTAAACTCCAGGTGTACACTGAGGATCGATTCTGGGTCCTCTTTAGTTTTTTCATATTTAGAAACAATATAGGCATTGTGTCAAACATGCGTTACAGCATCTATTTAGTGTTTCACCTCCACCTGAATTGCGTCTAACGCCGTTAATATTGCGCGAAGGAAAACAAAATGTTTCTTGTAAAATTTACCTTAAAAATGCATGTCCCATATAAGCCCTTTAAAGGGACACTAACGCCCCCAAGTATTTTTTTGTTTTCATTTTCTGCCGGGTGATTTATTATTGTGTCAGAAGACTTCCCAATTAATATTTTGCTACAGTCACGTATATCTTGAGTAAAGCCAAAAAACGCAACTGCTCCAAACCGAAACCTGCGCACGGAGTTCGGTGAAATATAGAGGAGGAGATAGTGCCGGAATTCAAGTGAATACACCTGACCATGCGGTTTTTGTCCCCATTCGTTTTTTTTTTTTTTTTGACCGTGCGCAGCAGACGACATGCGTTACGGGTTTGCCGTGCGATTCCTTTGAAGTCATGTTTGTTTTGAAGATCAAGATGAGTTGTTTTGTATATTGAAGAGTTCGAAATGAGTAGTGAGTGCCCGTGGGGAATTCCCGTGATCGGCTTCGAAAAGAATACTCCCAAGATGTTGCGTGAAGAGCTGCCTCACATGTCCTGCATCTGAAAGTGGTATAGTGCGACAGTCTGCACAAATTTACGAAAGATAAACGGGTCGGGATCAATGGCAAGCTGCAATTCCTGTCGAGCAGTTACCCGAAGTGTAATTATACTATAATTATATAATTAAAAAAAAATATTAAACATAAAAAAATGTAAAAAAAAAGAAAAACCGGTTCGCCCACATTCGTGATTGAACCCGGTTACGCTGTGTGCGAAGCGGACACCTTTCCGCTGAGTTACTCAGGGATTTTGATCTTTTTCTTTATTCCAGAACGCGAAAAAGTCAAGTCACTTCAAAAGCTCTACAGGAATTTTTCAGAACATGTGAAAAAACTCGCATGAGCAGCTCTTACAAAAGCCTAACCACTCGGGCAAATACAATCTCTACTCTTTTTTTACAAAACAGAAGTAGTTAAACTGCACTTCTTTCGCGTTGGGTTCGGCGTGCTTGACGGCACTATTCGTAGTAATGCCGCCGGTCGACTCTAGGTCGGAAAGCTCGCGGCCGATTTCACTCCGGCAAAGCCACTTGAGGCTCGAAGTCCGGCAGTCCATGCATTGGTCACATTAAGTAAAGAAACCGTACGCGTGCATATTCATCTCGAGGTACGCACTACGTCCTTTACGCTTGGGCCAGCGATGTCTTCAGCCACGAGAAGGGGGCGACGGCTGGGCGACGTCTGCGTGCAAATCGTCTTGGTAGCCGGCGTGTCGTACGGGATGAATCCCAATTCTTTTGATCGGTCCAAAATTTCTCTTTTGAAGCAAGACAGATTCCCCGGAACCGCGAACGCCAGTTCTGAACTCGAGGTCCGATGCCCGTCGTCCGCTGCCATCCCCGTCCAGCCCGCGAGTGCCACGATGCGCGGTACCACGCCATCTTGAAAATTATGCATTGAACACACAATGCTGCCGGTTCTCTGTGCTACTGTTTTTTATTTCAATCAACGTATTTGCAGCTTTTTAGAAGCCGCAAAAATTGGGTTTCATATTTGCTCTTTTAATATTGAGTGTGAGCCTTCAGTGACCTATGACTGATTACATTTGGTGTTTGTGTCAGTGTGTCTAAACCTTAGAAAACGGACCGTGACCACGGAGAAGAGAGTGAGCGCGACTTAAACCGACCGGTTATCTATCGACGGGTTTCGGGCGGAAAGAAAACGAATTTCGAGCCGCAAATTCTGTTCTGGGTATTTGCGTGGGCCCTCATATATCAAGTACATCAGAAAAACCTCTTTGTCTACAGCAACGTCTCTGAACGTCTCTGAGCTTGTGTGTGAACGTGTGTGCGTAAACGTGTACGAGTGGGTGGGTTTGGGCGTTTGGTATGACTGATGTAAAACAATCAAAAAATTGACTGTGAATGTCATACATAAAATTGAAAGGAAAGAAAATATAGAATTGCATCTCGTAATATTAATTTACAGGGAAAAACAGAAATTGCGGCTTTTGCTAGTTTCTCTACACATATATTTGGCATATCCTTGGGGTTCAGATATGAGGCACACTTTAGTATGCCCGCATTTGTAAAACTATTTAGTATATTCAGTATTTTTTGTTGTGTTGGAGATAGGGAAAACTCTCGCACAAGATATTCAGCATCAGAGTTTCGCAAGTTAGTATCACGCTCGTGTTGCCTTCATTATTCAGTTGACACATTTTACTTTTCAGAGCCTTGAACACTGATAGGTGAAAATAATCCCTCTGCTAATAAAATTTTTTTTTTAATGCCGATGACCATTTTTAACGAAATCTCGAAGGTCGGGAATTTTTTTTTATATATTCAGCCTAATGTGCCCGCAAACATCTAGAGCTCTTATTAGTTCGCTCATATTACAAACAATAAAATAACGTATACAGACAAACAAGCAGGGAAGACGTTATTTAAAAAAATATAAAAGGAAATAAGAAAAAAATAGGAAAACAACAGAGCACAGATGTTGGTCAGGCAGCCAACAATGCTCTTCTAAAGTTTAATAGGGGTGAAAACAATTCTAAATCACTCCTATCGCGATTAAATAATAGCTGAAGGCGTGTCATCGGAGACTGAACACCAACTTTATGCGGGTAGAAACGAAATGAAAATCTTATACGCTTTTGAAGAACACTAAAGAAATCGCACTTAAAAGTAAAGGTGCATCAATTGTAGCGTTCACTGTCCTATACAAAAAGAGTAATGTCTCGCGCTAATCTTCGTTTGTGCAGCGCCACCAGGTCAAGCAAATTAAGTAAGTATTCATAATCAAAATGAATGCGCCTCCCAACCCATCTATCGTAACGATACGCACGAGACGACGCTGAACTTTTTTCTAAAATACAGGATTGACTCGATCCTAAAATGCTCCATACGACTGAGCAGAACTCAAGTTTAGACAAAATAAGGAAGCGAAATAAATGAATCATACTAGAGTAAGTACGAAATTTCCGCGACATTCGGAAAATAACGCCTAGAACATGATAAAAGTATTCACAACTTTCAAAACAGGCTCAGCAAACGAAAGGCGGGAATTAAACAGCAATCCCAGGACACGGAAAATATCTGACCTCGCGATAGCTTAACCTAACATGGTATACGAGTACTCAATGCAGCTTGCCTTACGGGTAAAGGAAACAACCTGGGTCTTACTGGGGTTTAGTACCAAATTATTTTTCAAGCACCAGTTTAGGATTGCCTGAACGTCGTCTTGCATCCTTAGGCAGTCAGTAGTTGAATGAATTTCGCGATAAATCTTGAAGTCATCTGCGAACTGCAGCACCTTTGAAAGCTGCTCACTGTCTACCAAATCATTGAAAAGAACGTTGAGTAACAACGGCCCCAGATAGGACCCTTGAGGTGCTTCAGTATTTAAAACACATGAGGCAGAAAGTGACAGCCTATCAAGTTCATATATTTTATTCATAGTTTTTCAATAATATACAACTTATATCTTCAGAGGCTTTTGTCAATAGTTTCTTGTGAGGATTTCCACAATTTTGAGATTGTTTTCCGAAAGGTTTTAGTATGTTCCTCGAAAATAATGCGGAAGTCCATAATTTCAGTTGTGTTTTACTCCGAGCTACACACACTACATTTCGTGGACCTTCTTCGTCTGTCACCTAATAAGAGCCCATCAATAGGATTACGATTGTCCAAATCGATAGTTTCTCGATATTTGAAATAAACAGTTCCACGATAGACGACTAGTGATAGTATGCTATTGAGTTTCACGCTAATCGACTATCGATAGTTTGACGATACCCTACTATCGATATTAAAATCGATGGTGTACATTGGATAGTACTATCGATAGCTTTAAGGTAGTTGACGATCGATATCACTATCGATAGCTATTCACTATACACAGTTATATTTGGCTTCCACTATCGATAGTACCGACACTACTGTATAGTTTTCATCACTAGTGTATGTGTTCTTTGGTGCGCGCATGACCCTTCACGTGCATCTGCGTGTTCGCGTGTATTTATTTACGTACGAATGCGGGCATCTGTGAGCGTGTGTGTGCACGCGTGAGCATGCGTTTGTGTGCACGGATGCGCGTGTGTGTATTTTCGTTGCGATCAGTTGTCGTTGATAAAGTCACTGGATTCTGGGGAAAATGCGCCAAGTTCTCCTCAATGTCGCTATTTCGGTTCATGGAATGAGCAGTTTCTCATTGACCTGGACATACTTGGTGAGCCGATTTAAATTCGCTAGCGACGGGTAGCTTTATAGAGAAGTTTCTTGTATGCCGAGAGTTTGCTATTCACACGCAGGCTAAACAAGCGTACATCTTTGTACCGCCACGATGCCGCGTCGGTGTTTGGAGGCATTGCAAAAACTTTTGTCTTAAAAAACAAGGTAAAAGTAATATAATTTTGAGATATCTGTGGAGATAAGCCTTATTGATAACTTGATTGCATACATAGTGCCAAAGACGCTTATCTTGGCGATGAGCACTTTCATAACGATGATGCTCAAAAGCGAACTTTCCAAGCTTCGAATGACGCTCAGAACGACCCTTCCCAAGCTTCGAATTTTCGAACGGACCCCGATGGCGATTATCAAGGAAACTAGAACAATCAACCAATCACCTTGCGTGGTTTTGTGTTCTCTATGTTAGTATTTGATTGTCCGACTGCCTGGCAAGGAAGGCAAGGTCGCTATATTTCCCGGAACCCAGTGACTGTAGCTTTTGAGAGAAAGATTAAAATCGCTGTGCTGCTGTCTTGTGAAAGACATATTATAAAAAAAATATACTGTAAAAAACAACTGACCCTAGCGAATTCGCGTAATGTAAAAACGCATGCAGCTAGAGGTCACTTTCAAGTGAAAACAGTCATGATTCTTCTAGGAAAACACAATTGTACTACGTGTAAAGAAGCTTGACAGTCGCTGAAAACACTTTCTTTGAATTCGTAATTTTGCTTCACGCTGATTCAAATTACAATGAAAAAAAATTATCTAAAATATATATGAAAGGGGGCAACGTCCGTCATGCAAAACGTAAAGAATCCTCGGAAGGTACAACGCAACAATGATTGTTTACACTGCACCTAGAGGTGAACAAGGAAAATGATGGAAAACAGCTCGTTAGCAAAGACGACGAGAACGAACCAATCCGACAGGACAAAGTTGTACTCGCAACTGAAGTTTTATTAGTAAAAAATAATTAAAGGAAATGGCATATGCAAAACAGATAACAGACACCAAAAACCACGATCTACTCATCTATCAAGCACGACACTAACATGAGCGCTGAGTATCCCCAAAAACCGCCTTTCATGTTTGGTTGCAAAAAGCAAAACTCTTTATCTGACAAAGCCACCGAAGGAGCGCTGACGCATAGATCCCCCAAACTGTAAATGAAAAATACGTCTATAATTTTACTTCGCTTTTTTATTGTGTTTGCCGAGGACAGCAGCTTTACGGAAATCCGGCCCACAGTCGCATCTACTTCAATGTGTTGCCAAATACCCACCAACAGCGGCGACCCGTGAATAGGAATGCTCTCTAAGACTGTCATTGAGACACCTCCCCGCCTGCCCCATATAAAACATATTACACTATACGGGGATTTCGCAAACAAGAGACGAAACATACGTCACGGACTGTTTTTCGGTGCGCTGTAGTGCAGATGACTTTTTGGTGACTAGCACCGTCACCAATCCTAGAACACAATTGGCTCAATTTTTGAGGCGCCGACAACACCTCTGGCATGCGCACCACCTTCCTACTTTCTTGAAGTTATGAAAGATTCGACATATGTAGGTACGGAACAATGACAACGTGTTTTCTGTTATTTTTTTCTTTAGCCTTCTCCGCACCTTTGGCCTTCTTCAAAAGGGAACTTGCTACCTTCGTCAAAAGGCTCACCCAAAAACCCGACGTCATTAGCCTCCCTCCCTGCTCCCGGAGACTGTCATTCATCGTGTGAGCATAGAACTTCTTAAGAGCCGAAGTGAGAAACGTGACAGCAATCCGTCCTTTCACCACTTTGGAATGTGAAGGCCGGTAGTCCAGAATAAGCCTACTAAGAACGGGGTCTGTAAGACAAAACACATGTCATTTTCCCCTCGGCTGACCGATATGTCTAATATTTGGAGTAAACCTGCCTTAGGTTCTTCAAACGTGAGACTGAGTGCCACAACACACTCACTGAAAGCATCCAAGACCATATTCCGAGTGTCACTTCCATCGTCTCCTTTATAGTGGATTAAAAGCAGTCCACGAAACGGAACACTTTTTTTAGCGCAGAAGAATATACGGCACTTTCTACAGCTCTGTGTACCTCAGCAAGGAAAATATCGCTCAAGATTGGTGCCAGCCATCATCCAATTCTCAGGGTTTTTTTTTTTTTAATATCTTATCGCGCCAGCCAACCATCATAGAGCTCATCAAACTAACAACTCAAGGAAGCCTTCCAGGGAGACACCGCTAGTGTTTCTCTATCCCAGTTCCCCGTTAGACTTAATGCATAACCTCACCGAGGATAACAGCTGGTCGTAGGGCAAAGATTGAAATAAGTCTTCATGATCCACACTAAAGGCCGACCACTTTCTTGCCTCTTTAGCTCTAAAGAACTCTACTACCGCCCCAGTGTTTTGCTCCTGGTAAAAGTCTCCGATATCTAAAGGCGACAGTTGCTTCTGGAGTTAAAAGCCATCTGACGCTGCCAAGTGCCCCTCTCCGCAACAATGGTCCTAAAAAAGCACAAATCCTTTTGCGTCTTGGCACTGAAAAATTTGTCGTGATGCGGGCCAACTGATTTTTTCAACCTCCATTCCATCTGCTTCAGAGTAAGGCTATCACGTACCACAATTGCCCGATCTTTTATCATTTTAATTATTTGAATAGGTATTGCCTCTGGTGGTAATATTCATCAGTACTGAAATTGCAACATCACCCCTACAGAGAAGAATAAAACAGTTAATCAGCAGATATTAGTTAGTTAGTCAACTTATCATGACAATTTTATCGTTCCCCCTCTCAGGGTTTGCAAGATGTCAATTATTTCCTCGTCTAATCTCCGTCGACACAGATAGATACCTGGTGAAAGCGGCAGTTGCCTGCTTATCACCCAATTTTTGTCTATTCCAATTAAAATTAAACCTGTATACGCTATTTATATTTTATCATCCTCCTCCAGAACATTGATGATTAGAAAAATTGAATGAACACTACATCAACACTCTTGTCAGCTGCTGTTTGCATATCAAATACGAAGGGGTATTGAAGTTCATACCACAAACTGTAAAACGACATTTTAGGAATTAAGGTTCAGGCATGACTAAAGCACAATATTTATCATCAGATTAAAGTTAAGGATCCCATAGGAATAATCTGGCATTACTGCAGTTGCCAAAATATATGAACCTTTCATAAACTGAAAACTGTAAGCTCCTAGAGAATACGTCACTGGTAAGGTTTACAACATAGGATTGTCTTTTCAGCAAAGACAGGTATTTATGATATGACCAAATGATCTGTGAAGCGCCGAGGCCACAAACACGCGGCCCGTGGACCGCATTTGGCCAGCGACTCGCGGGCACTCGGCCTGCACCCCAGAACAACTCTTCGCTAACTGGATTATGGAACAGGAAATTTGAGTAAATTGTTTGCTGGAAACCTGAAGTCCAGCGTGCAGACAATCTGCAAACTAGATTTCAGGTTGCCAGCGAGAGATCCAGTTATATTTTCTGGTCCATAATCCATTAAGCGAAAAGATATACTGCTTTTTATCGGTAATGATACGAATCCCGGTTCGCAATTCTTGAACGCCAAAATGGCATAGGTCACGCTGATCTCATATCGCCGATGCATTTTCGCTAAAAATGTAGCTCTGCTCTTTTAACGTATTCGCTTAGTTTGTACTTGGCTGTGTTCATTTTCCCTTTGTTTTCGCTGTATTTCTTGCTTCACAGCTTTTTGTAATGTACAACAATTCCGCTACTAGGATGCAAGCGCGAGCTCTTCTTCGAAGAATACATCTCGGCTGCGCGGACTCTGGATCCCAAGGACACCTGTCGAAGATAAGGCTAAATACTCGGGATCCTCACGTTGAAAAAAACATCAGAATAGCAAGAAATGTCAAACTAACTTCTCTTTTCTTTCAGAGACACGTTGAGTTTGGTTGATTCCTTATTTAATTGAGCAACTAGAACGACAGTGTAGTTGCTCTCTTACTCCATTAAAATGCCAACAGGTTGACGGGAGGTGCCATTTTAATACTTGTCATCACATCAGGTCAGGGTCCAAAGTAGTCATATAAACAAATCAAATCTAAAAATGTCGCTGGAAAAACTGAGCTTAAAAAATGCATCGAGCACGAGGTCTATTCTCTTCGAAACGTTATGCGCCCCCCCCCCCCCCCCAACCCGCCTTTCCCCTTCCCCTCTTACATCAGTCCTCGGCCTTTCCGGTGTGAGCCGTCTGGCCCCCACACTCAAATGAATTTCGTATCACAGGTCTAGTTCAAGCTTATGATGATAAATTATGTATGTCAATATGGTCCCCGTTTTATCACAGATTAGCTCCTCTGATGATAGTCAAACATGGCTAATGTATAAGACATGCACGAGCATTTTGTGGAAGCTCTGAAGCCTTCGAAAGGTTTCTTTTCACTGACGAATGTTATATTTGAAAATATATGTCAGTCATTATGCTCTCCGATAGAGATAACCAACAGCGGCCTGAGTCAGACAAAACGGTACCTTATCAGAACGCAAAGGCGGTCCTCTTAAAACCTGCCTTTTGCGCAAAAGAGGATAATTCAGCACCTTTACCTCCAGTGAAAAGGATCTTGATTAACGCCTGCTTCATCCAGGCGTCTCTGTCCACGGTTTTGCCATTGCGCAGCGCCTTCGATATTCTTGCAGAGGATTAATTTGAGGGCGACCACCAACAATTAGGTTTTTGCGTATGAAGCCCAATGAATAGCCACGATCTCATAAGCATTTTCAGAGATAAAATGAACAAAGAAGAATTTCCACATGTCAATAAATCCTGAAATGCTGTCCCGATTACAAATGAAATATGAAGCCCTGAAAAGTAGAACTGACGGAAATTACTTTAAAAAAAGATATGTCAAATGGTTTCGCTCTTAAACGTTGACTGGTTTTGAGTGAAGACAAGAGCGCAGTAGAGCTATACTTCGTTTCAGAAGTTACGTGCAGCAAAACGGAGGCTAGTTGCTGTAACTAGGCAACCTCTTGCACAATAAGAAAGAGCACCAGAAGCAGACGACAAGAAGACAACGACGAGAGAGAGAGAGAGAGAGATAGGGAACGTCGAAAGGTCAAATTGGAACCAAATGTAAGACTTTCAACTTAATGAGCTTTGCAAATCCCGCTCCCTCTCGTCCCGCTTTCCACCTTTGCTGGCACACCAGAATCGGAGCCGGCTAGCTGTGTTTATTATTATCTACCTGTTATTAAAAACAGAAGGTTATTACGTCTATGCTGTGAGGCGTCAAAATTATTTCTCCGAAAGATAGCTTCTTGTGAAACAACCTTCAAAACATGGTTGCTCTTCACACTTGCGACTAAAACTTTACGCAGAAACGCGTTCTCAACATATTTATTACGGATATCATATCTGGTTCCAAATGAATCAACTTCGTGCAAGCTTGAGTCGGTGTTAGCATTATCAGTTTTCCAGTTGTCCTGCAATGACCGAATTGTCCATCCAGCATATCTTACAGAGTCTCAAGCGGAGAGAGAAACCTCTTCATACGATGGCATATGGAGCCCACGTTTGCAAGTAGAATAAAGGCTATGATAATCATCACTTCTGAATAGCCTCGATCAGTACGCTTTGGCAACGCTGCACTGCCCTCTCTCACAAATGCCTTAAAACCCGGGTGCCGCGAGCACTGCAAACCGGTTGCGGCAATGCAATCCGCTGGCAGGAATGGCGTCGGAGATGGACGACAGCGTAGTCGACATTGTGAAAGTTTGTTGGACACATGAAGTCATTGATCGATAATTGAACACAACGGCCAATCCCCTGTTGTCATCTGCCGCCGTGGGGTGATAGAGGTCGGGTTATTTTTGGCTGTGGCGTTCTCCCCATGTTGCAATGGTAAACTTGCACGAATTAGAAGACCTATAACCGGTGTGGTTGTAATATATCCAATCCTTGCAAGTGTAAGTAGGTATAGCGCACAATCCATTAGTTAAATTTGAAACCACAAAAGTGTACAGCCCGGCGCCCCGCCGGCTTTGGCAATTAGGTCTCCGCAGGCGCAATCGGGGATGCGTCAGCTTTGGTAGCGAATGGACTAGCGAACGTTGTACCTTCAGCCATTTTCCGACTTTTAGTACACTGCAACGTTGCTAGAACACCCAGGCGAAACACCGAGACCGAGCTAATTACGACAATAACGCAACAGTTAATCTTTTTTTTCTACTTTCCTGTTACTGTGGTCACCTTGAGCTTGCAGAAAGCATGTTTTTGCGTAAAAACAAACGGAAGAAGCTCATTTTCTAGTAAAACCTATTGGAGTTAAGTACCAAATGGCGTGCGCGTGATCGTTCCTAATATCTTTAGCTTCAAGATTTTGCGGCGCAATTAATACTGTTTTTATACAACCTTGTCTCAGCAGTGAGTTCAAGAAGCGCGTTCGGACCTTGGTGCATCGCATCCTAACAGAGTGGTTCTAGTAACGTTGGTACACGGTTTCCTCTACAACATGGAGCTCGAAGCACTCGAGGCCCATCCACACCGGCAGTTGAATCGCGTTTGCTTAAAGATTCAGTGCAATATATCGCGATTCCATGACGAAAACGAGCGGATCCGCTAAGCATTTGCGTTTCGAACGCCAGTGTGAATTAGCGGTTTAAGCTGTGTTTTTGTCGTCTCGATCAATGTTGCCTCAGAAACAAATTGAAGGCAGTTCACTACACCACGTTGCGATGTTTGGTTTTGTACTACAGTAATACCACATTGTATCAGAAACATGTCGTGCGCTGCAGTTGCGGAACGTTTAAATTAAGCCGCCTAGAGAACGTTGTCCCTTCCACCATTTTCCGACTTCTAGTACACGGTTTCCTAGGCAGCTTGGAATTCGAAACAGTAGCCTAACGCTCTGCCTTTGTCGTGCCGATCAATGTTGCGTCAGAAACGAATTGGAGACAGTTCACTACACAACGTTGCGATGTTTGGGTATGTACTGCAGTAATACAACGTTGCATAAGACGCATGTGCGCTGCAGTTGCGCAACATTTAAACTACGCCGCCTAGCAGATGTTGTACCTTCAACCTTTATCCGACTTTTAGTGCACGGGTTCCTAGGCAGCATGGAACTCGAAACAGTAGCTTAACTCTTTGCGTTTGTCGTGCCGTTCAATGTTGCATCAGAAACAAATTAGAGACAGTTCACTACACAACGTTATGATGTTTGGGTCTGTACTACAGTAATACCACGTTGCATAAGATGTGCGCTGCAGCTGCACAACATTTAAATTTTTCTGCCCAGCAAACGTTGTACCTTCAACCTTTTTCCGACTTTTAGCACACGGTTTCCTAGGCAGCATGGAATTCGAAACAGTAGCCTAAAGCTGTGCCTTCGTTGTGCCCATCAATGTTGACCTAGAAGCAAATCGGAGACAGTTCACTACACAACGTTGCGATGTTTGGGTCTGTGCTACAGTAATAGCACGTTGCATAAGAAACATGTCGTGCCCAGCAGTTGCGAAACATTTAAACTATGCCGCCTAGCAAACGTTTTACATTCAACCTTTTTTCGTCTTTTAGCACACGGTTTTCGAGGAAGCATGGAATTCGAAACAATAGCCTAATGCTGTGCCTTTGTCGTGCCCATCAATGTTGCGTAAGAAGCAAATTGGAAACAGTTCACTACACTACGTTCCGATATTCGCGTCTGTACTACACTGAAACCACGTTGCTTAAGCAACATGTCGCGCGCTGCAGTTGCTGTGCATTTAAACTGTGATGCCTAGCCGACGTAGTACCTTCAGCCTCTTCCGGACATTTAATACACAGTTCCCCATTTAGCATGGAGTTCGAAACAGTAGCGTAACGCTGCTTGTTTGTCGGGCAAATCACTGTTGTGTCAGAAGCATGTTGGGGACTGTTGCCCAAAATCTCCCAACACTCCCATAACATTCAGACATTCACGCAACCTATCTACAACACATCAATGTTACTTGTGTTGCAGAGCATGTCGAGGAACATCCAATTATGTCGTTCCCGTCAAAATAGATTTTGTTTTGTCTAATTTTTCATGCATTAAGGAAAGCGCCTGTGATTTAAAAATACTCTTATGTGACTACTCACTACCGAACTACACGTTACTACCTTAGTCACTTAGGATATATTTTTTTTAATATCGATCGCTTTCTTTCCCTATTTAAGAAATTAGATGATGAAAGGCAACCTTGACGGAAGCAACACTATGAGATGTTCGTAAAAACTCCCTACAACCCTCATATTTAAGTGTTTTCACACTCAAATCATATTTAAAAACGTAGCTAATTATTCAGCATGAATTAGCCAGTTTCACACATTCTAAAACATACCTTGGATTGTTCAATTAGACTTTGAACAACACTGCGTTATTTTGATATGCATTACGTCCACCAGCTTTTTTTAGACCATGGCATAAATTAGCAAAAACACCTGTATAAATACACAGAGGCTAGAAAGATCTAGGCCAAGCGGCATTCTGTCAGAATGCTCGAATCCAGCTCGGAACATGCTTGGCCACATTACTCTTGACAAGCTCAGGCCGAGCTCGTTACTGCTTGCCCAGCCGACCACTCCAGTTGCTTGACTGATGACGACTGCCCCAGAGCAACATTTATTGCTTTTGCGAGCATTAGCCAATCATCACCGTCCTTGGCCAGCGTTGATTTGCCAAGTTTGGTCCAATGTCGACATTATTCTTCCTGGGAGTGTTGCATTATCTCGATTTTCTAATAGTTAAGGAATACTTCACAGTTCACTGACGGTTTCACGAGGTGTGGCCTCATAAGTGCAAAAATCGTAATAATAAATACCTGTATTATAGATTGATTTCACACCTATGGTCATAGTTCAACAAAACGAAGAATGTAGTTTTTTTTTCATGATTTTATTTAGATAAGCACCTTCAAGGTGCAACAGCAGACATGTCCTCGAGACCTAGTGCCGCTGGGCGCTTTCTGTCTTTCTGAAAGTAAACCATCCATTAGAACTTCAGACCTCTTGTAGATTAGACTGGATTTATTTAATCGCAGTGCATTTACTCAAAAATTGCGCACACGGTGTACACGTGGAGTGATATCGGGCATATTACCGCAAAGTATTTCTGCTCTGCGCTAACGAAGCGCAATGCACGCCGAGCTGGTTCACACAGGCAGGTCTGGTTAAATGAGACGCAGACAAAGTA
Organism: Ixodes scapularis; assembly: GCF_016920785.2. NCBI lineage: Eukaryota > Metazoa > Arthropoda > Arachnida > Ixodida > Ixodidae > Ixodes > Ixodes scapularis. The sequence goes on along the minus strand of NW_024609879.1, from coordinate 62,639,618 downwards.
TGAATAGAATAGTTTCATAGAAAATATAACTCCTAAAAGGTTTAGAACCGTTAGGCTGGAACACTTAATGATTCATACCTATTAACGTTATTTTATACTGTTGAAGTGTTCCAAACCAATCGCAATGGAACGTAATAGATACTAAACAGGGTTTTTGGTGATAGGTTTAGGTCTGAAACCGAAAATTCAAATATTGTGCTCAGGATACCTAGCGCAAGTATGTGCACATGCTTCAGTAAGGCTCGAAGCTAGTGCCGAGGTTTTAATGAAACAAAGGCTATATATTTCCTTTTTATGTATTTCTAGCGTGTAAACGACCGTATGCAATAGAACTGCAGTTCGGAACTTTGGGGCGTGGTTTTAGACAAGAGAAGAATTGAATAATTGAATCTCAGCTAAGCAGAGTTGGACCTTAAAGGGTGTTTTACTGCTATACGTAACCATATTGTTTTGCCTAGTGCAATTTATGGATTGTGGCTTAAAAGCTCAATTTCTGACCAAGTCGACTTTTTATATAATTGAAAAACAAAGCACTCCGAATGCAACTGTGAATCAATATCTCTCTGCGTAAACACCACCAAAAATTATTTGCAAGGAACATACGCTTTCTGTTGGATTTTTGTTCTTTTCTTTTTAACTGAGAAATGAAAAAAAAAAAAAAAAACTTTGGCTGACATGGTTGGTATTGTTGGTTAAGAGTTTCATTTTTCTGTGAGACACTGGTTAATTTCAATAACTTACCAGCTTCCTGGAGGTCAGACTTACGAAGCATTTTTCCCTGCAAGTACAAAGGTTGAAATCAAGATATGTCACGTTTGAATCTTAGATATGTGGCATGTTGTCGGATTTCTAAGAAATAAGCAATGCCAGATGGTGCGGGCAACTTATACTGCAGTTTACTAGAAGAATACCTGTACGACTCGACAATGGAAGCTCGTGATGCCGTGCGCGTAGGCAGCGCACGACATCACGAATTGTAAATATAGAAAGTCGCGGCAGTCCGCCTAGCTCGACTGAGACTGCGCCAACCATTCGCAGCTGTTCGCAAATATCTTCTTCTTGTCGTGTTTAATTTACGCACCGATTTCTTCTGCGACCTGACCATTGTTTCACATGTCCGTGTGTTTCACGGAATGTCTCGAATTTGTTGTTTTCTGGTTATGGTGATCGGGGTTGTGTGAAGGTGAACCAAACAGACCGTAGGAGACACAGCTAACGTAAGAAAAAGACGAAACTGCAATATTATTTCGACTTTGTCTTTTATGGGGTGTATTTCTTTTCAGACTGGTGACCACCTTAGAAGAAGACAAACACAAAATTGCTCCTTGATTGAGTGGCTTTCTTCATCCCAGCAATAAATATAAGCGGAGTAGGCCTTGAAACGTTTTGTCGCAAATCGGAGATCCTTAACTTGACATTTGAAACTACGCAATATTTGCGCCAGGGCATTTTTAAATAGATTAAAAAAAGAAACCCAATACGCTTGAAGGGGTACATTACAAAGACTTTATGTTTTTCATAGCCTCGCCAGCAACGTTGATCGATTTGCATCACCAGTGGTACGTCCTCCTTGGACTGCCGTTTTGGATCGTCCGAAATGCAAGGGAAGTGGTGGATCTTTTCATAGATACTCAGTGGCTGATCTGCTTTTAAAGTCACGGAAAACAGAATCTCTATTGGGACGTGCATTTTCTCGAAAACTATATATAAAGCGTTAGTTTACCCTGTAATGGTTGTTGGGGACACAACGTAGCAGAAAAAACAAATCAGAACACATGGCAAACTCACCGTACGGACATTCTCGTTTACAATCATCTTCGGTCAGGAAGCTGTTTGTGGCAATTCCGCAATCATATTCATGTTCACATTTGTCATTTCTGTTGTCGAAGTAGTACTGAAGCGTCATAGTAGCCCCAGCGTCACACATTGCGAAGGGTATGGGTGCTCGACATACTTGCTCTGCAGAATATTTATATTTTTAATATGGCAGTTTTATGAGTTTGTTGCTGACAGAGTATCAGGAACTTTGTATAGCGTCCGCCGTGCAATATCCTACTTTGGCGGATCGTCGAATGAGTAAATGAGATCAGGAAATTGAAGTATCTTCTTTCAGATTTGAAAGTAGAAAACACGAAAAAGCTACCTCATTTATAATCGCTGTTTGGACAAAATCGTACACCGTGCCATTACATTTAGGAAAAGAACACAATATTGATGCACGTGAAATCAAACATGAACTCGATTAACTTAAACGGATACGTAATGTTTTATATTAAAATTATAAATAAAAGACGTCCTACCGCTCTATTCCTTTTGAACAAAAAAAATATATTTGACTGTTGTCAGCACGTTTTTTGGTGTACTTATGCGTTATTGTTTAGCGCTCCCAGGTAATCATTAAGACGGCTATTCAGTTTACGCTGATTACAAAACACTAGGAAAACTATTTGTGTTCAAGCCAGCCACCCCTTAGTGCTGTTGCTTGATGTCAAATGCATTTCTTTGTTCCCATATGATGACACTCGAGCTTCATAATTCTTCTCATTAATATTGTTTGTTGATGTTGAGTGAAGTAAATGGAATGTCGCTTAGAAGAACAGTACCACTACTCAACACTCTCGATTGTGCCTTAAAAGCGCACTAGTACTGCACCGTCGACCCCTCCTGGGACAAACGGAATAGATAGGCGCAATTTAAAAAAAAATATATATATTATTATCCCTCCCGAAAATAAGCGAAAACAAAAGGCAGCAGCATACCATAAAATTCAAGTATAAAGTTCTGAAACTGTCACTCGAAGGGTCCGCTAGTGAAACTAGAATTGCACCTCTTAATCTACATTGGTATGTGAGTGCCAACGCAGAACTTTGAGTACTAAAAAAAAAAAACATTTAAATTCGTCGCGGGGTTGTATACTACTCTATACACCACTCAGTATTTCTCTTGAAAAGATAAGAAAGCAGTTCGTTATCTTAAGGTGGTGAATAGAAACTAAATTGTTCTATGGTCATTTAAAAACTGGAAGGCAAATCGTGAGTGTAGAAGCAACTTCAGAGCATTAGAAAGACAACGAGGCCTCTTTTAAAAGGGAGACTCACCAGAGAGTGCAGAGATGAGCACGACTGCAGAGAAGAAACAGGTGACTGCAATGGTTGCCTTCATCTTGAACGATTGACGCTGACGATGTCGTAGCGAAGTCCAGCATGTGTTTATATAGCACCTTACAAGCGTAAGGAGGGTTATTTTATATTATGGTATATTTTTTTACGCACCCGGAATACCGCCTACGAGCATTCTTATAAGTGTTTTCGCAAAAGTCAAATACTGCATAGCAATTCCTCGCGGTGCATGTGACAGAAAAACATACGTTCCTTACCCCCACTCTGGCTGTGGACAATGCTTGGTGCGTCAGACGTGACAAAAAACATGAGCCACTACCCAAACTACAATGAAAGTTCTGAATGTGTTCATGCTATTTTAAGCTACTCAAATAAAAGTCTTAGTAGATAAACAATATTTGGTTTTATTATGTTTTTTTCTTTGGGAGGGGGGGGGGGGGGGTAAAGAACAAGGTGTTTTCATCAAAAAATAACAAATAATTTTCTGGGGTTGAACAAACACCTAGGGCCGTCACTGCCCACAAAGGAGATATTCTGCTTAACTGGAAAAACGGAAAATAGCCATGGCTCTATGTTTACGTGCTATGATCGCAAGGATATTTTAGCAATCAATGAAACAGCGCGCGGAACACCGAAGTCGGTAGAGAAGTAGACAATACAAGATCCCTGGTCATTCCATGCCAAAGGAGACGTGGGGATATTTTTATATCTCTGATATGCACAAAAACCTATTTAAACAAAGAACCTCCCAGGTTAAGAAATATATATAAATTTTGGGAAAAAATGTATTTGCTTTGGTTAAAGCGTGCCTGTTTCAATTATGAATACTTAAAATAGAAATAATAAAAACGCGAAGGACTTTCGCCGACAACATTTGCGTGATGGTGTGTGAAAGTCGTTCGTGTTATTGTTCTATCTAATTTAAGCATAAATAAATTTGAGTTTCGATAATATGCTCTAACTTTTTTAATTTGAACAAAATCTATGTAGTTAACAATCACATTGTGATAAAAGGGTTGTGTAACGCTCAGAATCCGGGTGGATGTATTATTACTTAATAATATTCCCGATTTACAATAAATCTGATACTGAAGGACGCATTCTGATTCTAAGATTTTGAACTTGAACTTAAAGTTGCGCCTTAGCCACAAAGCTTTTTTTTTTTGTAAATTTTGTTTACTTAAAACTAATTATTGTATTCCTTGCGTTACATATTCCAAGGCTTGTTTTGCAGCATTTTAATTAAATAACATAATCCTCCGATTATGCAGAAACGGCCTAATAAAAATCATAAAAGGGAACATGGTCAACGGTGCCAGCCATTTTTGAAATAGCTGAACGTTCGATCCACCTCATCTGCTTAAGCTATCAGAATATAAAAAAAATGCGTTGTAGCTGAGAAAATATTTTTAAAAGGGGACTTTTCGATGACCCCTTTAGGCACCCGCTTTCTTGGCGAACGCACATCGTGTTGCCAACGGGGCGTCAACTGTTTGAGACGCCGATGCAAGGTCTTCAAAGACCTCCTGAAAACACTTTTTATTTGATTCAAGTTGACGTTATCCTGACATCTACGCATTTGTGTGCTCTTTACGTTGCGGAATGATACTCGCGTCTTCATGTCACTCTAGTTGTGCCAACGTAACTTCCGTCGAACGCAGGCCTGCATGGTTTGGTTCTCCAATTTAGGAATGCATACTGCACGTCGGCTTCACCTCTCGTCCGTCAACATATAAGCACAATTTAGACCGGATACCTCTTCATCGAAGGAAAGTGATAACGGTAATGTCACTTCCCCATTGATCTTGAATGTATATTGATATAACTAAGATGTATTGATGTTCGTTGGCGCATCCACCAAGGACGCGCTGGCGAGAATGACGAAGTCATGGAAACGACTACGTCACCCCTCCGAATGTCAATGTGGGCAGAACTTGCGGCGATCTTATTGTGCGCAATAATGAAGTCGGGAATGGAAGGTGAAGCCTCATGGAAGAATACCAAAAGAATATCATGTTTTGCTAAATTTGGTCAGGCTATTATAGTAATTGCAGTTAACCTTCCAATTGAATCTTTTCAAAAAGTCCGTCAGAAAACATCCGTGATCGCCATTGCTTGGACACGTAGCGGGTGTCTGGATCCGAGTCCACGCCGAGCGGTGACGCAACCCTCGTTTTCAATATGAGCTGAGCCGAGGTCATACCGACCGCTGAAGCAACCCTCCACACTTTTGCTATAAAGCCGCCTTTCTATGACGTTATTAATTCCTAAATAGGGGGTACAATGTAGAAAAAGGATAAACACGGATCTCCAAACACAGCTAGGTAACAATTTCCCGACCAAAAAAATCCACCTGGCCCTGGTATCGAGCCAGGGACATCTCCTTTTTCTTTGTTCCGCATGTTCCACCTCTAAAGGAATTATCATTCTTACCATCACGGTTATTTAGGCGAAAGCCTTACTTGTCCCATTGAGGGAAAACTCGGAGTAACTGGCCATAAAAATGCAATTGATCGGCTAGCCCTCTCAATCGTATGCTCAAAAACGATGCTCTCTTTGGCGTTGTCCTTGAAGTCGTTCTAATCCTATAGGACAGCCGCACTTCTCAAATTACGTGGGGAAAAAAGCGGCGGCAACGTTGTGCCCGACATTTGCGATAAAAATACGTCATCAAACGTCATCAGCGTGACGTCATCAAGCGTCATCATGGGTCATGAGCGTGATGTCACCGCCGAAGCGCCGTGTGCAAAAGCTGCGTTTCAGACTTCATCTGTGCTCGCTGTGTGCTTCGTGCGAGGGAGTGTGAGGTGACCGCGACTACATCTACGGCCTCGGCATCGGCAGCAGCGTCTGCCTCTACGGCGGCTTCCGCATGCAAAACGTGGCCTCCCACAAAAATATGCCACAGCCTCCTTAAGTGTCCTCCTCTAGGAGTCATTTTCGACGTCGTCCTAGATGTCGTCCTTAAGATCGTCGTCCTAAAGGTCATCCTAGATATCGTCCCAGAACTTACCCTAGACGTCGTTCTTTACGTCGACTTAGATATCGTTCAAGACGTCCTTCTCTAGGCGTTGTTCTCGACGTCATCCTAGACGTCGCCTTCTTGGCGTCGTTCTCGAGGTCGTCCTAGAAGTTATCCGAGATGTCGATCTCGACGTCGTCCTAGACGCCGTACTTGGCGTCGATTTCTAGGAAGTCATCCTCGACGTTGTCCCATACGTCATTTTGAACGTCAATACTTGTAGGAACATTACTCCAAAACATTTCTCTCGCGGGACTATAATGCATTCATCTTGCTACATGTAAACAATCTTAAGTGTACTCGCGTATTTTTTTTTTCTCATCTAATGACCGTCGAGCCTGACACATAGATGGCGTAGACAGCATCCGTTTAGATCTCACCTCTTATCAAACACACTGCATCTATTTACACCAAATAATTTCAAAATTAGAGACATGTTTCGCTTCCCTCCACTGTTTTCAGGAGCCTCTGCACCTAATGCGTGCCATACAAATGGTGAGAGGTGCCACACTCTAGGCAGTCGAATGCTTTTTCCACCATTACGCTGCCTTAGGTAGCACTACGTACTCTATAAAAATACAAGTGGCTTCTATGCGGAAGCTCGAGAAGCAGGCGATGCAGGCCTACATTCGACGGCAGTTAACTGGGCAAAAGTAGAGTGAAATTGAGGGGCCAATATCATTACGCGACGTAAATAAATACGGATGCATTGAAGTCTGAATAACGTCCACATCAACTGATTAAAACTTGTTTTCAAGAGGGCGTTGAAGACTATGTGGCGGCGCCTCACACCATCGACCCCTCGCAGGCGAACGCCGGTATGCGTCGCTTACCAGGGGGGGGGGGGGGGGGGGAGGTGGAGGGAAGGCCGAAAAACTTCACTTCAAACAATATTTTCTGAGCAGCGAAAAAGTACTTTTCCAATTTTTGGTATGTTCAACCGAAAAAGTGGATTGAATGTTTGGCTATTTTGAAAGTTGCGAGCGCTGCTGCCCAGAGTGCTTTTTCTGGCTCTCATTATGTTTCCTTTTTTTTTGTGCATAAACTGGAGATTTTGTAATTTATTTAAAAGACAACAAAACAAGGCTTTGAAAAGTTAACACAATCATTTTGATTGTTAGCTTAATAAGAAGAAAGGACTAACGTATCCAAACTAACGCTCATCCCAGCTAAAGTAAAGCGTACGCAAAGAACGCTTCGTTATGCCCACAGTAGACGGCACTCTGGGTTTATAAAGTGGGGAAGGTATTTTCTCCAAGATCGAAGCAAATTCGGGTTTTTATCAGGTCAAGCTATCCCGGGAGAGTGAGCTGCTTACCACATTTATATTGCATTTTTGAATGTACTGATTTTACACACATCCGTTTGGCATAACTTCAGACCTTGTGCACTTTCACAAGAAAATGTGTCAAATTTTAGAGTGCATTCCAAGTGTTTGTGTAAACACTGGTTAGACAAGGGCAAGCTTGGGTTATTCTGAACAAAAGAGTGCTGGTTTGGTAGTACCGAGGTAAACTTCTTGGGCTGTATGCTGAGTAGTGACGACTTCAGCCAGATCCGCAGAAAGAAAACACCATCCAGAAACTGAAACTCCTGCTAGCGTTTTCTACTAAAGGGAAATTACTGGGCATGGCTAATCGCTTGTCAAGATTATTTCTCAGCTCACCTCCAAGCACTGTCACATGTCAAAGATATTATCTGTTCACCCAAGGTGATGACTAACCACAATGCAAGTAATGCTACGATTCGCACACATCATCATTTAGATTGGGGGCAGTTCTGTTGCAAATGCAACCCAACAAAAAAGACGGCCTGTAGCCCTTGCGTCTAGGTTGTTGACTAATGCTGACACTCGATATGCCCTAATCAATAAATATTTGAAAGGTACATCATGGGTCCGCAGGAGCTCTTCGACACTGATCACAAGCTTCTCGTTACGCTACTAAGGAAATCGCTCTTATACCTTGTGTCGTTTTGCATTTAACGTTTCTCTATGATATTGATGATTCTTCAACTACACTGATGAGTATCTGCCCAACACCAGTATTATAATGGTTGATGTGTTGTGGAGGACACCTCCACGAGTGCAGCAACCCTGCTCTAATCCGCTTACTGCCAGTGGTGTGACGAAGTACGACGAGGGCATTGTGGTGCACGTGTTAGTGCCCGACTACTTTTAAAAAGTCAAGAAGGCTCAAGCAGAGGAGCATGTCGGCCAGACCTTGGTATCATGCAGCAAAAAAAGGACGGCCGAAGTTTTCGCCCTTGTCAGTGGTCTTGAGACCATATTGGAACGAAACACCCACGCTGATCGACTGTTTGTGAAGGGTGGTCTTTAAGCAGAGAAGGTTAGTGATTCCAGAGAAGCTTAGGGATTTTTGACTTCAAGTGTTTACAGGAGGGCCATTTGGAGATTGGTAAACGCAGAGCAAGAACTAAAGCGTTTTATTGGTGGTCTGCATGAATTCCCCAGCTTGGCAGTTTATTAACAAACTATCAAGTGAATGCCAAGCGGTGGAACAAATGCGCTTCGCCCAAGATTGCGACAGAGACACCGCAAACACGTGTTAGAGAGTCCGCCTTGATTTGTGTTAATCGAGAGTGTCCCATTATATCACTGTCATTTATTACTTCTCTAGATTAACAGGACTCGCTCTTTTGTCATCGACGCAACTACTAGTACTGTCATTCAACTTTTGAAACTCTTTTTTGAGACACATGGTGTTCCGGAGGTTGCTGTATTCCATAATGGAACGTAGTTTGAATCGAGAGAGTTCAAAGCGATTGCTCCTAAGTACGGCTTCCGTGGCGTGCCATAAGACCTAAAGTCCGCTGTGACAAACAGAGAAGTAAAGAGGAGGAGCGAATCGGTAAAATCCCTGATTGCAAAGCCGGATGACCCTAGCTTGCACTACTAGCTTTAAGGGTGCTGCGAACTACAGTCCCGCTGCACCTTCAAAGCCTGTTTGAGCGGTGAGCCTGACCAAGGTCCGAAACCACGACCGCGACTTTTCAGAAACTTAGTGGTGACACATAGATCGCCCCAATGCAGTCAGTCAACTTCAACTCCTGAGGATACGAGCCTCAATTCGGATGAAGGACAGCAAGCCGGACGCCATCACACTTTGCGAGCCAATAGTCCAAGGTCTAACGTTGTCCAGACGCTCTCAAGAGCGATCCTTCAGAAAAACTGCACGTGTCTTATTTACGTGAACCCTGAGCAATCCCCGTCCAGATAGTTTCGGAGGCAGTTACAAATTTTCAAGAAATGTAGAGAACCACAGTGCACCATTACGGCTCAGTCTAACGAAATCTCCACTGCCTGCTACATGCCCCACTTCTGTGTCACGTGACTGTCCTTTGCCTGGTACGTCTTCGGTTTATATATCCCGGTGCGGACGCGCCATCAAAAACCGGAACGCTGCGAAGCTGGTAGTTAGTTTGCTTAGCATATGCTCACTTGCTTTTGAGTTTCATTTTAAGTCTTTCTTTTCGGCACCTTGCAGCTAGTACTGTACAATTGACGTTTATTCGCCTAAAAGCTTTCTTTCAGGTGTTACAATACGGCAGGGGTCGGCAGACTCCTTCAGCCGCGGGCCGAGTCGTCTCGAAGCCGACGCGGAGGGGTCCGGACGGCAGGTCGCGAGCTGTGCCTGTGGGGCAAAATAAAGGAAAATAGGAGTATGAAGGCATTCTTCGCCAAAGTATGGGGATGCCAGACAATGCCAATCGAAATGTCTCCTTCTTTCTGTCTAAGTACATTTGAGGTCAAAACTGCAGTGTGGTGCGTGAGTATGTGTGATGAGACAGCGAGGAGAGGGGGGGGGGGAGAGAAGCTCCTTTTTTGGTGTCGTGAGATGCCGACTCTTGCTGTATTACACAGAGAAAATAAAAAGTGAGATGTGGCGACAGCGCACCTAACTCATCCCGAGTGTTTTGAGTTGAATTTTGTTACAGTTCGTTAAAGTTATTTAAAGTTACTTGGAGTTAGACATTGAGGTTGTCGGAGTTATAGTGAATTATAGTTCGTTAGAATTAGAGTTGTTTAGAATTAGTGTAAGTTAAATGTAGTTGGGTTAGTGGTGCGCACTCCACTTCTCATGTGGGAATATTCCCGCTAAAGTTAGCGTGTAAACTGAATTTATGTGAATAACACATTACGTCTAGCTTTCTCAAAAATCTAGCCGAGAAGCTATATTTGCGTAAGGTCACGCGACATCATATCAAGGGACGCCAATTTATCCGCTAAATTTAGCGGGGAAACTGAATTTATGTATTGGTCACGTGACATGAAGTCATGTGACATCATTTTCCGAGCTTAACTTTGGTGCAAAATGAAGTTCTGTTGAGGTCATGTGACGTCAATTTTTCGCTAAATCTGGAGGGGAAACTGAATTTTCGTATAGGTCACATGACCATGTAACGTAACGGTAGTTGTGTTCGCTTAATCTATCGGGAAAGCTAAATTCACTTATAGGTCGACGTGACATGAAGGCTTGTGACGTCATTTCCGTTCGAAATTAGCCGCAAAATTCGCAGTTACCCTTTTGGAGTGTTCACCTAATCTGAACCTCGCCTATTAACTTTTCATGTTAAAATGTGCTAGTTAGCTAGTCGTATATGAACCGCACTGCCTTTTTTCCGCATGTATTTCCTGAAGCGAAAGCTTGGAGCTAGTTAGAAAACATCATAATGAAAAATCAGAGAGAAGGAGAAGTTGCGTAACGGAAAAGAATACACAAAATCGTCTTGTGAGTTTTTTTATTCCTACTTTTTTCAACAATAATAAGAATAATTATTGCATTACAAAATTTTAGTTGAATAAGCGCATATGATCTAATAGGAATTTATAATAGCATTATAACGAAGCGCAAGAAAATATAAAATGACATAATATATATTTTCTATAACTTCTTATATAATCTTATATTCTTCAGATATGCTCTTATATGAAGGGGATACAAGAGCAAGGAAAACAATAAAACGCATCGTTACCTAGCCTGTTGTGCCTTCTTTTTCTTCTTTTGTTACTACCCCTGTAAAAGCAAACCTATCTACAAACCTTGCTAAGATATCAATGCATGCTATCGTTTTAATTATTAAATTTTATTCGAACAAACACCAAACTGACGACCACTCAATTTTAGCCCTGAGGTCTGTTCCCCAAATAAGCATTTTCACCCGCATTAAGATTTTATGGAAGCTCTGATTGCATTAGAAGGAACGTTCGGTGACCGAGTGGGCTAGCAAACACACGTATGAGCACATGATGCGAAAGCTCGAGCTGCAGAACCCAGGGATTCTGGGTCCAATAACCACCCCTGCCTGTTTTGAACGAGATGAGCATTATAGCTAATCGAAAATCTCACTGAGGGTACTTCAAAGTTTTTTTAAAGGGTGTGAAGGGGACTTCAAGTATTCCCGAGATGTTTCAAGAAGCACGAATATTTCCTGGTTGTTTCGTTGGCCCCGTCAGAGGCTCTCCTGAAGCGTCTGAACTGCCTTTTTTAATGCATTAAAATGTCTGAAAGCCTGTAAAGAACTGTTCTAATGGGGTCGGAAAACCTTCAGGCTTCTTGGGATGTCTGTGGGGCCATGGCTCCGGTGGAGAAAACACATTTCACAGTATTAGAACATAGCTACCTATTGTTCGCGACGGGAAAAAAATTAAGTATTTGGAGAATGCCGATCGTATGTGTGGGCTCCTGTACCTGTCTGTCACTGCCCGGGTGTTCGGCCACCAAGGGGACCACGGGGGGTGACCGCCCCAATTGCAGAATTGACGAGCCGCAAGCCGAGTGGTGTCGGCCGATCGTCGTTTTCAGGCGAACGCAATCCTGTCGGCGCGAGGCGAGATCCGTGCAACAAACTTTGCTTGTTAAAACGATTAATAAAAAAAATGCAAGCCGTTTACAGTTCCGTGTAACGCCGCTTAGAGCGCAGCTCTTGAGGAGGAAGATGGAAGCGTACTGAGGGATAGGTGACTCCTTGAGGTCACGTGACCTAAGGGGGCTCGCGTGACGTCAGGGGGGTCACGTGATCTCGGGGGGTCATATGAGTTCAGGGGGGTCACGTGAACTCAGGGGGTCACGTGTCCCCAAGGGGGTCACGTGATCTCAGGGGGTCACATGGCCTCAGGGGGTAACGTGACCTGAGGCGGGTCACGTGACCTGAGGGGGGACGCGTGACCTGAGGGGGTCACGTGACCTGAAGGGGTCACATGACCTCAGGGGGTCACGTGAATTCAAGGGGTCACGTGACCTCAGGGGGTCACGTGACCTGGGGGGTTACGTGATCTCGCGGTTACGCCGACGCCGACGGCGACGCCAACGCCGACGGCGACGCCAACGCCGACGGCGACGCCACTCAAGCCGGAAACAGGCCCCTAAGAGCTGCGCTCTAAAAAAAAAAAAAAAACGGGCAAGCCGAGAACAGCACGTTGCCCAGGAACAGGGACGCGGGAGAGATGGCGATGGCTTTTCCATTTCGGGAACCGGTTTCTCCGCGAGGTACGGTCCCAAAAAGGAGAAAACAAACAGAACCATTTCCCTTTTTGCCAGAGTCGGACGTCGGCTCTCTTTTGTCGTCAAAAACACGAACAGCAACAGCAATCCACACTGCGCGTATCTCCGCCGGGCGATGGAGAGAAGGTGCAGAGCAGCTAAGCCCTTCTCTAGCGGTCGGCGGGAGAGAGTGATGTATGGAAGCCGTGGAGGCCCGGTATATCCATTTTCTCCCCACTCGGGGACAGTTTGCTTGTTACTTCCGCCACCGCCGAGGATGTCTGGAGCGGACCGGTTTCCTCTAGGAAGGTGAGACGGCTTTGATGGCTCGCCTTTTGGTCTGTTTTGATCCGTGCAGTTTCTTCCTTGGTTCCGCAGGTGAACCCCAGTTCGGCCTTGGCGGCCTTCAGCACCGCTCGAGCGCCATCGTGTTCAGCGCATTCAAGGAGACGGTGGCCGGTGTCGGCCTCCCCGCCGCAAGCCTAGCAGTAGGCGTCAGCGTCTCACCGCAGGTAGTGCCTGCGTATCGGGATCATGGCACTGTGGGTCCTAAGGCGGTGGATGACGGCCGTTGTTCGGCCTTGTTCCTTGCGCCTCTTCGTCCGTCTGGCTGTGCTCAGGATTTCTCAAAGGTGGTGGGAGCTGCTTGCGAGTTTATGGTTTTCACTAAACGTGCTTACTGAGACTGTATGTGTCCGAGGGGTGCGTTGGCTCGGTTTTTTAGCTGAATTACCGTATTTCAGGAAGTTAGCATGCGGCATTGTGAATACTCTGAAAGATATTTTCCCTTGTAATAAAGCAGTCAGTTTCTATTTGTTGCGGTCCCTTTCGTCTACAGCTGCTTGCGCCCGGGTTTGAACAAACGCTGGTTTTTATCATCTTTCTTTAGTTATAATATGAATGTAAAACTGAATGTCTGCAATAAATTTCCACTACCATTTTGAACTGCATTTTTTCTATGATTCACAGTCATTTGGGCCTCTAAGAAGTTGATGGGCTAATGGGTTTGGGCTGAAGGGTCTGACGAGTTGAAGGCTGAAGAGATATTCTGTGGGGTATCACTGAAGGATTTTCTGTAGGGTATTTCTGAAGGGTTTTGAAGGCCTGTGAGGTCCCATAATCCTTCAAGGCTGATGGGCCCTGTAGACTTATTTTCAATAGGGTACCGGCATGCGATCGTGAATCACTAGTGCGTCGCGCACGTTAAAGACCCTTGGCTAGTGGTTGTAATCACTCATCCACAGCTGACACAAGTGACCATTTAAACTAACTTCCGGCTGTATAAACATGCACACAACTCAAGAGCACTATCCGGCAATACGTGGCTTGCACATGACGTCATTACCGATGTCCTCCGGAGAAAAGAGGAAGAAGGAGCTTCCCTCTTATCAGGATCCTCCTTTGTGCCTCCCGGATAAGCACAGGCGTCCCTATTCTCCTCCTAGAAGATTATAGAAGATTAGCCTGTCACTCTAAATTCTTACAAAAGAAGCTTCTCTATCCTCCTCTTACATGGTGTTCAAAAGTGTGCGATGTGACGTCAGTGCCAGGAGCTTATAGGCGTAGCTCGCTGTGTACATGTTTACTTCGCTTCACAAATGGAAAGTGGCCAATCTCCGCGAACAAACGATAAATTGTAGAGCAAAACAGAAGAAATCTAATCTGGAAACCGAGCCGGGTGTCTAAATAAAATTAACAAGAAAAGCATCATGCCTGATGCATCTGCAGAGCACATTGCCATAGAATCCCTTAGCGAAAAGTCGTTCAAAATCAGTATACTGAAAGTATACTAATAGTGAACTTAGGGTGTGTACTGAAATCGTACTAGTTTCACACTTTTATGAAACAAAATAGTATACCTTTAGTACACCCCGAGTACATATGTAGTACACAATAAGTGCACCTCGAGTGTACTTTTAGCATACAACAAGTGCACATTTAGTACACTTCATGTATGCTTTTAGTGTACTAAATGTACACTACCAGTACATATATGCGGAGTGTCCCAGATAACTTGCACCAAACTTAAAGAAAACAAAAAAACGGAGCGTTTTGCGGGAGTGAATCCAACTGTACGCTGTTAGAAAGTCTCTTGCGAAAGTGCACGAAATTGTTTTAGTGCGCCTATTTATTTAATTAAGAGTAACAAGCTAGTTTTTGAAATCTTCGCTTAAAAGCCGAGGTGTGAAATGGAAAGTTGTAGAGCGGATTAAGAAACACCCAATTAAACCATTTTCAACAAGTTGCACTTTGCATGCTCCTTTTCCCTGGCCTTAAAAAAAAAAAAAAAACGCCCGCGAAATACAAAAAAAAATACCCCATGACAACTCGCTTCCCCAATCACGGCGTGCGAGCGCGCCGCGAATGTGCGTTCTTTGAAGGCCAGAAAAAAGCACGAAAACGTATTATGTTTCAAACACTTTAATTGGGTGTTTTTCAATGCGCCCTTCAACTTTACAATTGATATCTTCGCCCTTAAAAGAATGTTTGAAAGGTTAGCTCATTAATCTTAGTTATTTAGATAACCAGGCGCATTAAAAAAATCTGTGCACTTTCTCAAGACACTTGCTAACGACAGTTGATTTCACTCCTGCAGAACCCTCTGGTGTTTTTTTTTTAAGTATGGTGCAAGTTATCTGGGACGCCGTGTATGTCGGGCGTTCTGAATGGAAAGAACGCTCTCAAATTGACCCGAAAAATTGGCGCCTGCGTTTAAAAAGCTAACTTTTCAAAAGTCTTTCTTTGAACGGCTGTATTCCAACCTGTGAAATTTCATCTCATACAGCTCCATTCTCGTGAAATGTTAAGAAACGCCGTTGACAACTCAATTGATGATGATAATGCAGAGGCGCCACCATCGGCGCCACTACCACTCTTAAAAATGAGTCAGGAAATTAACGAGGAAATCTATGGCAGCTCTATTCTTCGTGAGAATGACGTACCGGCGTCTTTTGAAACTGTCTGAGAAAAGCCATAAAGAAGAGGTGCATTGCATTTTTCAACTGAAAGTATGTATGTGTAGCATACAAACATTATGATCAGTGTTCTTCGCGTAATTGATAAGACAGAAATTGAAATCCTACTTATCACTTTATTCAAGTTTCCGAGCCCGCCTCACTGTACACTCTCGTTTGTGATGATGGTATGCCATTACATCCTGCGTAAAAAGAGAAGAGAAAATCACCCTATGCCACACTATGATATAACATCACACAATTCGCTCAAAGGACCACTATGTGAGGAAGGCAAGATAGTAACAACCTCATCCTGGCAAAAGGGCAAGGAAAATCGGACAATATCGTTTCTGAAAACCTGATACCTAAAAGAAGCTCTAACACAGAGCAAACAAAATGATTGGCATTTTCTTAATGCCTCCTTTTCTTTTGCTGTGAACACACATACAAGTCATACGCTATTACACATTCAGTGGTGCGGCTTAATTTATGATAAGTACTTTTTTTACATAACTTCGAGCTTTTAGAGAAAAGATTCAATACAATGGGTCGGACATAAATGGTTGCTATGAACTATCCTATATATTTACACATTATCTGATATCATAAAAGCACTAGAGCAGGGTAGGGCTGTACTGCATCAATTATAAATGTTTAACTAATTAAAAGTTGGCATTTATTTAATTTATTAGTACTGGCTATTATTCTTTGACAAATAACTGGGCGAGTTGGTACGTTGGTAGTCTTTCAACTCCATCGAATATTCAGGTCCTTTTAATATTTTTTCATGCTTTTGCTTTTTCTAACTGCTCTGCCTTTTGTAGCGGCTTTTGCCGCCACTAAAAAACGTGACATCCAAACTCACTTTATTCACAACACAAAATCGCAAACTTGGAAAGCGTGCCGCTTCGGTATACGCAAAGAGATCGTCTGTCTCAACGGCACAGGCATCAGCACGGGCAATAAATCATGCTGCTCGCTCTTGTAACGTTTTTCACGCTCCCGCTTTATGAAACAAATCGTTGACGAGAGACTGTTGGAACCGCACGTTAGGACTAGCATGACCTGTGATTGCTTGAACTGCCGTCAGATTGTACTTGAACGCTCCGCAAAAGCGTCGTCGGGCGACCGTCGTAGCGACGGCGACCAGGACAGGCCCTCGGCTGGCCCTCGGTTCCGCAGCACGCGAATCTTTCTCACTCTGCGGAGAGAGCCATAACTTTTGAAAATACGCTCTTCTCAAATAACGAAATAAAACCGGGTAGAGCATAGTGAGAGTCAAGCATAGCTTAGCAAGCACACGGTACAAGAAAAGTTTGAAACACCGGCGCACTTCGGCAGAAACAAAAGAAACTTCCTCACCTTCGCTTGCACTAGTCGGCCATGACTGTCCGCCACTTGCGACGCTGTGTCTCACAGCTCTCAGCAATCGCTTCCTATTATTGAACACGGTATTCGTAAGTAAGATATATAAAATATCCTCAAAACGGCTAAAACGTAAAAAGGAAGCGTTGCTCGAACTCTCCGAAACTCCAACCATAGAGTTATTATAATGTACGCTAGAGGTTCAACTGGCGCTAGTGTCTATGCGACTTCCGGGAGGCAAATTGAAGCAGACAGCAACCAGTCTACTTTTGCTGTGCTCCTGTGCATTCCTATGGGAAAACGCGCGTGAAATTTGCCTCTTCGCCGGAAAATAACACGAATGGCTTTTATTATTTCGGTTGTACCGGATAGTATGTACACTTATTAATATTGTAAAAGTGTAATTGCTTTAATTACAGCATTTTTCTTTACCACTGAACGATGTTAAGCTTCGCTATATTTCAGGCCCAAACCTATGTTCCATGGCAGGTATGTAAAAACGAGCGACGATTCTAAGCAAACTAACGATCGAAAATAATGTAGAATGTGTTCAAGGTTCGCTAGCATTGCGGTGGCGCTTATATATTGCTAATATGCCCGTCCTGTCACTCTATGAAAATGACTCCGTCGTGCATCTTTACGACGGTTAAAAAACATTCGAATGTAAGAAATAAAGTACGTGGACTACGAAAGGTGTGCCTTTTTATTATTTCCTATGTCCGGCAGTTCTTATCGGGCCCCTGTTCTCTGACCTCTCCCTATTTGCAAAGATTTGGAGCGCGCGGTTGATGATTTGAACCCAGAACATGCATCTGTGCACATATTCATGAGCAGAAAGAATAAAGCAGTACTTATTTATTGCAAATCGGACTATATTACGTGGCTTTCAATTTATTTTGGTCACCTGCATGCACAAGGAGTTACTTATCCAATGTTACTGCGTAGTTCTTGCCGTCTCTCTTGGTTTTCCACATGTCCTTCGTTTGTTTGACACATATATCCCCATGGTGGAAAGCGCCGATGCCGTGTTCGCGCTAACAGTGTCCGGCAGTGCACATAAATACACGTACGAAGCCGTTTTAGCACCGTTTTTAATCCGATGAATTTGAAAGAAAAACGCCGTAACTGACCAATTATTTCGTCGGCCTGATTGAGAAATGTTCCAAGCTACCTAGTACGTACGAATTATTCGTGATATTTGCTCTTATATTCGAGCGCGGAGAGAAAATGTACTCGCTTTTTCCCATAGAAATGCATTACCGGAAGTCAATTTCCGACTGGTTGCTGTCTGCTTCAATTTGCAGCAGCACACTAGCGCCACTTGAACCTCTAGCGTACATTATAATAACTCTATGACTCCAACGGCGGCCGAATGGAAGCTGATTGCAATGGCGATGGTCTTGCGCAGTTTTCAAAAGTCTCTTCTTTTTGTTCTTTTTTTTTTTTGTTTTTTTGAAGACAAAACTAAGCAAACTAATATATTAATAATAATAACGCCACTTTATTATATTCGTAAAAAATTAACAAAACGTTTAGTCTATCTTAGGTGCTATCTAAACTTTCGGTTTTCTTTTTCAGTGTAAAACCGAAACTATCTCAAGCAATTTCTCCCTTGTCGCCAAGGCTATTTTGATTCATCAGCGCATGCTTGCACCGTTGGTATTTCGGCTTTTCTGGAAGGATCGGCTCTCGCGGAACATAAATAATGAGGGCAACCTCGTGTTTTGAAACAATGAGCGTGTCCGTCTTTTTTGACGAGGGAAAGACACGTTAAATTTACGTCGATTTTTTACAGTGTGGAAATCTCGATCGACGGTGTTGTTCGTTGTTGCAATTGTAGATCTCTTTTCACGTTACTTGAGATGTCTTAGAGTTTTGCAAGATAAATCTACACCATGAAACACTTTCGGTGAAAGCTTGAGGTTGTTACATAAAGGCGCCGATTTCTCCAGCCAATTTCAGAGCGAGCTTCCATTCATAACATCACTTCGCTTACGCGGTTCGGAAGTTGATTTGCGCTGCATGCGACCATGCAAGGTGGAGCATCTCATGTCCCCATTATTAGCCGTGGTTTCTTTTGCCTCCCGTCCTATTGATTGCTGTGGATGCAGATATCTGAAACAGCGTATGTCATGTTGATGCACTCTTCATGTGTGTCGTGCGACTCGGCGGACATTACATGGGTGAATAACCGTGGCAACATTTTTTTTAAGTAATTAAAATCCGTAAATTTACTTTTTTATTATTATTGCTGTTTTAGAGGCGGTCGTTATTGGAGCCTAACACAATCAAAACTATTCACGAAACAGCAAGGGGCTTTAAGATATTTATTTATCAAGTTTCGCACTTTTTCCCTCGATTCAAGAACCACGCGCGGCAGGGGCGGGCAAAGTGGAGAGTGAAATTAGCGGTTTTGACATGGCATATCGGTGATGGCATGTTTGTTTGTGTTAGCGAGGACTTCTCATACTGGAGTTCTATGCATTATATAATTTTCTAGTGAAGTTACAACCCTCATAAAGTGCTGTCGCATTCAGTATGAACGAAGTTGCACTCTTTTGAAAGCGTGCCTTTGGTGGATGCTCCAGCATCATACTTCCAACGGTTCGACTGAAGGGAATAATTAAGAATAGCATCCTGCGCTCTGTCCAGTGCGCTGTTTTTAATCAGGCGACGAAAGGCAGAGTTTTATCTATGAATAACCTAAAACTCGTCACCTTTTCGCAAATTGTTTCAGTTGGGCTAGAGTTTATTCATAGCCCCTTTAAAATTGAAAATTCAAAATGGTCAATTACAATGTCAATTAAAAAAGCTAATTATACAATGTACTGTGACGTTTATTTACTCGTCTAATGTCCACCGAGCCCCACAAATATTTTGTGAAAACGGCATCGGCCTATCTATCGCGTTTTTAGTGTGTTGATGTTAAAAATCGCACTATATATATATATATATATATATATATATACTGCAAGCACTGAAAGTAGACCTTTAGTATACTTAAGTGCACTTTCGGTATATTGATTTTGAACTACTCTTTGCCGCGGGCATTACGATTCTACTACATGTACTACTTTTGTACGGACGAGTATACTTTCAGTCCACCGCCATTTTTACTGGAAGTATACTTTAAGTACACTTAAAGTATACAATCAGTACAAAGACCGCACTGAAAGTATACTTTTAGTATACTTCAGTACACTTCGAGTGTACTGATTTTGAACGACGTTTCGCTAAGGGATGCTTTACACCGCGCGGGCCGCACCTTCATCAAAATGTCACGAATGATAATTGATTAGGCGGAAAATATTGAAGGAAGCTAAACGATCAATATGTCAAATTGTGCCCGAAACAAAATTGAAGAAGGCTAGCGTTGCTGACGTGAATGGCGGTGTAAAAGCAGCATCGAACAGTGGTGCGAGAATGACCCGCACGGCGCGGCGCGGCTTCTTGTGAACCATACCTGGGAGCCTAGAACATTGTACGTTGTTCGTTTGGAGGAATACATTTTAAGCTTGAACAATCTACACGGTTATTCAAAGTTTTAGAACCCTCTGCTTACATAAAAAAAGAAAGACATGACAGGCTATTGCGGGGTTCGAACCCCGTATATCGGCGCGGGAGCCAACCGCGATGGCTATTTAGCTAGCTGCTCATGCGGAATTCCTCATCCTTCCTTATTCACTTTTGCTTTGGAAAGCGTATCGCCACGATGCAACACAAAACGAAAGCAGAGAATGGTAAGCTGAGAAATGTTCCGGAACACGAAAGGTTCACAGTGCTATTCAGCGTAGAACGGCTTGAGTTGAACGACGTGAACTGTTCGTCAACGTTGTATTTTGGGTATTTACTTCGAATATTTTATATCGGGAAGGTGTGCGCTTCCGGAGCCTGCGTGTGGAGCATTAACTGTTCTAGTGCAGAAGCCTAAAAAAATGACATCTTGCACGCGCGATCGTCAACGCTTTATTTTGGTTATTTACTTCGCACATTTTATACGGTGAACGCATGCACGTTGGGCGGTGCGACCGTAGAGTCTTTAGTCACTACACACGAACAATCAACAGAACACTAGCCATAAACAGATGCGCTGTAAAAAGAAACAGTGTAGTATTTGGCAAAGAAAGTGACCTAAGCATTGACGCAAATGCAGCCCACCGCATGACGCTGTTGCGTCCATTGTGTATTTCTTAATTTTTCTTCTATTATTTTACTTATTATATATCAAACTGAAAATCTTTAATATAAAAATAATTTCTCATGGTAGAGATGTATTGTTTAATCATAAAATAACAATGTCTGTTTTCGCATGTTGAATGGAAACTCTAGATCCTAGACCTTGCTGACTGTTAGCTCGTGAGCACAAGACTCGAAGTTTTGCATGCAGTTTACTTCAGTTCTTTCTCGCTTCGAATCGTTCTCGTTGGGCAGAGTTTAATTGCATTTCGAAACGTGTAGTATATGAATACAACAAGAAGTAACTTTGGTCAACTGTTATTTTACTTCGACAGAAAATGCTACATTTTCTCATGAAAAAGCTAGTCGTTTTTTTATTTTGTTGTTATTTCTTCACATGAAAACATTAGGTCCGCACTTTTGCTGTAAAGTTGAGCTATAAGACCTGTGCCTCTACTAAGAGCCTTTTTGGTTGAAAAATATACGCTACATTTTTGTGTCCATGAATCGCGCCTTTGTATTAGTCGCACTTCCCTGCACGCCCACGAAAGTGCGTCGGTAGGCCCGCATATTCGTATTAGGATCTAGAAATTGCCTCAAGCGGGAGCGAGTTTCAATAGTGTTGCCAACTAATTATACGCGAAATAATTGCTTAAGACCTAATGGTGCAGATTTACCTCGTGGGAAATTTACCCCCTGGCAATGCTTACAAAACGAAACCACATATCAGTCGCACCGTTGTATGAGAGTGAGTAATTGAAATTGAGGAACAAACCTCGACTTGTCCAGCGGAAAAGATGATATGGCTCCCGCCGGCCGCTACAACCTTCTTCGTCAGGACGTTCACTTCCAGGCCATAGACAGGATGTGGGTGTGGACATCTACACAACTTTGTCGCGGTGCCCACAGCGAGAAACTGTTAAGACAGTACTTCGGACCGAACGAGGTACTTCGACGCCTCGGGGAGCTCAACTACGATGTGTTCGCCAACGGAATGCAGACATCACGGCGCCTACATCGACCGCATCCAAGATGCCGTTTGTTTTACGCTTTTGCTCTACAACAGTTGCTGCTGCAGACGCCGGCACGTGCGGCGCGTGCAACGACCATGATGAACTCACCGGGTTTCTGTGACATCTCGCCTACTCCTAGAGTTTCCCCAAAAAATAAACGTCGCTACTGCTGCGTGAAAGACTGCCGCAGTCACGAGGGTGACTCAAGCGTCAAACGTTACCGGTTCCCCTCAATATTTTGGGAATCGACAGGGCTACAAAGTGGATTGCTGCAGTGCGACGCCTCAAGTAAGTTAATATTACATTAATTGTTGAACTGAACGAAAATAGATGGGCAGGCTTGGAAAGTGGCCTGACCAGATCGTTTTGCGACTACTCGGCAAAATAACATATTTATACAATTTGTTTTACTAGTCTCTGAGACAGCCAAATAGAGAAATACAATAAAGAAATTAGGGTCGATTTTTGCTTCGCTTTGACTTTGAGAATCAGGCGATCAGGTCTTCAAGCGAAATGCCCGTCCACCCGTTCCGGCACTCGTTGTTGTATAGGCGTGCATTTAATAGCGACCGCGCGCGCGGTTCGGCACGCGTGGTAGCAACCAAACCTTCCAAACCTGTGACTTTTCAAATAGTGGATTTTCGTGGAACAAATTTTTGTTTCTTTCGGCTACCAAATTTAGTGCTGAGTCTGGTAACAATTGTGGCGGCGTGCAGAAATCAGGATGCAAAAGGTTTCCTTTAGAAAAAAACTCATGCGAAACGTAAATATCCTTCTCACACGTACACTTTGTTGCCTGTTGTCTTTTTATACCAGGCTTGTGCACTGCTCTTTAGCATGCAGAGTTTGGTTCTCATTACCCACATTTTATTCTAATGTCGTGGGGGCGTCGGGAAAAGAAGAGGACGGTCGAGCGAGGCGCGAGTGGGGGCCAGCTGACAAGGAAAGAGGAAGAGCGTGCTGCAACAGGCTGGGGCCGGGCAGGAACGATAGAGCCCTTCTGGCTGGTCTGGACCATGGCGATCCCGGAGCATTCCACCAGCGAGGTTCGGATCGGGACCGGCGGAAGCGGTGACGTGATGGCCTTGCCGGCCTAGGTCATCACAATCCAGGCGTGGTTCCGCAGCGAAACTCTGGCTGTGATAGCCTGGAACAGCTAGCCTACGCAGCGCTAGCGTGGGAAGGACGATCCGCAGGCGTGGACACGGACTCCGACTACGAGCTATGAACGAAGGGCGACAACTATAGGGTCGGTGGGTCCGGACTGCCAGCTCGCAAAGGCGCGCACCTGGGAAGTACAGTAAACCCATTCAGTGCCTTCTCGTTGTGTTGTGTCACTTCCTGGGAGACGAGCGAATCACAGACCAATCGGGCCAAAATGGGCCGCGATTATTAAAGAGCGACCCCACAAGTGGTGAAGACAACTCAGACTAATGTACAAATGACAACTCTAGAATGTGCTCTAAACCCTTCGACCTATCAAGGCTGCCGATGGTCTTAAAAACCCCATAAAAGAACCAGGGACACGGCGAGCACGTCTACATGGGGACTGCTGAAATCGGGGTCGCCGCCGCGCACGACGGCCCGAGGGTAGAGTGTACACTCTACCGACGGGCAGACTGGCCGACCCATTAACAGACACCTTTGCTTGTGGCGCTGAATGCAGCACTTCCGTGGCGCCGCCTGGCCATTGCCGGCTGGCTATCACGCTATTGCGCCATCTTGCCCCGAACGACACATAAAAGCATGATATCGCACATTGTGAAAGATCTCACTCAAAGCTTCGATCGATCATGACCCCACCTTTGTTGCACTTCCTGAGCGATGACTCATTTGGGGAAGGTACGGTGAGGTGCGCGGAAAGTTAAAATATTTTGTGCGACTGGGTGCCGATGAAGATCATGCGAGTCACTTAATTTTATCGAAGCCGTGCGAAAGTTATAGTAGACGCAATCATAAAATTCTATTCCCACCGGCACCCACTTGGCGACAGGAGCCGAAATCCACACGAGCCTTTCTTTGCCACAGAGAGAGGAGTGCCAGCCGCTTGAGGCGCTTCCCCAACTACGACGTTACCGCGCCGCCTCAAGGCGCCATCAGTCCGTTGGCGTCTCGCCGTCTGCCGCGAAGCGAAGAGCGAACACCGAGGAGAAACAGAAGCGAACCCCCCCCCCCCCCCCCATGCCCCCTCTACCCTCCACAGCTGGTTGAGACATTACGGAGGGCGCTGGCAAGGAGCAGCCTGCAAGAGCAAGCTCCCCCCCCCTTCCCTCCTCCTCTGCCCTCCGCAGCAGCTAGCGCGTTTACGTGGCGAAAGAGCAGCGGAGCGACAGCCAAACCAACCCTGAACCCCAGGCAGTAGTTGCGATGCGAGAGTCTCCTCGCCCACTAAGACGGCCCGGGAGCTCACGTGACCAACCCAGCTAAGATAATACCATCGCTCACCGCGACTCATCATGGCCATGGTCCTCAGACTCACGTCATCCCGCAGACTAATGCAATCACCGGACTCATATCCAAACCGTAAGACTCACTTCGTGATTCAGGCTCCCAATCACACTCAAGAGATCTGAAAACTCACGTGCATGAGTACTACACTTATAGCTCAAGCTCACATCTCACACTCAGGAGTTTTCAGAAGTCACGATCACACTCACTATCAAACTCACGCTCATGAGTTCGCAGGACTCACACTCACACTCAAGAGTTCTCAAAACACGCGACGACACTCACGATCAGACTCACGCTCATGAGTTCTCAGGATTCACACTCACACTCACACTGATGAGTTCACGTAACTCACGATCGCACTCACATTCACACTCACAGTTTTTCGAGACTCGCGGCCTCATTCACGATCACATCAAATCTGACGGAGAGTGTGAGTGATCGTGAGTGATCGCACTCATGAGTGAGAATGCCGAGGTATGGGCTGAACGCGCGGCGTGAGGAATCAGATAGTGTTCGTTCGACGGGCATCCGAAAGGCTGCATCATTCCGTTGCCACCGTGCCCGCGGCTGAGAGCGTCGCCTGCGGCCAAGCTGTGTGAGTGCGAAAAAAATGATCTCGTTGCCATGACACCCCGGTACACCGTGGTCTTTCTGCACGTGCGACAACATCGCTGGAGCTCTGCGCGTGTGGTACATGAGGCGGCACGAGCCGTCTCGTACGTGCCCAAAGGTCGACGAGTCACCTGCCGGCGCCGCTTGAAACCATAGTGAGAGAGAGTGAAGAGCAAACTTTATCGATCACGTCGCGAGGAGTGCGCTGTCCTCACCTGAAGAGTATTATCTTACACCTCTTACATCTTACACCAGCGTCCGCATACGCCCGCATCTATCGTAGAAAAAAAAGTAAAAAAATCAACAAAAAAACTCGCGACGAGATTTACGAGACGACGACAGCGCGAAAGGAGAGACGGTGGGAACAACCATGCGAGACCGGATGGAAGATTGATGTAATTAAAGCAAGGGTACAGGTGAACTGGTTAAATACTGACATTAGAGTTTTGTGCCTGTCCTACGTCCCTTCTTTTCCCGGCTCCAGGGTTACATTGCCTCGATTGATGCAGGGTACTTTGTGTTGGGCGGCCGCTTGCGCCACCTAGCTCACACATGCTCAATTGCGGTACTCAGTTTTGGTTTCGGTTTTGAAAGGCGACAAAAACTGGTCCTTTGGCGCAGGCTTGGCGGAGATTACCTATTTTGGCAAAATGTAGCAGGATGTATCAGGGTTAGCCCATAGGCGCAGTTTGGCGTAATTGTCGCGGAAATCATATCAGTGCCGTTTCTTTCCAGTGAAAAGGGATGGGAGAGAAGGCACAGAGACGAAAAAAAAATAAAACGGAGCACCGCGATCAACTAGGCGCCATGCTCCACACGCACGCACGGCACGCACGGCACGCACGTGATGTGTTGGGCCATGGCTGGGCGCCTTCTGCGCCTGCGTCATCTCTCGCAACTCGACTCTTGGCTGCTCCCTCGCTTTTCTTTCTCTCCCTTTTCTCGCGTTTGCGTGGTTCGCGGGGTTCGCGCAACACCTCCTAGAAATAAGGCCGTAGCGCTCCGACTGGTTACGTCACAATGTCGGAGGAAGGAAGGCCATGGCGTAGCTACGTGAGAAAATTTCTGCTGTCGACGCATATCGACGTGAAAAAATAGTTTCTTCTCGAGCGGCGCGGTAATGTTCGTGCGGGTTTATCCGACATGAATACACATTTAAAAGCGCAGTCTTGTACAATTTAATATATATACATATATATATACATAAAATAATATACACCGCGTTACCAAGGTTGAAAGTACCAAATTTATATTTATGATTATCCCCGTAACCGCGGGACTACCCGCAGTCCCGCAGCTTCCCACGCTTTTCGAATGAACCGGCTCCGAATTTCCGATGCGGCATCTTCTTCCCTCGTACGGGCTCCGATTCTGGTAAATTTACGTTGTGTGTCATCTGTTGACTGTCTGCAAAGGAACGCTAAAACATTTCAGAAGGGAACGGAAGCGAAAAAAAAAAAATCCAGTCATCACCGCAGGGAGGGAGCGCACGCGAGGATGAGATGGGTCCACAATGTTAAGCCTCTCGTCCCACACTGCTGCTGCTGCTGCTCTCGTGTGGTGTGTGGTTCTTTTGGTCCTCCTACCCGTCTTTTTTTTTGTCGTCAACGCAGTCACGAGTAACTTTTTTTTTTTTTTTTTTTTGCGTTCGCTTGATTCTACGGCATTTACTTGGATTCGCGAAACAAGTCCTGCTACGGTTTGAGTGACGTGTGTGGCAACTAGTCAACGATGACGCTGGCTGATGACCTCTCTCTCTACAGAGAGCGACTTCTAGAATTTCGTGTTCAGATGTTTTCGTGATGGATCATGTGGGACGTATGGATACGATTGACAGGTCAGGAACAACATATTTACGGGCTTTCTTGGTCATGTAAGATGCAAGTAAAGTGCTGCAGTCGATTTTTTTTTTTAAATCCTGATCGAAGGGAATTTTGTTTTTCGTCGTTATCTGTTTGCTATTGCGTCGACATTTGTAAATATGCGTGGTAATATTCTAGTTTTTACAGGAAGGTAAATGACAAGTTTGTGTGAATAATGAAAGTAAGCTTTGTTTGTGCTTATGTGTTTATTCATACTAATGTTTTTGTTGCCATTACCGCGATTATACTAGAATCTTAACTGTATTAAGGTAATAGTATTATTGTATACAAAATTGGTTACTGGAGCCCTGTCGTCTGCGTCGCTGCCCGCCGTAGACCCTGGCAAGTTTCTTGGCCTTATTTTTTTACAGATAAAAAACTACGCGTTGTACTTTTACAACAAAAAGCCGACCTGTGAAATACACCTTTGACGAAAAGTTTAGATTGCTACGTGTAGGCGTCGATTTTCACAGTTCATTTTAGATCTAGCCTGGTGACTTTGACCACCCTATATTTGCTGGACCCTTTCAATTTACAAAATACTGACACTTATCATGTAGCAGCAGCCTTGGATGACAGATTACACAAAGAGTTCTAAGAGACATGGGCTTAGGCATAAATATTGATATTCCGCTTCGTGCAAAACTTAAGCCCGAAATGTTTACGCTCAAAACGCATATGACGGTATAACTTTATTAAAAATAAATACCCAGAAATACAGAGCGTCCCCCAAAAAATATTACACGCTAGAATAACCCGCAAAAGTCAGAAACTTTACGAATCAAGTTGTAACTGCTCTCATAAATCTCGTTCACTCATCACATTTTTCTCTGCCAAAATTTGAGGTCTCAGCTCCGTGTACAAGGAAAAATAGCAAAAGCAAAACTGATTTTAACTTGTTTTTCGACGGCGGGAAACGGAGACGCCACCTCCGGAAAAGGTCAGCAAACCCCTTCTCCGCCTTGAAACACATGCAAAATTCCGAGTTTTTTTTCTTTTTTTTAATTTTGTTTTGGAATTTGAGGTTTCACATTTTAATACAAAAACATGACTCGTAAATTATATTTCTGTAAGCGGTTACAACTAGATCGGCTAATTTTCTGATTTTTGCAGGCTATTTTAGCATCTAACCTTTTTTTTGGAGGCACCCTGTAAAACAAAAGATGAAAAAAAAAAAAAAAACACAAATGGCATTAACAAGAAATGCGGGTAAGAGGCGTTATCTGTTCAGCTAAATTTTCAGATTCTAGATGAAACGCTCTTGTCCACGCCAGTCAGTTTCTTAGTCACCCCTGCACGCCCAAAACCTGCCGCCCCTTTTAACGTACATCGCGCGAGCCCAAGGGTTTGGCCGAAGGAGCTTGGGTAAGTCAGGTCTTTGAAGCAGTATACGGTTTTTCTGTCGGTCCAAAATATATGCGAGGACCTGGCGATCCTCCGGGTAGTATGGGCATGTCTCCCTGGAAGGCATAGTGACAATGGAACTGATCACTCTCGGCCTTACAATTATTCGGATATATAACATGCCAAAATTTACAATCCCGCCCGATCCTCTGGTAAAACACCATCCGAGAGGAACAGAATAGCAGCTCCTTTGCGGACTGAATAAAGCTTTAAAAAAACCTTTCATAAAAAAAAAAAGAAAAAAACATCAGTGAAGCAAGCATACATTTGCCAACGCGATTAGAGAGTACATGGACAACCTGCTCCTCAGATAATTGTCAATGTCATCAAACCCCAATTAGTACCTCTACTTTCATTATTGATATTGATTTCTTCCTTTCTAATGGATCAGCTTCTTGACCTGTGCACCATGTTTCCGCTTGAATATTACGGAGGCGTTTGTCAACCGCTCTTGCACACACTTCTATAAATATATACACGGTGTTTTTTTCAACCGAACAGAATTAAAAAAAAATCAGGTTGTAGGTACGTCGTTATCTTGTATACACGTGGGACTCGGCGTACGTTATGTGAAAACATAAGCGTCACAACTGCTAATTAACTAAAATTATCTAATTAACGTTCTAATTAACGGTTAGTTGGCCATGTGTCAATTGCAGTATTGACGGCCACAAGTAATAAACCCTAACCTTGTTGGAGTGATTTGTGAAGAGACAACAAGCTTTGAGATATTCATCGTTACAATTTTGACGTTTTTCTCTTGATTCAAAACAGCGCGCCTGATTATGAACGGTCGGTATGTCCGGTTAAGATCTTGGAAGTGTGTCGCCAGCGCGTCCACCAAAGACGTGCAGCCGAGACAGTGACGCAGGGCTAGAAACAGATACCTCACTCTTCTACGCATCATAATAAGGCACGCCCTTCAGCGAGCAATTTTGAATGAAGCGGCGAAAGGCGAACTTTTAACGATGAATATTTCGAAGCTCGTCGCTTTCTCGGAAACTGCGTGAAATTGGTTATCCCTTAATAATGGCCCACTTCAAACAAATAATTGGCACTAGTCCCGTTAAACTGTTAATTAAAAAGAAATACGAGAATTGGGGTAATTGGTCAATATACCGTGACGTTTATCCCCTTATCTGATATGCGCCGAGCCCCACAGATATTCAGTGAAAACGGCATCCACGTATCTATTATCTCCTTTTTTAACAATTACTCTGTTAAGCTTAAAAAACGAGAAAACTGTATATACGTATATAGGTAAACTTGTAGTGGTGAATGAGCTGGGAGACGTTGTAAGTGAAGAGTAAGTTGATGCAATGACAGTTTCTTTGAATCGATTGTTAACGGAAAGTCAAAATTTGTTCTCTTTATATATATATATATATATATACATGGGTGTGTTCATCTGAAATTGTGCAGTTGGAATTTTTAATTTCGTTGAAAAAAATATTTGCTATCGCGTCGTCTCTAGAAACGAAGTAGCCACAAACCGCTAGTTTGTCGCATTTTTTGTTCTCGACTTACGAATTTTAAGAGAGGCCGCGGCGGTAAGCAGTGTTTTTCACATCCGTCTTGGGTCGGGTGTTTCGCTCGATTATCGCCGTGGATTTGCAGTCCACATTATATTAACTTTTTTCAAGCACTCTGTGAGCACAGGTAAAAGGATCTAATACCATAAAATAATTTTAGACGTTTTGCTTTTTGTCGGTAAAAATGTCAGAAACGCCCGCTCGCTTAATTGTTGACGAACTTCGACAACTAAATACTGGCCATCTACTTGGGTTACATCAATATTTTTATGTCTATGGAGAGCCCAAAACACGCTTTTTACATATCTTTAAAAATGACTCAGCTGTCTGAAATTTACGTTAATGTTATTCGAAAACCAGAAACTACCAATTCTGTTATCAATTTTCAAAAAATAATTTTTTTTTTAAATATTTTTAATTTTTTTGTTAAAGTGTAGATTTGATAGCTGTCTACTCGAAAAGCAAGTCGAGAAAGTGTGTATTTTGTTTGTATGTTCTATATTTAAGCCTCAATATCGGAAAAATACGTTTTCGTTTTGTAACCTAACCTAAGCCAGACATAGCGACCCGTGCGTTTCTATGAAAATTTAAAGAGTTTTCTTGCTAATTTTTGTTTGCTTATTGTAATCAATTATAAACATATTTTGTGGTATTGAATAGTTATTTATGTTTTGACAAGAGAGGGAAACCAGGAAGAGGCACAGACGTTGTATTGTTTCGTTTTATAAAACTTGCTCTGTAACATGCATGACTAGCTATTAGCTGTCATATTACTAAGACATACAAAGTCACCACATCATTGATATATTATATACAATTCTTTTCGGAACCAAACACTAGGGTTTGTTCAGCGCACATTCCACATATCACGAGGGAATGGCCTTTCGTTTCCGTAATACACAAAAGTGATGACACAGAAACGGTCCAAAATACACGGAGAGAATGTCACAGAGAGGTGTAGGGAATAAAAATAAATAAATAAGAATAAGACTACCCAACTCCGATTTTGACGAAAATTCCGTTAAAAAATTCAAGATTTAGGTTCGAGCGGTGGCAACGCGATAGGTCCAAGCCTAATGGAGACTCAGACAAAGAAGTCGACGACACGTAAAGGTAAAACAAAACAAGAAAAAAAATTTAATCAAAACGGAAAAACTCAGCCGCACACGGCAAGAACCAGGGATGGGCAAAATACATGCAAATATGTATCGAAATACAAATACAAAATACTTCGTTAAAAATGTATTTAATTACAAATCTAAATACATTTAAAAAAAGCATTTAAATACAAGATACAAATACAAACAAATGTATTTGGTCTCCTCCAAATACTTTTCCAAATGCATTCTTCAAAATTTGCGTCAGCGACTTCAGGGCACCTGCAACGGGTTTCTGGGTATCTCATTTTAATTTTGCATCGCACACGCGGGAGTTAGTGTGCGAGGCTCTAGTAACGTAATAGAAATATAATCACAAAAAATGTAATAAGCTTGGACGTTATAGGCGAAAAAAGTAAAGAGCTTCAAGCAGCCTCTTTTGTCGATTACATTTTGGTATAGACCAATAAAGAACCGAGACGACCAAGACGCGCAGCACTAGCTAGAGAATTTTTTATTGTTGCAACTCGCACCAGTTACGAAAATCTGGACGTCCCGCGCATTTAGAATGTTCCAGACAAAAATATGGATGGAAATCAGGCTGGAGAGCATCACAAGTTGTCACAGGCACTTATTTATCCAGTCTGCCTGTGAACGTCGATTTCGTCCCTATTCTTGCCTTGGACTAGCACCGTAATCACAAAGTAACTTAACGCTTGTGCTTGATTGAGAGACACTGCATTTGGTGCAGAACATAGTTTTCTTCCTGCTCTGGACAGTGACAATAAATGTGGAGGATGTATTTTCGCCCACAAAATTGTATTTAATTACAATTGTATTTGAAATACCCGCGTTTTAGTATTTAAATACACAAGTGAAATACATTACCCAATTTGTAGTTAAATACAAATTCAAAATACACAAAGTATTTGAAATACGTATTTCAAATGCTTGTATTTGAAATACGGCCCATCCCTGGCAAGAACAAAAACCAACTCCTCCCGGCATTCCCTAAACGGGACACAACCAAATGCGTGAGAACACGCTCTCTACAGCACCGTCAGGCCGCTACGCCATGACGAAATAAACCCAATAAGTAAACAGTGCTCACAATAAAGAAAAACACAAAAAACGTTCAGCACAATTGCACTTAAGAAACAAAGTTCAGCGGGGCAAAGAAGCACACACGAAATAAAAATAAAGTCTTAACTGACTAACGCCGTGTCCAGTCCCAGGACACTGAAGCCTGGCAGGATGACGGCGTCCAGATGATGCTCGAATCCATTCTTCCCTCCGTTCCGCACAGCCACGACGGCGTGCGGAACAGAGTGAAGAATAGATTCGAGGAGCGGTGCGCGAGAAGGTAACCGAGACGTAACGTGCCTCGAGCTTCTTATCGGGAAAGGACCTTTCGAGGTAGTTACTCTAGTTACTCAAAATTTCTCTTTCCCCTTCCTTTTTTCAAATGAACGCGTCAGCCGGCGCTAACTTTTCATCTCGGGAGGAGACCACTCTTCACAAACGGTTATGGTTGCCAAGAGGCAGTGGTGTAGCTAGGATTTTATTTCGGGAGCGGTTCCCCGGCATTATTACCCCCCCCCCCCTTTTCCCCCCCCCCCCCCCCCCCCCTCAATGAGGAAGGATTGTGAACTCGGCGGTACAGACGCTCACGCAGAGATTAGCGAGGCGCTAAAGATAAAACGGGAAAAGGTGCATTGTCATTTTTGACTCTAAAAAAAAGTTGTCAAAGGAGAGTAAGTGCTTTAACTTACTTTAGTTTAACTCCCTCTTCATTTAAAGTTGCTCTTTCGCGACCGCTTCTTTCGATGATACTCTCCCTTAACCCTCACTCGAGCTCGAAAGTAACTGTACCGACAGTTAGTTTCTCCTCGCGATATCACGGGCTGTCAACAGATGGCGCCGCTATGGTGTCGCCGCATGTTCGACGCTGCTCGGCGCAGATTTTTTTCTTTTTTTTTTCTAAATCTTTTTCTGGGGAAGGTTTTTTTTTCTTTTTTCCCCTACACGCTTCTTTTTCTTTTTTTTTTGTTGTTGGGGGGAAGATGGGCAAGCCTGTTATAATAAGTGAGTTTGTCCAGCCAACCTTTATTTAATTTTGTCAACGCGCAATTCAAATGTTTTTCTGCAAAGTAAAAAGAAAAAGGTGCAGAATTTATGGGTGATTTTTTGCTGCTCCTTTGTGCATATGCGTCGCCAGCGATATGAGGTCATAGGGACCTCCAAATGGGGCCGCCGATGTCCGCGTCTATGCATAGCCCTCCCGTCGCGGCCAAACGCATGGGACTTTTCGCTTCAGATTATTATGTTAACTCTATGATCTTGATAGAAAAGCTTTGTACCCTAACTACGGGTTTATGGACTGCACTTCGAGTCAGGTGAAGAACATTTTTTGCCTCCAACATGGTGCCAAGGCACTGATAGTAGACGACAATGTTGGTTTTGACCTACAGTTTATTCGGAAGTGACGTCAGCTGCAACAAACCTATACTTAGAAGCGCAAAAAAAAAACAAAAAAAAAACAACCAAACTGAAGGAAGTAGTAGTGCAAACTCGGAGCGCTACTGGCAACTGAATATTATTTGGAAAACACGAACATATTTGCACACCAGTGGCGTAGCCAAGGGACGGGGGGGGGGGGGGGGGGGGGGGGGTGTTTAAGGGTCGGAACACCACCGAAATTTTTCATGGTTGTCCTCTTTACCCCCTCCCCCTTTCCAATGTCACTATACTTTTTTGTATGTGTTTCGTTTCGACAATCCACTACGGCGAGGGGCTGTGCCCACAAAATACCGAAGTAAAACGAAGACGACGCTGTCCGCGGACTGTGTGAAAAACACATCTCCGGCTCCGGCTCTTCGAACAGCTCCCTCCAAACTCGGCCATGTTAGTAACCGAAGCCTCTCTTCAGGCTTGCAGGTGCGACTGGCTTAGCTCCCGACGTCACAAAAGCCCCGAAATCCTGACCTCGAAGGACGCTGGCCTCGCCTCGGGGAATGCAGGCGGCTTAACTAAAGTTCCCGTACCCTTTGAGTGTCAAGGACTCGACGACAATTTCAGGGCAGCACAACGAAATTCCAAAATAGATATACTCTGACTTCACGAACCCTACAATGACGAGAAAACCGGACGACAAAATAACAAACAGCTTAGCTTTTTTTTTTCTATTTTTGTCTCGTCTTTTTTTTTTAGGGTTTACTCGCCTGCTCTTATTTAGCTTCAATAATACACAAACATAAATGCGAAAAAACACAAACACATAAACATCCCCATCATTAGAAAAACAAAAAAAGAAAGAAAAGAAACAGCAGAGAAAAGCGGCAGCATATGCACTGTTGAAGCAGCTTTGGAATGCTCATAATCACCTGGTTTCAAAGCGCGCCTAGTTGACATCTTTAATCGCGGAAGTGGGTAATGTTTACATGCTTGCGTTCAGCACGTGAGTCGTGGAACTTCCTTTACGTATAAAAACTTTCAAAAATGAGTTCAAGCGCCCAACCGTTCCCGATGTTTTAAGAATGATTATTGATTTACAGCTTCAGGCGTGTCATCAACGTCTCCAACAGAGTCGGCGCATTCACATCAGGCAGCATCGTCCGCCCTAAGCGAGAGCGATGTTGTGGCCAACGTCGCCGGTCTCTATGTCGCAAGCATCGATTTGTAGCAAAACTCCAGCCTGTGCGGAGCATTCGTTTTGTTAAATATACTTCCTGGGGAAGTACTGGTTTGGACACAGATGTGAAGGGACCGCACCGCTTAGCGCGTCTCGGCGGTATAGGCAGCTTGCATTTGCCCAGAGGCCTTGCATCCTAACCTAACCCGCCTGCTGCAAATCCTGGCCACCATGGTTGTTAGCAGCGCTGAAGCGGAACGTTTGTTTTCGGGACTCCGAAGACTGGGACGTTGAAGCACCTGAGTGCTTCAACGTCCCAGGGGCGCTTGCTACTCCGTTCGAAGCTGAGACCAGACGCTCCGCCTTCAACGCGAGCTTGCTGGCTTCGGCAGTGCTTTGGTAGCGCGTGCCTGGGTGATCACACTTGTTTTTGGAAGGGCAGAAAGATGGCGACGTGCGCGATCAAAAGCGTCGCTGTTGTCGGCCTTCCACGATTGGCCGAATGGTGACTATGACGTCAGCAAAGGTTTTCTCATCGACAGAAATAAGAGTGATGTAAGAACTTCAAGTTTGAGGGTGTTGGCAGTGTCGGTTTCAGAGCGCAATAGCTTCCACCTTGCTAATTATAAACACCGTCGAACGTGTTCGCAATGTAATGACGTCACGAGAGGAAACCATAGGAGGGCGCCACCAAAACATCTCGCCGCTAATAGGGACTGCGCTTTTGAACATTCACCGGAATATGCAAATCAGCACCGAAAGGTGCTCTCGCTTGTTTTTATCGACCGACGGCTGCTTCCGCTAAATGTTTAGACCCCACAAAATAAAAGAAACTGGTATTTTTCTCTTCCACTTTCTCGTAAAACGACAACGAAGAACGGAAATAACCTAAAACATAGCTATATTACGATAATTTCTGAAAAAAATGTGATCCGCGCAGGAGCAATGA